>NC_092576.1:45686110-46028610 GCF_037975245.1 Apostichopus japonicus
CCATCATCACCGCCATTAAAACCACCAGCACCAGTACCATCACCACCATCACTTTCACCATCCTCATTGTCATTCTCATCATACTCATCCTCATCATACTCTTTCTAATCATACTCATACTCATCCGCATCCCAAGGGCACTATGGTTCCTTGCTTGTAAGGAATATTTGCAAGGGAGCAGCACTGTCTTAAAATTGTTATGTGGTCCGATGTTCACAATATTATTGCCAAAAATATCACAAATCAACTGCTGGTCCTTTTGAGAACCTGTTGAGGACCAGGTGTCCGATATGAGCAAGAGTTTTTTTTACAGAACTCGCAGAATCATCCTAACTGTACTTACTAAGAATTTTAACAAAACCAAAGAAAACATTGATCTCAAATAACTTCGCACATGGAGGTTGCAGAGGAGTCAACCTATGGACAATTTAGATTGGAATATGGCCACGAAACTTCAAATAATCAACTTGAAAGATACTAATACAGGTCCCTGGAGGTCAATCTGAGGTCAAAGGTCACCCAAATGCAGGTCGGTTACAGGATTACAATAGCGTAACTCCCAACCTTGACGGACATTTTGCTCTCAAGTTATTGCAAAAATACTAGTTTTGACCACTAATTCCTTTGTTGACCTTGGATCACATGACCGTTATGTTTGGAAACGATCCCTTAACCCATTTACAACTAGGCCTACTCCCAAAATATCAATCATCTCGGACCCTGTCAATGGGAGTTATTGCTTTTTTTAATTTTGGTGTTTGGCCTCCAACTGACCTTTGGTGACCTTCACAGGCACCAAAAACAAAAGGGCACACCTTCTCACTATATATACCTAGTTTGAGTTTAGTCCAACTTTCCCTTGTTGAGTTACAGTGTACCCAAGCGAGTGTCGCAGACACACACACACACATGCCAACCTGACTACATAGGTTCCTTTGCAAAAGCAAGGAACCAAAAAGGTGCTTTTACTTAATAATAATAATAATAATACACAGTTCTTATAAAGCGCAAATACACACTTAAGTCTCAGTGCGCTGATAATTATTAACCCCTGGTCATTGGTAACTTGTCACACCCACACACCAAAGTGTGCACAATTTAATCAATCTCTCCTGGGGCACCACAGTGCACCACAACCACGTGTCCCCCGGGGGACTTCCCATAGGGTGCAGCCACAAACCGGCGCACGCAACTATATTTACAAGTTACCTCGCAGGTCCCCATTTATACACCTGGGTGAAGAGAGGCAATGGAGATAAAGCGCCTTGCCCAAGGACACAACGCAATGATCTGGCCAGGGCTCGAACCTGTAATCCTTAGATCACAAGTCCACTGCCTTAACCACTTGACCACAACGCCCTCCAGATCTATAGTGGAACTTCAAAAAGATGATCATCTATGACATTGAAGCAATCCTTTGCTGCAGTCTTTCACCATGTTGGAGGTAAGTTTACAGATTTGACTTCAGATAGTGATCTCTGAGAACATCGACCTCTCTCTTCCAGGGGAATCCTCATTTCCTCTGTACTCATACAGTATAGGCAACAGTGAAGGCCTACAGTAATATATATATAAAGATAAGGATAATGGCACAGTTCTTATAATGCCTTGATAAACAGAGAACATGCTATCATTATTTCATGGTGAAGACTCAAGTCTGGATATTTGAGTTTCATCAGATTAGCCATTGGGGGGGGGGGGGGTTGTGCAAGGGGGATCCCAATTGAAATTTGGACCCTTTCAAAAATAAAAGGTAAACCAATTGGAAAACTGTTGAACAAAGACCCTTCATAAATTTTACTCCCCACTAAAAAAGAAAGAAACCAGAATGAAAACATTTCATGGTTCCTTGCTGCTGTTCATTAGTTCCATTAATAGGGAAATTTCTAAGAAAGCCCTAATACAACAACAGCAATTCATGGACACAAACTTTTGTTACCAATTAGTAATGCTAAGCCCTGCCCTCTCATAAATTGGTATCACATCAATTGCAACATACAGCATGTGTATAGACTATCTACCAACGTCACTATACCAAGTTAGGTGATATTCCAAATGATGCTTGCCGTTGTGCCCCTGTAAAATACAGTCAACCGACGGCAAACAAATTGCCATCGTGCTCTTTTTGTTTGCCGTCGGTGCCCATCTTTCTGTTCTGTACATTTGTACACTAAAGTTACAACAATCTTGAGATTTTTTAAAATTTATTCGTCCTTCGCAAATCAGGAATCTTTCCACTGTAATTTTCGCAGTTTCTGTCATCTGTGTGCTGTACAATGTGTGTACTCACAAGGTGTATGATGCCAAAGCAAAAGATGCATTTTGCGGACGGGACAGAGAATACCCAGTATCATCTTACCTGGCCATAAAGAATGCTAGATATGCTAGTTGCAACGTTGCAACAACGTAGGCAAGACTGTTAGCTAGGAGCCTGCGTGTCTTGTTGGTCGAACATTCCAGTAAGCGATTGTTCAGGTCGATCCAGTTTATGACTGAACAAGATAAAATATTTGGGAAGTTTTATAACCCATACAATGAGGAAGAAAAAACATTGTATTGAAAAGGGTTCTAGTAATGTAAACTCGGAACTCTACTCGCTGAAAAATGCAAGTGCCTTAAATTTTCCCTTGTTGAGTTACCATACATACAAACGTTTCATACCGTAACATTACTAAGCCTGCCCCTCATAGATATGCATGATATCAATTGCAACACACATCAGGTAGCATACGCCCATTAAAAGCCCCATTGACTTACACACTAAATCACAAAAGTAATGTGGTCTCTAAGTCTAGATAAAAGTTTTCACTAGCTAAACGCTACCCATCACCGGATAGCTGACAAGTTGGCCATTCATGGCACCATCAATTTTCCGTACCATGACCGTGAAGACTTTTTGCTATCCGAGCCGGAAGTTTTCGTCACTTGTAAACAAACCTCTTCACTCAGTGGTAAACAAATTTCCTACGCTGCTCCTGGGAGGCCTAAAGGGGTCTAAAATTGCCTCAATTGACCCAATTTTTTCACCACATGTACTTCCATTCATGCTCTTCAACATGCAAGCCACAAAGAACTAGATTATGATTGATAACAGGTCACAAAATATGTTCTCCCGCTGCTTTTTGGCACTTTTCCTGAAGGAGAACAATCGAGCAGATTGATATAGACTCTAATAGGAGTATGCCACCTTAAGTGAAAAATGATTTTTTTTTTTTACCAAACTGATACTTTTCATAGTCGTCACAATATAAACCACAACAGAATTCTATGCAATTATCATTGTAGGTCCATAAAGATGTATTTTCAGAGATTTCAGTATGCACAGTGCAGTGTGTAAATACACATATGAGCAATACTGTGTAAGCAGTAACCAGGTCGACGTCTGCAACAACATTTCCAGTCACCAAGTTTGATAAGCTTGACCAATTTGGGTGCATTTATGGTTCTTGCAGGTTTTATTGGTATCCCTGATCACAGTCCACTTGGTCTGGCTTGCCCTACCTGCAGAAACATCATCCAGAGAAGGGTCAGTGGGGATGGCTTTTTCGTCTCTGGCTCTGAAAAGTGATGAAAACTACTTTTGTTTAGCTCAGCTGATTCCTCCCAAACTGACCTACAGGACATACCCTAATGTATTCCTGAACTGTTTGGAACATTTTAAACTGATATTGCATGTCACTCCAGTGCAATTGTTAAGTTACTAAGAATAAGAGAAGAGAATTGAAGGTGTTCTTTGCCAAAACTGGATCATCAGGATTTGTAAACAACAGCCTCACTGTAAGGGGTATTACAGTAGTCAAAAGGAAAGCTTCCTGGAATGCTATCTAGATACACTGTTCACCTCAATAGCATATCCAGTCCATTTAAAGGTTTGTGCATAGGTTGTTACAATGTATTAAAGACAGTTATAAGAGAAGAGAAGTGGATGGGGGGGGGGGGGGCATATTTCATGATAAAACATTCAAATGTGTTGCTCGGCAGAGAACAACAACGTCAAATTACCTTATTCTCCATTGGTGGCAAGCACTGGTTCCTATAGTTACTACAGTAGATCTCCCATGGAAGCATCAGGACATCTCTTTCTGCTGTCAGAGTTGTTTGGGATTTGTTGTTACCTCATCTAACCAGTTGAGTCCATTGATACCACACCCATTCAAAGTATGTAGCTGTGAATGCTGAGGACTTAGCACATCAACTTTCTCTGAAAATTGACTAACAACAGAAAATTGATGAGGAGTGAGTAGGCTCAAAAACCCCTTGATGTACATATGCAGGAGCAGAAAATCCATACCTTTGTGGATTATTTGCTAAATAAGACTCAAAATATTCTCTGTGTAAGTTATTAGCACTCAGCAGCCACTCCACTTAGGATACAGACCTCATACAACATTGTGCTACAGCTGGTGTAGACTTGGTCTAGGATACCAACATAGCGTCATTATGAATCTGAGGCCTAGGCCTAGGCTAACAACATTAGGGGTATTTCATGCATTGAAACTGAGTTCACTAGCTAAACGCTACCCATCACCGGATAGCTGCCAATTTGGCCTTTCATGGCACCATCAATTTTCTCTACCATGACCGTGAAGATTTTTTGCTATCCGAGCCGGAAGTTTCCGTCACTTGTAAACAAACCTCTTCACTCAGTGGTAAACAAATTTCCTACGCTGCTCCTGGGAGGCCTAAAGGGGTCTAAAATTGCCTCAATTGACCCAATTTTTTCACCACATGTACTTCCATTCATGCTCTTCAACATGCAAGCCACAAAAAACTAGATTATGATTGATAACAGGTCACAAAAGATGTTCTCCCGCTGCTTTTTGGCACTTTTCCTGAAGGAGAACAATCGAGTGGATTGATATAGACTCTAATAGGAGTATGCCACCATCAGCATGTGTACAGGCTATCTGCCAATATCATCATACCAAGTTTGACGAAATTCCGACTAATAATAGCCAAGTTATTGCGATTTGGGCATGTTTTCGTTTAACACCATGACCTCATGAATATTCATGATATGAGCACCAAAATCAACTGACAGGTTGCATCTACTCACTATGGGCCACTCACCCACTAACTATGGTAATGATCGGTCATTCACTTGTGGAGTTATCGTGCATACAAACTTTTCATACCGAAATATTGTTTAGCCAGCCCACTCATAAATATGCATGATATCAATGGCAACACACATCAGTGTGTGAAGACTATCTACCAATATCATCATACCAAGTTTGACGAAATTACGACTAATAGTAGCCAAGTTATTGCAATTTGGAGTTTTACAGGTTTGACCCGGTGACCTCATTAATATTCATGATATGAGCACCAATATCAATAGGGTTCATCTAGTCACTATGGGCCACCCATTCACCAAGTATGGTAATGATCGGTCATTTCCCTTGTTTAGTTATCGTGTATACAAGCTAAAGCGTCACACACACATTCACGCACACATGTTTGTATTACATGTATTCAGACCGAGGACCCCATTGTATTTTCCATTGTTCAAATCCACATACCCTAACCTTAAAAATACCCCATACAATAGAATTCTTCGGAGGACGTGGTGAGTCTTTAGAAATCACAACCAAGGACCAGGAATTCTTTTGTTCAAGTCCTCGATCAGAATACAAAACAAACGCACACACACACACGCACACACACAAACCTGAATACATAGGTTCCTTTGCAGTCCCATACCTTGACTCATTTGGTCTGAAACGAATAACCTACATAATCAATAATGAAATTACCACTGGCTCCTCTAAGTCCATAAAACAATTAAGACAAAGATTTCCATAGTCCCCAAACATGAAGATTGGTAGTTTCTCCTCTCCGTAAATGTAAACAAAGATAATGAAGCTATTAGTTCCTTGCTTATAGAGGGCGTGTAAGATTGCCACTTCTAGTCAAAGTTTAGTACCTTTTCTTAATGACTAAATGTAAACTTACATTTGCTTCACTACTTACTTCCACTCTACTTTGGGTTACTCCATGAGTTGTTCCTCTCTTGAAGTTAGCTCTGGAGTCATCAGCTGGAAATATGGTGACCACAACAGTGTTGTGGTGGAATCAGCTATTTTGGAAAATCTGCTAAAAGTTTCCCCCATCCTTGCTAGTCACATCCAACTTTAATCCAGATCTCATCAGCGGGAATCAAATATGTCCACTTGAGAAGATTCTAGTCTATTTAAAAGTAAACATAAAAAGTACTTGTTATGGGTCAATTTCAATGAGCAGACATTTAATCACCAGCTCAATTCATAGCTCATAATATTTCCCGAAGTGTCATAACTTATTGCTTTTAATTGTATTAATAGTGGTATTCCAACAGTAGAAAATTTAGTACGATTCTAGGAGATGTTTTTATTTTCTATTTTGTTATTGTTTGTACTATTATATATAGTGGTATTCCTACAGACTCAAATTTGGTAAGAGTCTGTAATAGGTTTCTTTTAAATTGTTTTGTTTAAATGTTATGCATAGTGATATTCTTACAGCAGTAAATTGGGAAAATACCAAAACTTAATGTCAATGCAAAACACTGTTAAAAATAATATACTAACAGAAGTCAGTGCCGAGAAAAAACATTGAACTCCTCAAATTGCAACAATAAAAACATATTAAAAGACAACCTCCTTGACTCCCATATTAAAAATTTCCTCTTTAAATATATAATTAATAAATCATATACTAAGAATGATTTAAAATCCCCCTTAGAAAAGCTCATTTTTTTTTTTAAACTGGGAGGAGGATTTGGCTCTGGCAGGGGGGGGGGGGGGGTAGTTTAGGAACTTTGTGGCTAGAAGTTTTGTGAGTCAAACTCCAGAAGTTTACCTCTGGGAAAAAGTCCAGCTCTGGGAAGGGATTGTTTTGCCTTATCATCATGAAGATATTCTCACAGTACCTTTCTAGTCAATGAAGCTGTTGAATGATCTTTTCTTTCAAGAAATTCACACTAACCCATGGTGTCTTCTTGATGATTGTACCATCTTCCTCATCTTGGTTCAGAAGAGATATCCACTCTGCTCTGACATTGTTACTGACAATGTCCTGCATTGATCCGATCACATTCAGCATAGATGACATACTGTTTCAGCAACAACCTGTAACAAAAACACAAGCTCCATGAGTGTTTATCTTTACAGGTGAATTAACCGAGTTTTGCGACTGTTGTTGCAGTTATATATCCAGTAGTAGGTATGAAGGCAGAAGGTATATTAACTGTAATTTTATGCTCAAGTAGATTTGCCGGTTACTCTTTTTGATAATCTTGTTTATTGCTTTAAACAATTGATTGAGGGTTTTTTGAAAGTATTTTTACTTAACTTAAAGGAGGTGACAAATATGTTATACCATCCAAGAGTTATAACAGGATATGGTTGCTATGGAAACCAGACTTGTCAATCTTTAGTTCAAGTTAAACTATTGTATTTTGTTGTTCAATTTATGGTTTTGGTTCTTTGTTGATTTTATTAAAGAGGACATTTGCATTACAGTTAGTAGTACAATTCTGACATTTGTGCAAGTATCTTTTTGAGTGAATTGTTTTATATTAATCGTTGCACCTGGCATGTTACTCTACAGAACCTCCAGACTATCAAAATACTTCAGATTCTCCAGACTTACCAGATTTTTATCTGAGGTAAAGAATCTCCAGATTCTACTAGTGATTGAGGTTTACTCCAGTCTGGAGAATCTGAAGTATTTTGAATACTAGCCCATCACTGAAAATTCTCTACAAGCTAAAAGTACAGGTTCCCCGGCCAGTTGAGCTTAAAGGGTACGTCAATTTCCAACAGATAGGTCCATCTCCGAAGAACAGTTTGCCCTGATGAGCCTAGAGGTGCAGATTATCTCCTGAGGAACTCTTGTCAACAGAGGTATGGTTTATCTAGGCATAAGGCGATACCAGCTGTGTGATGAATTTTCTGAAGTTGCGTTCATGGGGGACATTTTGTCTACTATTGATGAATATAGCGTGACGAACTTACCAACTGCCGGCACTTAACATTGTTATTAGGTATTAATAATCACCGTGCCCTTAAGATTCCATTTACATTAATAACTGTTTGTAATTAGGTCTCAGGGGGATACCGGTATCTCTAACCTTTCTTCCCTTTATTTGGAAATGTTTGAGAATCATGACATCGACACAAGATTATTTTTCTGTGATTGTGAAATATGCTATACTGGACTCCTCACAGTTAACTGTTTAGTTTTATTCTTATAGTCCTCTTGTTTCAGGATTGCAGGATTGTGTGTTTTTACATTAAAACCTGGGTTACACTCGTATTCATGCTCATCCTAACACCAACGTGAATTCTCCATGTACACATGTAACATGTAACTTGGATGTGTGGGTGTGACAAATTACCAACGGCCAGCTGTTAACTGTTATAAAGTCATATGAGAAGGTCTTGCCAAGAGTGGTCATTATGTTGTGTCCTTGGGCAAGGCACTTTATCTCCATTGATTGAGACTTTTACCTTTAACTTTTAATTCATATTGCTTTTTAAATTTGATGGAGTTTCACCACCAATGCCAACATCACTGAGTCGAGTCCTACAGCTGGAAAACTTTAATACAGTCCTCATAGCAACAGAGAAACCCACCTGTCCACTTTGGAGACCTGCGTTGACATCTGTGGATCGTAAGGCATCTTTAAATGCTGAGACTTCTCGTCGGAGGTTTTTGTCTTAAGTTGGGGAGTTGCATCTGACCTATGAGTGGGAAATTTGAGGGATTTGTTAATTTTATATCATATAAATACATTTTATTTTTGTGGTTTTCAATCAGACTTGGGGTATAAATACAAACAGAATCAATATGACTATGAGTACATATTTGACACTAGAGTTTCTTTATGTTTTTGTTCTAAAAGAAGGATCTTACAAAAATTCATGTTGATTAGTATGTGTAAGGTAAATTTGCTAACATAACATTACCAGAATAGACCAACCACAAATCTGGTTTAATTCTGCCATCTTGGATAACAGTTCACATTAATGCACTGATTGCATGTTTGGTTCATAATGTATTAATCTATAAGTCTTAACACTACTGCATGCAGTTAAACTGTAGCCTGACTGTGGATCTAAGATTTAGTTCAACAGGAGAATGTGACTGTGAGGTCGTTGAAGTGGACTATCGATATCTATATGTAGGGGGATCTGGAGATCATCCGCCAAACAGAATTAACTTTTTAGTTTTGCAAATTGTGCATTATGAGGGATATTTAGGCTGTAAATTAGGTCTTAAGATTAGATATACACAAGGGCTGTGCCAATATCTACTTTTAATTAGTCTGTGGTGTTGAAAAGTGGAGATGGAATACACCCCCACCACCCTACCACCACCCCCTGCCTCTGGATATATGGCGTACCCAATTGTATGGAGGTTGCAACGAACATCTGAAGGATCAATTTGTGTTCAACTATATAGCTCTTTTACACACATGTATACCAAAGATAATGAAACATGTATAAATGTTTTACTTACATAAGTCATATCAACAAAGTCACAATCAGTCTCGACCACACCGACAGTACCGATGAGGAAAGCACCTTCCTGTTTGTAGTGAAACTGCAAGAACAATTTAAAGGTTATTTACGGATGTATTATTTACAAAGTGTGTAACTCAGGACAGGAAACATTGCTGTAACATGAGTACATGTACAGACATCTCACTACATGACTACAGTACAGTAAGAACAAGTTACACACAGAAATGGAAAATTGGAAGTGTTCCTGTACCCTTCCTGTGGTTCTGTGGAAAAGTATGGTATGAAATATGCTGTTGACAACCTCCTCTAGCTGCTTACTCTCAACAGTCTGAAAAAAAGAGAAGAAATGAATGAGAAAAAGATCCACAATAAAATGGAAATCAATGCAAAACAAGAAATTGTTGGACAAATTATCAGCTTGATTAAGATGAGAAGGATTGGCTAACAAATTACCAACAATGTGTCTTTTGGGCCAGTACGGTGTCTCACACTGACAGAAAGGAACATACAGTACAACCATTGGTTCAATGTGATGATCATACAGAACTCCCACTGTTCCCTCCTTAACATTATTACATAACAGTAGAGTAAGACCGCATTCTCAATGAGGTCATTTCCCCTATCACCCCTCCTCACCCATAGGTACTGTATTGTTTGTATTTAAATATAAACTAAAGAATAACATGTGATGACCCTACAGTCCCGATGCGCCCTCCAAAGCTAAGAACTACAATACAGTACCCAATCGCAGTGAACCCTTTTATTGCACAAATAAGCACCAGCCCAGGAAGTTCAATAAATAAGCACAAGCTAACCTAACATAGCATTATTCATGTAGGCCCTTCTGTTACGTGTAAGGCAATACTTCAAATAAGCACAAGCTAACCTACAGTAACATAGCCTAGACCAAAGGTTATTCAAATAGGCCCACCTGTTATAAAAGAAAGCAAAACTGTACACGATACAACATTAGTCAGAATAAATATGGTTGCAAATAAAGGTGGCCGAAAACAAAACTTCATGGTCTATTGACATTTGCTGAAACTAACAGAACTGTAAAGCAACAGTCAAGGTGTCAGTCCATAAACATTACAACCTGAACTTTACAGAACCAAAGTGTTTGAGATTGCATGTTGTACTGCTGTTTATGTTATATTTGTTTCTCAATAGGGTCAGCATTGTGCTTTGTGTACATCACTTTTACATACATGTTAATTGAGGGCAGTGTAACTTACGGCAGGGAGGTATTAAAAGGAAAAGTCATTTCCAGGGAGGGAGGGTCTGAACAATCGTAGATGATGTGCAGTACATCCAGAAAGGAATAATTTGTTACTTTAAGCAATTAAAAAACTCTGCACATATTTAAACTTATCATGTCAATATGTCAACTCTCATACCTGCAATGCTTTGAAATAATTAACATTTAACAGTATCATGGTACTGGATATTGTGTTATTGATATCACTAAGTAGTAACTCCTAATTAGGTTCAATAACCAACTAAATCAATATATTGTTATCTTACTAGTTCAAAGACTTGAGATCTGGCATTCATCCTTCTATTAAGTTTTCTTCTCCACTACTCGCCATGTAAGTCTAAGTTAGCTGTGCTGCAATACAAGAGTGCAAATATAAAATACTTGCAGACATAAACATGGTAGAACACATCTAGGAATTACATAACAGTACATCAAAACCAGGTTCTCAAAGAAGATAATCCATCTATGGTATATATTGTAATCTTCATTTGAAAGGATCATTTTAACCAAAATTATGGACAGCAACCATGATTGTAGTACATTCCAAATGTACTTATCAGTGGCCTACAATTAACCTTATGAGTTGTTATGATCCTATACCCTACACATGTATATTAAAAACACTCTTCTACTTCTCATAAAGACACAGGTACATAGCTATAGTCATCCCACCAGTGTCCTACAGCATACTTTGGGGTCATTATGATCCTATACCCTACACATCTATACTAAAAACACTCTTCTACTTCTCATAAAGATACAGATACATATCAAGAGTTATCCCACCAGTGGCCTACAGCATACTTTGTGAGTCATTATGACCCTATACCCTACACATCTATACTAAAAACACACTCTACTACTTCTCATAAAGATACAGGTACATATAAGAGTCATCCCATCAGTAAGCTGATGGTAAGTAATATCAATAAATTGCCAACCATGTTACTGTGCAGACAGTGGAGTATATATAGTATACACTGTTATTTATTTTGAAGCAATTCCCCCAACCTCTGTCCCCCCATTGTAAGAGCTGGGTCACATCTTAAAGTGCAATATTAATCTTTCAGTCAATGTGCAATTAAGACAAACTGGCTTAAAGCAAGAAGATTGTTGAGTAAAGTCTGCGAACTGATAGTATCAGCAATGTTTGGTTTGCAGGTTTACCAAAGTATTGAACCAGTCTCGCTAAATTAGATGTGTTACCCTCTGACTAGTGAACAAAATTGGCCAGTATAAGTAATGTAATGAGCATAGATAGCCTACTGTAGCAGTTTAGCAAAGCTGGATTGACAGGTATAACTACACTGTTATATGTGGTCAACCAATAATTGATTACTGATGAAGTAGTCTAGAATTAAAATCCTCCAACGAAAGTTTCAAAGAGTTCCTTATAAAAACATAAGAAAATCACTTTGTTACATCTCTAATCACTAAAACAATGTTTTAAACTGCAGTGTTAATAACATGGCATTTCTGAAGTTAGGGGTCTAGGTAAGTTGAGGCTGAAATTCCAGTATTTCCACTTTGGATTACAGTAGTCCAACACTGAACCTTGTCTTTTTCTAACATGTAAATAATGTGTGTCATACATTATGCGAGCATGTGCTCCAACCAGCTGAACCATCACGGTGAATATCCCAAGCAAAGGTTAAAATACTCTAGTCCTAGCACAGGAACTATCCTGCTACTGCAAGGCCAAAAATACACCTATCATTTTTTCACATTTGATTCTGAATGTTTCTACTAGTACTAGAACTAGGAACTGTAATAGTAGATCCTTATTATAAACACTAGCCAAATGTTCAACTTGACGTAACGCTACGGGTGCTATGCTAATTCAGCCTGTTCTTTAGTACTGTAAAGTGTAAATGCACTATCCATTAAAGTTACTCCCGTGAGTATCATACAGTAGCTACTCGCTGAACTAGTTACTGTAGCATACACATGTATCGGCTTAGGCTAGATATAGGCTAGGCCCTGGTCTAGTCAGTGGGCGAGTGGAAGGGTTAAAATTAACTTTTACTCACTGTTAGGCCAGGAAATCCTCTGCAATGGCGAAGATATGTTGAACAATAAAGATGAAGCTTAAACATTACGAATGTATATTAACAAGCTTTACAAATCACTGCCCAAGCTTATCGTGGGGTATCTTCCATTGTATCGAGATAACGTACAATTGTGCACTAGACCAAGAAAAACGTAAACATTGGCCTATGACGTAATAAAACAATGTTTTTGTATCATCGTAGTTCATTATAGAACGCCGAATGGGTAAATAATTATGGGAACAAGAACTTGCTGTAATTACAAGTGGATGTTGCTGCATGCTGTAGTTTAGTTACATGGATATAGCCTATACATAATGATCCTCATGTGATACAACTTACATCTTGAAATAACGACCAAGAGAACGTTTTCTATAACTTGCAGTCTTTCCACAAGAAGGATGCACTTGCATTTATGAAAAACTCGGGAAATGGATTAGCCAGAAAGGGGTAATTACTTGGAAAATTTCACACGTCCACTTACGGTAGCTAATACAACCATCACATCACAAGAAAACTATCGACTAAATGATTCTTTCTCGAATGTGAGATCTGAGAATAGTATTTGAGTTACTCGTGTATTTATTCCTACGCAATTTAAAATTATAACATTCGCAAAACGTTATGTTGCCACGTTGTATCGCATTACTCTGCAAATTGTGCAACGTTCTAACATTGCGAAATCGTAAATAGAGGTGATGAGAAGGTCCGTAGTATCACACCACACTTCTTCAAAATAAATACTGTCGAAAGGAATGTAACAGGTTCGTAGCTGTAGCCTGCCCCTGAGATTTCCACTTCCTAAATGAAAGTAGGCCTACGATAATATGAACGCCTGGTTAGTATGCGTATTTCAGTTAGTTTTAGCGAATTGTTCATAACATTTCTTCGAGTTTCGTTAGTCAGTAGAGTGCATGCACTCAGGTTGCAACCTGAAGATTCTAGGCTCGAATTTAGGAATGGCGCTCAAAAAGGACACAAGGATTATTTTATCCGCTAATCTCGCATTTGATTTTTACGAGTTTTGTTAGAATTAAAATAAACGTAGAGAATTCCTAAGATTCAAATTACGTGAAAAGTGTAGCTGTCTAATGTGAAACTACGGTTCATAACTATATGTGTTACATCTATATATGTGTTTGATATAGGCCTATCAGCTACAGTGTTAACCCCTATATCAGTGTCTCATTGTTTTAACTGAGAATATCGAATCAATGCGAATATTAGTATATACATACAGGGCCATTTTTTTCATCCTAATTAGAGGGGGTGTGGCCCCCAGTCCCCTACACGGCACCCCCAATCAGCTAATTGACCGCTCCCCCCAGTATGCCCCTTTTTGGCATGTAAAACAAATAATGATAAAAAAACCTAACTATTAATTGACACCTAAATTCCCCTAATTATGAGCTACTATCAGAATTCCCTAGCGTACATTTGCATCATCAAATTAACAGCGTATAAACAATGTATAAAACAGAGCTTTTAAAATAATGTGAAGTTCTACTTTTCCCAACAAAGTGATTTTACCGATTTTCTTTCTTCCTAAATTACCTTTGAAATTTGGATGTGTAAATTTCTAAAACATGAGATCGCAAAATAAAATTGCAGATATCGTGAATTCAATTTCAAATATCTTGAATTCAATTTCAGATATCTCGAATTCAATTTCAGATATCTCGAATTCAATTTCAGATATCTGAAATTCTCTGATATTTCGAGATATCTGAAATTGATTTTAAGATATCTGTAATTATTTGTAGTTATCTTTAATAAATTGGAGATATCCCAACAAAGTGATTTTACCGATTTTCTTTCTTCCTAAATTACCTTTGAAATTTGGATGTGTAAATTTCTAAAACATGAGATCGCAAAATAAAATTGCAGATATCGTGAATTCAATTTCAAATATCTTGAATTCAATTTCAGATATCTCGAATTCAATTTCAGATATCTCGAATTCAATTTCAGATATCTGAAATTCTCTGATATTTCGAGATATCTGAAATTGATTTTAAGATATCTGTAATTATTTGTAGTTATCTTTAATAAATTGGAGATATCTGTTATTTAATTTGAGATATCTGAAATTATTTCGAGATATCTGAAATTCCTTATTAAATGTTAAAACGGCTTTTCATACGCCCTCCCTAGTCTCTATGGCTACGATGAAAAGTTAAATAACTTTCCAGTGTCCTCTTTACATATAGCCTATGTATATTGAAGTGTACGTCACGTATGTTTATATTATGTATGTAGCCTATGTGCTTATATGCATGAGATGTACGTATATATAAGAAATATAGCAATGATCAATGACCAAAAAGTTGGTCTATAAGACATCCGGGATTGTAATATTTTTTTGAGGGCGCTTCTTAGCTTTGTTACCAATCCGTGCCCGTTGTGTTCAAACAGCCAATATTGTCGTGTGGGTGGAAAAAAGTGAAAGGGGGCAACGGCGAAGGATATGCGTTACAAACTTATAGTACACCGTATTCAATCCCCCCCCCCCCCCTCCCCTGAATGCTACATCTGTAACACCATACAGATTTTTTGTCATTTCCTGAATAAGGGTCGAGTTATCAGTGCTTCGTCACGTGGTTTAGCTAGTTAATGTGAATTATTTGTCTCTAAAACAGTATTACATCTAATAACACCATTTTTTGGAAATAGTCTGTTTATTCAAACGACGCGACATTTACAACCAGATATAACGAGCGCACATGACTCAAATGAAAAGGATAAAGGGTGTGAAGACTCGCGCAAAAAGAAACGTCTAATGCCGGTAACTTGACCTAGTTTCGAATGAGGTGTGACAGAAGTGTTAAACACCACCATCGATCCCAGAAAATACACACACAGCTTGCTACGTCGGTAATTAGACACTAGTGTAGTCAGTACATACAGCTGCGGTCAATACCCACAGTACAGTATACAAACGATACAGCGATGGACATCTCAGGTCCAGCTTAAGATAACAAGGTATCACGTTTCATTACTGTCTGCATTTTGTAGCGACACGAACAAAACGTCACTTGCAAGCAACAGAAAGTTAACTTTTTCAGACGGCCGCTGCGAGTCTTCAATGCCTTTAACAGGTGGTGGGGTTGCGTGGGGGGGGGGTGCACTCCTCTCCCGACTGGTTATCTTATGGGTCTGAACCTTTACGGAAGTTGAACGGCTATTGGCGATTCAATGATTTTGAAATGAGGGGTGCAACCTTGGGATAGGTAAGTCCTACTCCCATGTAAAGGATATGGGTGCGCCCTCCACCCCCCCCCCGCCCTCCCTATCCTGCAAAAAGTCAAAGTTTAGACGTCAATGGTGCATTTATCGAAAGTATAACTTAACTTAGGTCTATATTAATAACTCTTTAAAACAAAGGTAACACTAATAATTATTTTGTGTGAGGCTGAAGAGGCAGGTGGAAGGGGTGAGGGCATGCACCCGTAGTTGTGAACAAATTTCCCTGGTTGAATGTTTAGATGCCCCGACTGCACATTTTACCCGAATGGTGATAGGAAGTTTGTATGTGGGAAGGGGTTAGGGGGTATTTTCCCGGTGATTCTTTGCGCACGGCACTGAAAGGGTGTTAATATCTTGCTACGTAATCAAATGAGGTAGCAGCAAACCATGATTTGATTTCATTTATTCATTCCAGAATTAAAATAAAATTTATAAAAAGGAGTTGTAAAATACGATAACAGGAAGTATAACTAATAAAAGGTGAAATCATATACATCGTGTACTTCAAATATGAGGAGGGAAATCAATATAACCCCAAGTATAGTATATCCATTCTTCGTGCTTATGCAGCGTTAGACCGTACAGTGAACGTATTGTTTGATACACAGTTGAATAAGCCATTGCTCTGATATAAATTAAGTTGTTTCACTGGGCTGTCGAACTTCCGACAGATTATATACCCACATATGGAACGTTGTCCGTGCATCTGTCCGCTACAACTACGGTGTCCGTTAATATATGCATTTTCTCATGCACAGAGTTATTGGCTATTGGCGCTGCGCATCAAGTCCCTTGACACCCGTAACTCTTCAGGACACATGAGAGTCCCCACCATACCATGTAACATGAATCGTTTATTAACATCATCACCTGTCTCAAAGTTTTACATCCCCGCTCATTTGTGCACTTCCGTATATCCATAGAGAATACTTCTGAATGGGTCTATCAATTAATTGACATTTTGACCTTTAACTCCTGGTCAAGTAACGCCCTATTATAAAGTTGGTGAAATCACGCGGGAAGACGAATTCGTGTTGAAAACACAAAAACAATTAAGGTGTTAATGAAGTAAATAGCAAACTCACAGATAATTTACATTGTGAAGTTATTGATTTTCTTGTTGTTCTAAATCGTAAGATACTTGTAATTTTCCAAGAGATGAGAAGACGTACTGATTAAGTTCGGACATTTCAATGACGTAACCAAATCGTCATATTCTCTCGACTCCAACACTGATTCCTTGACTGACACCATCCATATCCACTCACGTATCGAATATCGCTCTCGAAGTACTATAGTTTATATGAAAACATATATCGCAAAAGTAATTGCCACAAAGGTAAAATCCATAAAGACTGTTAAAGGAGAGTTCTTTCTTTTAAGATTCCTGGTTTCATGATGGTTGGTGTTTGTACTTATGTGACACCAACAGTTACACATTGGAAACGTGAAAATACCATCTTTCTAATACTACCACGAACCTTAACTTTATATTCAGTGTTACGTAACCTTCTATCAAACTATACCTATGTCACAATGTGAAATCTCAAAACCGAGGCAGCAAAACTCATCAAGATTCCATTTTCTTTGCAATTACTCCATCAAGAACAATTCGATGAAAAAGTATTTCTCAAATAGTTTTATGATTCTTTTCGGGTATAACTTATTGATAAGCACGTCATTCTGACATAAATGGTTCCTACTTTATAATTGGCAGAAGACATATCCATGAAGTGATACAAGAAAAAAATTGCTTAACAGAATAAACAAATTTGAAAACCTCAGCATAAAATCGAGTGAGTTAAAAACAAGTATGATAATTTAAACTAACTACATAACTAACAATCCCCTAAGGAAGAAATGTTAACAAATATCGACACATAGTATATGAAAACAGCAAAAGTGATGAAAACAAAGTAAAAGATTTAAAGAGGACGATAGCTAATGTTGTAACAACGTCACAATTATATATAGAGACCCGAATTCCCCTTGAAGTTTCCCAGTACACTCCCAACTTGTTTTGTGTAAACCTCGGGCAAGCAATTTTCGATGAACTGAGTGGTGTATAATAACTCCAGCGGGATCAGAACAGGTTGTCTTCAGAAACATGTGCTTGCATAATTCATCTACCAGGATCCAACCTTCTACAGGACAAAGAAGAATAAACCATGCAAACAGATTAATTGGGTATTAGGCCTAGTCATTTACATTATTATTGTTTTATGTTAGTGTTGGGGGCGGGTATAATGATCATTTTCAGATATTTTTTTAAAATATTATATATTTTAATATTATCATAATTGTTAATGATGTGGAAGTATAAGTGTGGAATTATAATAAAGCGGAATGATGTTTACTAATAAGTTACTGTTTTTTCCCCTCTATACATTAAACCTTATTCAATCAGAATGCGTGGATTTAAGGCCTAATAATTGTACATGATATTTTTTTGGTGGGAGGGGGGGGGGGGGGTTGGATGATCATTACTTTTAGATATTTTGGTGTATAAAATTGGAAATCATGATTAAAAATATTTAACTCTTACAATCAATTATATGTAGCATATATAGCAGGGAATTCATTAACATGACATTTCAGTTGCTCATTAGATAGGTAAATATATGTATATGTGTGTGCGTTTTTTTTAAATGTACCTTTAGTTACCGAGTGCTTGATTGGATTCTTATAGATATGTGATTGATTACTAACACTTTACTCTACTCATTGGATGATGGGAAGTTTGTGTTCACTTCGTCATTTAAACCAATATTTTTATGATTGTTTAGTTTTATTTGTTCTCTACATGATTGTAAACCTCTCTCTGTTAGGTATGTAATATAAATTATACTAATACTTCATCACTTTACCATGGTGACTGTTACTAGTACACTTTATACTATACCCATTTGAAGGCTTGTAACATATGTTTAATACATTGAAACTGTATTCAGTCTACTCTTATGGAATGAGTTACAGTTTGCTGTTCAATAATGTTTATAAATGTTATGTCAATCCAATCCATTTATTGCATATTTAGCAATGATTGCTTACTAAATCACTTTAATCCAACCATTCAATAATAAGCAATATTTAATTAGCTCATTTTAATCAACTCACTGCCCTATATCTTTCTTTCTTCATTGATCACAATACCAATTTGATCAATTCAGTAAAAATGTTGAAATATTTGTTGACTACATCACTCTAATCCATCCATTGATTGTTTGCCAATAACTGTTGTCTCATCCTGTTAATCCATCCAGTGTATATTTAGTAATACATGTTGACTACATCCCTTTAACCCACTCAGTGTATATTTCGTAATATTTGTTGACTACATCCCTTTAATTCTCTAAGTGTATGTTTTATATTATTTGTTGACTACATCCCTTTAATCCACTCAGTGTATATTTAGTAATATTTGTTGACTACATCTCTTTAACCCACTCAGTGTATATTTCGTAATACTTGTTGACTACATCCCTTTAATCCACTCAGTGTATGTTTAGTAATATTTGTTGACTACATCCCTTTAATCCACCCAGTGTATATTAAGTAATATTTGTTTACTACATCTCTTTAACCCACCCAGTGTATATTTCGTATTCTTTGACTACATCCCTTTAATCCACTCAGTGTATTTTTATTAATATTTGTTGACTACATCCCTTTAATCCACTGTGTATGTTTAGTAATATTGGTTGACTACATCCCTTTAATCCACTCAGTGTATGTTTAGTTATATTGGTTGACTACATCCCTTTAATCCTCTCAGTGTATGTTTGTATTATTTGTTGACTACATCGCTTTCATCCACTCAGTGTATGTTTAGTAATATTGGTTGACTACATCCCTTTAATCCACTCAGTGTATGTTTGTAATATTTGTTGACTACATCCCTTTAATCCACTCAGTTTATGTTTAGTAATATTT
Source organism: Apostichopus japonicus (assembly GCF_037975245.1). Classification (NCBI taxonomy): domain Eukaryota; kingdom Metazoa; phylum Echinodermata; class Holothuroidea; order Aspidochirotida; family Stichopodidae; genus Apostichopus; species Apostichopus japonicus. Next base: position 45,706,105 of record NC_092576.1, read on the forward strand.
GTTGACTACATCCCTTAAATTCACTCATTGTATGTTTAGTAATATTTGTTGACTATATCCCTTTAATCCACTCATTGTATGTTAGTAATATTTGTTGACTACATCCCTTTAATTTACTCATTGTATGTTTGTACTATTTGTTGACTACATCCCTTCAATCCACTCAGTGTATGTTTGTATTATTTGTTGACTGCATCCCTTTAATCCCTCAGTGTATTTTTGGTAATATTTGTTGACTACATCCCTTTAATCCACTCAGTGTATGTTTGTACTATTTGTTGACTACATCCCTTCAATCCACTCAGTGTATGTTTGTATTATTTGTTGACTGCATCCCTTTAATCCCCTCAGTGTATTTTTAGTAACATGTGTTGACTACATCCTTTTAATTTACTCATTGTATGTTCAGTAATATTTGTTGACTACATCAGTCTAACCCACCTGTTGCTTGATTGTAATACTTGTTCACTACATCTCTTTAATTCTCTTATATTAATTTTAGTAATATTTGTTTACTACATAATGTGAATCACCATTGCCTATTTATAAATATTTATTACTATTTAATTTCATCCAATCACTTATCGTGTTTTGCTCACTTATCTCTGCTCTCTGTATTGACGTATCGGCATACGTCAATACTTTCTTTTTACTGCTTCTCATTCAGAAATCTTTAACTGATAATGGATACATGACTCAATTAAACATTTATTGATATATCACAGTTATAGTTAGATCATCGGATGACGTCACTTTCTGTTAGTTACTTTGACTGAGCCATGCTGTGTTCATTACAGTGACATGCGCTGAATTAAAATGTCTGGGTGTACTTAAGTACCGCGTCAGTGTTATTACCATGCTCATGCTAGTAATTACAGTATCGATATGTCATTAAAACAAATATAATTAAATAATTATTATACAGGAGATGTATTGATTACTTACTTCCCAAATACCAGAGTCGAGATCAAGCCTATAATATTCATCATTCTTAGCAGAATCAGGGAACCAGAAAACTGTAAGAAACAAATAAGATTAATAAACAATATTTATGCTTTAACGAATAAAAGAATATCAATGATGTATTAGTGCATGAACCATTTTGAACAATACACAATAGAAACAACCATATCACGTTTTACTAAGAGCTTTATTGTCTCTAGGAATTGCATATTCTTTCTTTTCGCTGAAATATTTTGAGTTGTTATGGTGTCACATGTTCTTGTGAATTTTGAGAGGATGGGTTAAGTCAGACAAACTGTAAGTGAGCTACACTTGAGAATGCATTTTAAAAACACATAAAAATGCTGTAGATATTCCCAATGAATCCCTCTATACGTTCTAGTCCCTGGTTAGCACCCAGATACCTTGACATATTAAATAAACTATAAATCTGTTCAATGTAACGCGATAAGATCATCACACATTAAAAAAAAAAAATAGGTATTTTTATCTGCAATATTTGACCTTTATTAACTAGTTGTTTAAATTTGCTAGTGATTACCATTCAGTCAAATTTCAAACCTTGAACGTCACGTCGTTGTACATATACCTTGAACATCGGCCGTAATGAACACGGAGCATATCTATCTCACACTCCGATACAGCAGGTATATAAAGATAAAGTACTTTTATTTCAGATTTTTTTTCAGGAAAGATCTTAATCGTTAGGAAAAGAATAAAAATTTACTTATTTCACAAATACCCGACAATGTAATTAGTCTGCGTGTTAAAGTGTTAACGATGTTGCAATACATGTGTCATTTTATGTACTTTTTGAAACCATCCAATAGTGTTTGTCAGTACTTTCAGCGTTTTCATAGCCGTGTATTCATAGCACAATACCAGGCCAAAGGGAGGATACCAACACTTTTCAAAATATGTTTTTCGCGGGTACAGACTTAATCTTCTGCCCTTCATTGTATGTTTAACTAAAGGATGCAATACAAGGCAGTGCTAGATCATACAGTTGGATCATTAGTCGCAACTCTGTAATGGTGTGAGTTGATTTCCATACGTTTCTTCATCCGTCGTGTTTCGACTTTTCTCAACTTTTTGTCAAAATCTACCAGTCTAACATAGAAGTCAACTTTAAATAGATGGGTCTATAAGGAACTTTTGTCAACAATTTTCACAATTCCAATGATAAACATCAATTAAAAACGTATTTACGGTCATAATTAACAAAGTAGACTTTCCGACAAACATCGTCAAATTTTCGATAAATTAGTCGACTAGTTGTGAGAGAAGTCAACATTTCATTGGTGCTACTTTATGATAAATAGTTGAAAATTACAGAAATTTATCCAAAATTTTGATATTGAAATTATGAATTTTCGGTATAAAATAGTCACATTTCCAGTGTCCTACTTGAGCCACCGTAGTTCCGAAAAAAACAAGAGCCCAAGGGCACTGTGGTTCCTTGCTTGGGGTGTATGACAATACACATCATATTATCAAGCAAGATTGGGCTGAAATAGTCCAAGTAATTGTCCTACATGTTCCCATAAAGTAACCAACACTATAGCCAACACTTTTGTGATCACAAAATGTGATCGGATTTTTTATCAAAAGGCACTTTTGAGATCTATATATGGCGTCGAAAATGTAAGAAATATAAGAGACCTACAAGCGTGTCAACAGATATGATAACAATGGTGACCTCAGATGACATGACCTTTAAGTTTCAAAATGTTCCACCACCCCATTCACAACTTGTCCCAAAATATCAACCATGTCACACCTTGGCATTGAGATTTAATTGCATTAAATGTCAAAAAATTAACTTTTGAACTTGTATGTAACTTCACACACAAAGGTCACCCGGAGGTCAACCGATTGACATTTTTGATCGGTGAGACCTAAATAGAGCATGACTGTAAAAATTCAAACATTTTTTCTTTGCCCATTTTCTCCCCCCATAATACTAGTTTTTTAACATTAATTGACCTTTGGTGACCTTGGATCACATAACCGTTAAGTTTGAAAATATTCCCCTATACCATTTGCAACTTGTCCAAAAAAATCAACCTTGTCACACCTTGGCACTGGGAGTTATTGCATTAAATGTCTGAAAATTAACTTTGACCTCAAATAACTTCGCACACGAAGGTCAAATGGGGGTCAACCTATTGACATTTATGATCAGAAGGTACCTTTAACATCTGAAAATAGCATCGAAACTGTAAAAATCCCCAAAACACGAAAAGGTCACCAGAGGTCAAATTGAGGTCAAGGGTCACCCAGATGCGGGTCGACAATTGGATTACATTGAAGCAACTCCCAACCCTAACGGACAATTTGTTCTCAAGTTGTCACAAAAATACTAGGTTTTTATCATTAATTGACCTTTGGTGACCTTGTATCACATGACCGTTAGGTTTGAAAATATTTCCCTATACCATTTGCAACTACTCCAAAAATATCAACCTTGTCACACCTTGGAACTGGGAGTTATTGCATTAAATGTCCTTAAAATTAACTTTGACCTCATATAACTTCGCACACGAAGGTCACACAGGGGTCAACCTATTGACATTTATAATCAGAAGGTACCTTTAACATCTGAAAATAGCATCGAAACTGTAAAAAATCCACAAAACACGAAAAGGTCACCAGAGGTCAAATTGAGGTCAAGGGTCACCCAGATGCGGGTTGACAATTGGATTTCATTGAAGCAACTCCCAACTCTAACGGACAATTTGTTCTCAAGTTATCGCAAAAATACTAGTTTTTTATCATTAATTGACCTTTGGTGACCTTGTATCACATAACCGTTAAGTTTGAAAATATTCCCCTATACCATTTGCAACTACTCCAAAAATATCAACCTTGTCACACCTTGGAACTGGGAGTTATTGCATTAAATGTCTGAAAATTAACTTTGACCTCATATAACTTCGCACACGAAGGTCACACAGGGGTCAACCTATTGACATTTATAATCAGAAGGTACCTTTAACATCTGAAAATAGCATCGAAACTGTAAAAAATCCACAAAACACGAAAAGGTCACCAGAGGTCAAATTGAGGTCAAGGGTCACCCAGATGCGGGTTGACAATTGGATTTCATTGAAGCAACTCCCAACTCTAACGGACAATTTGTTCTCAAGTTATCGCAAAAATACTAGTTTTTTATCATTAATTGACCTTTGGTGACCTTGTATCACATAACCGTTAAGTTTGAAAATATTCCCCTATACCATTTGCAACTACTCCAAAAATATCAACCTTGTCACACCTTGGAACTGGGAGTTATTGCATTAAATGTCTGAAAATTAACTTTGACCTCATATAACTTCGCACACGAAGGTCACACAGGGGTCAACCTATTGACATTTATGATCAGAAGTTACCTTTAACATCTGAAAAAAGCATCAAAACTGTAAAAATCCACAAAACACTAAAAAGGTCACCAGAGGTCAAATTGAGGTCAAGGGTCACCCAGATGCGGGTCGACAATTGGATTACATTGAAGCAACTCCCAACCCTAACGGACAATTTGTTCTCAAGTTATCGCAAAAAATACTAGTTTTTTATCATTAATTGACCTTTGGTGACCTCGGATCACATGACCGTTAAGTTTGAAAATATTCCCCTATACCATTTGCAACTTGTCTCAAAATATCAACTGTGTAACACCTTGGCACTGGGAGTTATTACACTAAATGTCTGAAAATTAACTTTGACCTCATATAACTTAACATACAAAGGTCACCTTGGGTCAACTTATTGACATTTTTGATTGATGAGACCTAAATTAGAGCATCAAACTGTAAAAATTCCAAAAAAAATTTCTTTGCCCATTTTCTGCCCCCAAAATACTAGTTTTTTGACATTAATTGACCTTTGGTGACCTCGGATCACATGACCGTTAAGTTTGAAAATATTCCCCTATACCATTTGCAACTTGTCCAAAAATATCAACCATGTCACACCATGGAACTGGGAGTTGTTGCATTAAATGTGTGAAAATTAACTTTGACCTCGTATAACTTCGCACACGAAGGTCACACGGGTGTCAACCAATTGACATTTTTGATTGGAAGGTACCTTTGATATCCAAATCTAGCATCAAAACCAAACATTTTCTTTTTTGCTCGTTTCCTCCCAAAATAAGCACATTTTTTCTAATGTGACCTTTGACCTTTTGACCTTGGTTTCAGATGTAGTTTAATATCCTGATTCCAAAAAACAAAACGAAAAGTCTGTACAACCATCCTAACTCCGACCGAAAAACTTTGACCCCATATAACTTCGCACATAAAGGTCACACGGGGTCAACCTATTGACATTTATGATCAGAAGGTACCTTTGACATCTGAAAATAGCATCGAAACTGTAAAAATCCCCAAAACATGAAAAGGTCACCAGAGGTCAAATTGAGGTCAAGGGTCACCCAGATGCGGGTCGACAATTGGATTACATTGAGGCAACTCCCAACCCTAACAGACATTTTGTTCTCAAGTTATTGCAAAAATACTAGTTTTTTATCATTAATTGACCTTTGGTGACCTCGGATCACATGACCGTTAAGTTTGAAAATGCTCCCCTAACCAGTTCACAACTTGTCCCAAAATATCAATCTTGTCGCACATTGGCACTGGGAGTTATTGCAGTTTTAATATTTTCGGTTTTTGGACCATAACTGACCTTTGGTGACCTTTGTGGGCACCAAAAACAATAGGGCACACCTTTTCCATATGGCGGATCTATAGTCCAAGTTTGGCCTCAATCCAACATTCCCTTATTGAGATAGAGCGTACCCAAGCAAGTGTCACAGACACACACACACACACACACACACACATACATACATACATACATACATACACACACACACACGCCAACCTGACTGCATAGGTTCCTTTTGCTAAAGCAAGGAACCAAAAATCAAGACCTGTAAACCAAATCGCTTTCTGTCTCCTTATGTTTAAATCGCTTCCTACGATATTGTTTTCATTGCTATTTCTAATCAGAAAGCCTTTCTTCAATATATTCTAGTTATGTTATCTGTATGATGGGTTCGATACACAGTTATATGTACTTTTATTTTAAATAATATAGGATAGTGATGGCCCATATCAGTCTTTAATGCAGCAGATTGACTTTATCAAGAAAACCAATTTACTCAACTTGTTGCAATGTAAAATTTTACCCTGTATTATACAACATCAACACAAACATGGTATCTCCCAAATTTTCTGACTTATGAATATCTGTCAATGTTTACTGCAACAGGCAATGACGCCCGGTGATATAGCGCCCTCACTTTGACTGAAACCAAAACCCCATCAAATGTCGTCTACGAGAATGGTTCGAACTGCTAACAACATGAAACAGTCATAAACCGATTAGAACTTTACCATTCACTGCCCGAGATTTCAGTGTAGATAGAGATGGTCCGACGGGTATCGATGAGGGCAGCACACAGTCCCTTAGGCTATAATCAGAGAAAGAAATAGAATCAGTCATTTGTCATTACATCTTTCTTTAATTGTAACTATCTTGGATAAAGTATAAAGGTTAACTCAGAGAACGCAATATACATCAATAGTTGTTCCTTAAGGCCTCTGTTACAACCTCACATATCATTAAAAACAAATTAGGAAGGCTCTGGGACACTCCGGCTACGGACAATTCTGAAAACAACTATAAAACGGTTATTTGAAAATGATGGAAGTTTTGTTTACGAAGAATAACCTTAAATACAAATGTCTCAAGAAGGTTCTATTATGACGTCGAACCTTAATTCAATCGGAAACTTATGATAAATTATTACAGTGGGGCAACAGTGAATAGATAAATTTAAGTACGGCTCTGTTTTATTCTTTTCAACCCACCTAACCACCGCCCTCCTCTCCTTTCCCACCAGCCCAGCCCGTTCCGTTCGTTGTCGGGTGCTCATAAACGGCACCACAGTATTCATGTCCAAACTAATGTAACCTGACATGTTTTCCAACTCTATCTGAAGGAAGAAAGTTTACAAAATGTAAATCATGCAAATATTTCCTTTTACATTATCCATTTGTATATTTTTGTTTATCCGTTATTAAAAATATAAACGATCATTTTCAACATACTTTAAATAGAAGGTATATCTGATTAATCAAGGACCCTTGAAGGGTTGGGGAGGGGAGACCGTAAAAAAAAAGGATCTGATCAGTGTTTTATCTCTCAATTCGTTTGAATATAATTGTAAGTTGCCGACTTAATTTTCTGCATGTTAAGTTAATCTCACTATGCACAAACAGACCCATGAATAAGCTAACCAACAAATAAAAAAAAACATGAATCTTCGTTACGTCATCAATATATTGTTAAGGCATTTAACATAAAAATGGTCGAATATTTTTTCCACAAATTTATAGCTGACATCGCAAATTTACATTGTTGTCCTCTATATATTGTCAGCTTTTATGAAATGTATCATTAAAGTTACATTTTGTTGTTAGTCTTATTCGGAACGACCTAAATAGCATTTATACATATACATTGAAGACGCGGTAGTATATCTCCTGTTAATAGTTTAATACACACGGTATGTTTTATATCGCAAGTTTTATTCGATTAGTTTTAGCGACGGTCATATCAAGTTTCTTGTGATATCATTAGTATAGTGTACAACCTCGAGATTCTTGGCACGTATAGGAATGACGTAAAGACAGAAAAAAAAAGGTTTATTTTAACCTCTCATCACGTGTATGCACGAACGCGATGCGATGAACCTGCGTTTTTTTTGTTGTTGTTTTTTTTTTTGGGGGGGGGGGGTTCACAAGTTATGTTACAATAACAATAGACGTAGAGAGTCCCTAAGATTTAACCAGCGCGAATAATGTAGCAGTCTATTGTAAAACTACTGCTCATATATGTATTGATTACGTCTATGTGCTCCATGCAGGTCCTTCAGTTTCATTGTTAGCTCTATATAAGTGCTATAATGATTTAACTAAGAATATTGAAGCACTGTGAAATACGTATAACAGGGGACCTTTTTAATATACAATACGTTGGGTCCTCTACACGGTCCACCCACTCAGCCCATTTGCCCCCCCCCCCCCCCGTAGGGCCATTTTGGCATGTTAAGCAAATACCGATAACACAAATCTAGCAATTAATTTACAACTAAATTATCCATACGGCTTCCCTTCAGCATATATAGGCTATGCGGCTAGCGTGCTTTCATATCTTTACTTACATGAATAAAACAATGAATAAAGCAGACCTTATAAAGTAACGCAATGTCCCATTAACCTTACAAAGTATTGTTTACCGAATGTTTGTTTCTAATTAACGTTTCTTTATTTAATTGTTTTTTATAATGGGAGGGGGAGGGGATGTTACATTTCCGGCAATCTGGGTGGTAAACTTGACAACAATGTTCTTGATACGTTACGCGCAAACCGGTGGTGGCGCTTCACTTAAATTGTGTCACAATGGCATCTTTTGGGAAATGACCCACTCACTAAAATATCTCTCAAACCAGTCCTGGTATTTACGCACAACAGAGCATCACCAACATTTGGACGATACATATTATTTATGGCTGTTCCTTAAACTGCCCCCCCCCCCTCCCCTCTCTAGGGCATCTACCCAAGCTAAGGCACTGAAAGGAATGTCATGCCATTTTACAGGAGTCTTAACAGAGTTATAGCTGGAATTGGGACGGGGGGGGGGGGGGCGGGAGGAAGAGAATAAAGGAATCGTGGTTGATATATCTTCCAAAATAAAGCTACTGTAATTTCGAATACTCAAGAATTACCGTATGGCAGTAATGTTTTACCTCTCAACTCGTTAGCACTTAATTGTAAGTTAAATATTTAATGTTCCGCGAGATTATTTAATGTTACAACATACTTACAAACACACGAAGAAGCAATCCATAAAACTGCAGATGAACTTCATTACGTCATCATCTTTCTACATCATCACATTACACGTGTTTGTCAGTGAGTCGATTCCCCAATTGACACTGCTCGCATTACTACTATACTATCAACTGTATGATGCATATATATGCCATGGTAAATTTATTCAGATCTTGGTGGACTATGAACATATCTTTAAAATATTAAATTAGGATTAATCGAATAACGTTGCGTTCGTTTGTGTCGTCAAGATATTAGGATAAAATGGTCGATACTACTTTTTTTCAAGTTGATACCTCACATCGACAAGTTGTCTTTATTTTCATTCATATTGTCAGCTTGCATGCATGTTTAGCTCTAATCTCAGAAATCAATCAGTATGTTCTGCTCTGTTATGTAGCCGTGTAATTTAATCTTCTATTTATTTTTATCGTCTAGACTACTGTCATATCTTATCTAAAGATACGAGCAATATCATTGGAAAATGAAATATTCCAGAAGTGCCTTCAAAGTCAGTACATAATTAGAAGGTGTAGGCAACGCAGATACACCTCTTCTATTATTAGCAATGTGCAGTGTGCGTACATTTTAGGAGTGTTGGTTTTTCCGGCAATTTCATGTTTTTGTTTAACAAACTGAATGCACAGACAACACATTGATGGACATAAAATAAATATGATGTTCTCTGTGTAAGCATGTAACCGACATAAACACACAACTTAACTCAAACAAATGTAGGACGGCGTAGTATTATCTAGTAAAGGGTTTGTTGCCCTGGGGTCATTCAAGCCAAAGGCATTGGGGTTCTAACCCAGAAATAAGAATGTTTAGACGATTTATAGAGTGTGGTCCCTAAACGCAATGTTTTGCTATAAGAAATACGCTGTGGGCGGGGGGGGGGGGGCACCAGTAGTAATATTCCTATTCTTCCCTAGCAGAGTCCAAAAATCTGCCGACTGAACAATATTCCCCCAATTTATTAAGATCGTTTTTGATATAATAATACTAGGCCTAGGAGAAGCATTGAGACATACTGCTAAACCAAAAGGAAGGCCAGAGACTACCTTGCTTGGAAGAATAAAGTCGCAATTTAAGGACGTTAACATTAACAATTTCGAGGAAGCAATAAACCTTGCGCAAGATCGTGATACGTGGCGGAAGTTAATCACTGAGCATGTCGGATGGACGAGACTCAACTTACTGCTACTACTACTACTACTAATGAAATCGTATAAGATGTTAGAGTATCGTTTTCTTCCAAACATCGTGTGGCTAACATTATAATAAAATAGAGACAGATTTAGTACTTGTCAAAATGACCTTCAGAACAACAGATCATCGACGTATCCAGATATCGAAGCTGCAGTCGTTTAGTCACGTGACGTATTACAGTGCGATTGACAGGTCATGTACAAAGAATACAATGAGCTTGATATACAGTGTACATCATTATATTAATAGAGATTATAATGAAAGGAAAGTTAACATTCACTAGTAGGTCTGAACACAGATGGCATATGTTTTATGTATACAGTGTGTGTGTAGGTACAGCGTGAGCATAGGCGTAGAAGCCCAATTTGATTTGGGGTGGGGGGGGGGTGAAGCGCTGTAATAACTTGCCCGAAAAATATAACCAAAATTGTTAGCGCGCTCCGCGCGCTTTCAAAATCTTCATGTACATATTATATAAGCATGCACCGGTTATTACATCGCATGCCAATTACATACAATTTGCCGTCTTATTTCCCTTCCATATTGGCTATCATTTTTGGGCAAGTCATTACAATATAATGATCATAATAATAAAAAGTTTAACCATTGAAAAAAAAAAAAAAAATTCAGTTGGTGCCTGACAAATTCTCAACATATTGCCCAAATGTTCCCAAATATAATTTTGTTTGGGGGGGGGGGGGGGAGGGCTGCATACTTTTGTATATGCTGACCTTGGTGCTTTCATCCGTTGTTATAACTCGTGTAAAAAATTATTTCCGTCTTAAAAAAATCCTTTATTGTCCAAAAGAAGTCCAATAAGGAACTTAACTGATTTTTAGACTTTATGGGCCCAAGTATAGACCTGGTGCACACTGCATACTATATTATAAAAACCATGACTTAAAATCGCTGATTTGGACGTATTGCTTTTTGTTGGACAAATAACCAGTTATGAACAATTCCCCGAATTCCATAATGTTTAAGTTTGTAAAGTTATAAACAATATATATTTGTATCAAAAGCTTTTTCAGATCAATGAACCATCAGTAATTGATTTTATATGATCTAGTGGCATTATGGTGTTTTCCAGTATATAAATCTAATAATGCCAAAGATGCAGACCGTCCAGACCTGAAATCTTACGGACTCTCAGAAAGGACATGGTGCTTGGCAGGAAAGTTATCTAGACTGTTAAAAACAACTTTTGGTTAACAACGGTAGTGAAGGTGGATTGGCCATAATTTATAATCTAAATGTTGATACTACCCCACCCCCCCCCCCCCCCCGTGATAACCACGAAAGCACACAACTTCATTCACCATGTGATGTTCGTTTGGTGATAATCAGTCACAGGTACTTAAAATGAACAGCTTTATCACAGTGTCATTAACTCCTTGGACTGGTTTGTTTGTTTTGGGAATTTCATAGTTCTTAACTAGTATAAAAATTAAACATTTACTAATTTTTAGTGCATATGAAAACAAATTATAAAATAAGTATGTATAATAACTGTCAAATATTTTACAGATTGATCACAATTTGATCTTTTTTTTTTCATTTTCCCTATACACTTGTTTCCCTTTAGTTTCCTTTCTAATTAATTTCATACATACCCTTATATTTTCTCTTTATCCTTTCTTATATAATTATTTGTTTCTCAAAAGGAAGAAAAACAACAATAAACAAATTTAACTTAAAAAAATAGAAAGATCTTCACAATTTAGGGTCAATATCATGCATGGCCTTCCAAAGATTTAAAACCAGACAGTGTCTAGACGTGACGTATTCATTGCAATCTCCAGGTACTTGTTTGTCAGTAAATTCCAGGTGCTTTTATAAAGCACGCGCGCGCGTCTCTTATATTGAACACAACTTCTTTTCATTGGAAGGCGCTCGCGTCTATTCCATTGTGTTGAACAAAAGAAAATGTTAAACTATTGAAAGTGTCAGTACAGTCAGTGTACATCTTTAGTAAGAAAAAAAAATCATGAAATAAGTTCAATAGACTTTACGATAAAATAAAACGTGTTCTGAGTAGAAAAGAGTGGAATTTTTTAACGTACAAATGTATGATATAAATGTGTACAGTATTGTGTATATATGACAGGTTAGATTTAACAAATGGGAATATGGTGACAACAACACACTGTAGAGTATATAGAGATAACATAAGGGCTATTGGCCTTGTAGGTTTGGGAGGGAGGGTGCATTGGGGAGTGGGGTGGGGGAGGGTGGTGGGTTGGGAAAATGGGGGGGTTGTTTGGTAGACAGGAGAATACTGCAATGTTAGTAAGGATCTGCATTAAAATCTTAGAGATTATTCTTTAAACAGATCTATGTACTGTGTTTGTTTCTATTAGTATATTCGGCAATCAATGAGAATAGATGAGAAAACATATATACGTGATTTGAGTGTTATTTCTAAGAGTTGTTTGTCGCATGGCGACGGGGTGGGGGGGGGCAAGGGTTGGAGTGGAGGAGGTGGCGACATGTTGATCAGAAGAGACGGACAATACTAGTATGACAGGTGACCTTGGTGTGTGTGTGTGTTTGGGGGTTTGTGTGTGTGTGTGTGTGGGGGGGGGGGAGGAGGGTGTTGTTAACAAGATCAGTTTCCAAGTGTTATAAACATGGTAAATGAAACGGGCGGGGTAAGTGGTCTAGCATAGTTTGATTTAGGGGTGGGTGTGAGGGGTTGGATTAGAGAAAGCTTAAGGTAGTATAGTTGAGAGGGGTGCCGTATTATTAGATGAGGCCAATTACAATCTGTTTAATTTACATCACTGTCTTTCTTTTACTTTAACATTAATTTGCATTTATTATTCGTTCATTTATAAACTAATTAAACAAAATTTTCTCCCGATAAAGAAAAGAGGAAAGTATTGACCTTAGGCTTTAGTATGACAAACTTTCTTTTTTTTTTCTTTCTAGTTTATCTCCTCATCATTTTTCTGTAAATGTAACTCATCAAAGTTTGTTTTTATTTATTTTAGGTAGATTTTGGCAAAGTGTCTTTTCATACCTCTAAGATGATAATAACTGAAATAATTGATTCCTCATATCTTGGTCGAATAACATCCTATTTTTGGGGGTTATTGTTTCAATGAGATATATTGTTTTGTTTTACATTTAGGCTAGGTACTCCTATCTCTTTATTTCAATACATTTCATTTTTGTGAAGAATTAATTGTTAAAGTTTGAATTATTAATCATATTCCTTACATGATGACTGTTCCGTCATTGTTAGTTTATTTATTGATTCAATTTCTTCTTCATTTGTTTTGTTTTACTTCTACAATTATCTAAACCTATCAATAAATCCCTTCAGTAATTATTAAATATAACTATATTAATAATTCCTTTCTTGTTTACATCATTACTATTAATTAGTTATTTTATTAAGTACTAATATTATTTACATATTTATTAATTATACTTACTTCAGTTCCTTGAATCTTTGAGAGTGTTGTACATAGTTTAATATTCCACTAACTTCATGTTTATTAATTTCTCTCCCTTCCTCTGTGTATATGCTCATCCTCTCTATTGATGTTATGATTGGTAGAGAGAGACCAGAGGAGAGGATAATGTTCCCATCTTCATCAATCTTACAAAAGGACCAGCCTAGAGTCACCCAGTATATAGGAATCTGCAGAAAGGAAATAATAAATAGAATTAATATCATCATGTTTGTTTACAGGATAAATACTTGAAAATAATAACATCATAATTAATTTAGAAAGATTAAACTAATGTATTGTTGTTTTCATTTCATATTAATCAAATAATATTTGTTTATTTTAATCATATTTTGTTATAGTTGTGTTAATTATTAAATAATTAGTGGTTTGAATTTGTAAAAATTGGATGATTTTATCTGTAAAGTTTGTTTTATCTTCGCTTTATCTTTGGTTTGATTTCAAGATGTTAAAGAGTAAACAAGAGGGTTAGGTTTATTACAGAGATCAGTTATTGTTATTTCTGTAGAATAAATTAAAGGTGTGTAAGAGGGGTGAGGGATGGACGGTACAAGGGATGTCAGGGGTGTAGGGAGGGGTGTGTTATGGTAAGGAAGGGTGTGTTAAGGTTTAGTGATATTTGGTAGGGGTATTAGGAGGGTGTCTTAGTGCGGGGGGGGGGGGGCGTGGATATGGTTTACCCTAGTAAAAGTTATGTTGTTATTGTCAAAAGTGATAGATAAAAGGACCGATGGGTGTCGTACTGGGTAGGGGTGGGTGTGGTAGGGGTAATGAGGGGTGCTTCAGGGTTTGGGGAGCAGGCAGACGGCTTAAACATATTTAATGTAATTTGTTTTTGAAGGGTGATGAGAAGGGTGGACATGAGCCCGAATTAATATGTATTATTTAATTTATGTAATTTATGATGGGTAGAACAGGTTAAGATGGGCTTGGTTTTTCAGTAAACTGTTAATTAGTATACATTTTATATTTAGGTATCAGTTTGTTTTTGAGGTATTCTAATACTAAGGTATGTTTATCAATCACTTCATTTATCTCTGTTTTAATTTAAACGTAAACTGAAACAGAAAAAAAATATCCGGCCGAATCCGTAAAATAGGAAACAATTCATTGACCCTTTCTGTCTTGAATTATTATTTTATACTTAACTTTCTGGGAAGATTTTGAAAGATAAAATTAATGGAGGTAAGATGAACAGGAAGTATTGCTGAATAGAAACCTTGAAAAAGAATTTCAAAATGATTATTTACATGTTTCTTATCCTACACACTATATCCAGTACTTGCTTTGTATTTGTTTGTTTATTGTTTGTATTTGCGATCCAATTTGAACCTGTATTTCCTTGTTCTAATTTAAACAGTTTAATATTTAATAACTAAAGCGATCTAATCTCTTATTAATTTCATTCAACGGTTTTATCTAATTTTAACTTGTATTGATTGATGTATTTATTCAATATATCCCTTTATGTTTCACTTACGTCATGATTGGATGCTTCCACCAGGAGCTCTATGACTGACCTCTGTACAGACTTACTGCTGTCTCTGTGGATGATCAAACCATCTGAACACATCACTGTTATAGTCTGGATGTCATCAGGCTATTGAAAGAAAGAAATAGTAATTATTTAATAGAATACTATTAATGTAAAATTGAAGAGTTAAGGAGACAATGAAATTTGGTGTTAATAGCGGAGTTTAATAAATTGATTAATTCAGCAGATATTTAAAACAAAGTTTACAATTAGTTAAATATTTCTGTTTGAATTTGTATGATTTACTTCCTGCACAATGAAGCAAAGTACGATAACAGTTGAGTGATTATCTAAATTAATCAGATTAAAGAAGAAAAAAAAGAAGTATTTTAAAGAACAGCCGGCATGATGACTTTACACGACTTCGACTGAGATACATTTCCTGGAATAATGTAATTAATTAGCTTCAAATAAATGTATCTAGAGTTTACAGCAAGATATTGTTTTTTTTTCCTGTAAGAATCATATTGTCTGACACCAGAATATTCCATACTGGGAGACAATATCTGCCATTAACTCTCAAGGATGCTGGCTTTTTGTGATTATGTTTTGAAAATTGATCAACCCCTCTATACCCCTTCACTGTTATGCATGTTACTAATAATAACAGTATCACAGGAAAATGAGAAAGCAACTAACATTATTAATGATTATAATTTACTTAAAATATATAAGATATTACAAACCTTCGTCCATTTACCAGTTGATAGATCAAGCAATCTGGCTTCACTGGATGATATGACTGTAAAAATTGATGAAATCAATAACATCAATAAAGTATTATAGAAATACATGACATATTTTAAACAATACATAAGATTCAATATTAATTTGTTTCATATACTTATAATGTTAACAGTCAGAGGTAATGTACCTGTACCAGAGGGATCGAATATCAGTTCTCTCTACTAATTAATTAGTAAAAAAGTACTAGAAAATTAACAGTCACTAGTAATCTAACCAATAATTATATTCTCTTTGTTACCTAACAATTCCTGCTTACTTCACAGTCCTTATTTTATAGGGTAACAATAATATATTAAGTAACTCAATACAATAAATCTCTTAGATATTCTTTTAATATGTGACTTGATAGAAAGCTCTTTTAAATCAGCTTAAGGAACACCAACGAAGGAACTTTTAGGAACTCCAACCCCTCCCCCCCCCCATCCACCCTACACCCACACAGGACCACTTTCCTCTCTTGTCACAAATATGTGAAACGTTACATTAAAAACAATCTACTTTATCAATAAATCTTTTAATTCTTATGTAAACATCGTACCTTTAATATTCCTTAATCTTGATTCTTCTGGTATGATGTCTGGATTGATCGATGACGGCAGTTTACAGTTATCAAGCCTTCAAAGGTAAAGAAAATATAAATAAAAGGAAAGTAAATATTTAATATTTATAAAATAAATAAAAATCTGATGTCATCACTGTAATAAATTACATTAAGGTCAATGAATTTGCCTTTTCGTTTATTATGGTAAAACAGCTGTTGACAAGTTATAAGTATCAGCCATTAGTTATTATGGTCAAACAACCCTTCCACCACCCCTCCTTACACCCCCTCCCATTAACATTTGATTATTTGATATTTTTAACTATTTCTATTTATTAATAAATGTTGCACAACTCTTGCAAATATTTTTCAATTTATTACAACTGATACTGTATTTTAAAATACACAATAGAAGTTTTCGTTTCATGTACTTGAAATCTTCCCATCTTTCGTTTCAGTTTTTGAGTAATAATTTATCTTTATAAAGGTTTCTTGTAGTTTTATTTCGTTTATAAGTTTTAAGGTTATTTGTTTTCCTATTATACTGACCCCCCCCCCACCACCAGCAACTCACCTTGTTACATCCTAATGTGTGGAAAAGCCTAACGATGTGCTGTAAACTGCACAATCAGTAATGAAATAAAATGTTAACACATTTCCCAGCTTAAAACGAATTCCAAATATGGCAACATTTCAAACCGTCTCAACACAAGACTTGTACATTCAACTAAAATAAAAATATCACTGCACAGTACCAGTACCTTATCCCCTCCTATAAACCCCATACGCTAACCCTCTGACTACCCCCCCCCTTTTACCCACAAATTATCAGTCAAGGCCTGTCACGATGTTTTTCCCTCACCATAGTTCCTTGAATATTGGTGACTTTATTCCATAGTTTATTAATCCGATCACTTCTTCTTCTGTTAATTCTTGTTCCAGTCTTCCTTCATTGATGGATATCTTCTCTACTGATGATAGGTTCGATAAACTAAGACCGGACTCAAGTCTGATATCTTTACCATCAAATCCACTGAAGGACCATTCTAGGTATAGATGAGATATTGGAATCTGAAGAATAGGAAAGAAAGATCACAGTTACTTATCTTATCGTTCATCCATGATGGATAAATACACATGACGATTATCCAAAGTATGTGTAATAGAAGACAAAAACGCATACAAAATCTACAGAATCAATCATTAATTCTAACAAAGAATTGTATGTGATTTCTTATTTTTTCGATTTTCATAATATTAGGAATTTTATTTTATTTCAATTATATAATAAAAATAAAAAAGAAGAGTGGTGCCTTATTCAAACTTGCTTGCCAAACGTACCAATAGAAAAGCATGATATAATAATGATTTTATTAAAATAAAATTCGTAAGCTGACGAAATTCAGATAAAAGTAAAAAACAATATCTCAAATATTTATATTTGGTCTGTAATATTATATTTAGCACATACATTTAGTATTTCTGTAGTTGTCATAATATATGCTATTGTTTCATTCCTATCAGCCAGTGCATAAATTCCTACAGCATACACTAGCGGAGACTCGACAACGTTCCTGCCGTGAGTGACCCACTACAAAGGAGTTTCCTTCCCGGGAGATACAGCACATCTCGATACGTGTGTTTATCTTATACGCCTATACCTTACTTGCAATCGATTTCGTAATAATAAATATAAAATCATTTCCAATCATTGTATGACGCAAATATTATATAGGGCTATATTAATTTCGTGTCGTACATAGGTAAAACTTTCCATTCGCCAGCCGACCGACAAAACCAGTAGCGTATGCAGATAGCCGACCCGGTTTAAAATAACATAGCCAAGGCCTACACAGTATGAACGAAGCCAGCGTAATATCTTATTTAAATGTAATTGTATAGACTCATTTAAGTTTCCCATTTAATTTTCCCTACCCCTAAATTTGACACCGTTTACCTGTAATATTTTGATCTCTCACTTTTGGCCTACTGTAAGCCTAGGTCTAGCCTAGATCCGTTAGAAACATCCACCCTTACTGTTACCAACTTTACCGCATTTGTCTATTTAGAGTAGAATCACACTTCACAGTTTATAATTTATTTAGGATAACGTTGGAAGCGAATCTTATGACTGAGACTATAATTAAATCAAAATTAAATGGCTGACGGAGGATATACAGGCTATATATTGCTATATATTCTAAGCTCTTACTTTGCCCGGTAAGAGAATCGTATACTAGCCGTAGCTAACGGTTAAAGTATAACGTTACATTACGAAGGCTAACACATTGATCATAAAACACTTGATACCGTGAATGTAACGCGGACACTGTCCGGTAACATGTGCCGTGTTTAAGACGTAGCCTAGGCCTACGCGTGTGAAATGTATTTGATCACAAACTGTTTGCTTCTTTTTATTTTCCTTAAAAAACTAACGTTATTTATATTAGGCCTAGGCCTATACCTAGCCTACATTTTTTTTACAACTAACGTTAGGTTACCACGTCAACCAATTAAGAGGCACTAATACATATGTAACGGTCTCAAATAAAACAGAAATAAAAAATGATTCATTCAATTGATGAGCTAGATAGCCTACATGCTATTATTTTGTCTGGCTAGAAGTTGTCTAACAAATTGAACACACAAAAGAAAGTTTACCAATACTAACAGATTACCGGATGTCTATGTTTGAGTACACATATACCCTAGGCCTACTTGTTCTTTTGTGCGTTCAACAAGCTCATTTTTTAGATCTAATTTCTGGTTTATCATTTAACTGTTTCATGTAATTTCTACTCTGCTGACGTTTCTATATTGTTTTACTTCTTTATGCTCCAATTTCAAGAAGAACAAACGTAAGCTAAGTGTAGGCTAATACAGTCATTTCAGAAAGGCAAGGTTACATAAGAAGTAGGCCTAATACCTTCTAAATTCATGCAACGACAAATCTTACATAAAAGACAAAATCTCTCATGCCTAGGCTAGGCCTATAGTTGTTGACGTTAAATAGGCCTGTAATTACCGTAAGTCAATATAAGCAAACAGCAGCAAACCATACGCGGTGTAAGTCCATTAGCAGTCATATCGTATAATGATAAACATGTATATGTGTACGTGTAACTAGTGACGAACTGAATCTCCACACTGCAGAGTGTACGTACATACTTTTACGTGACCCGCCCTGCGGGAATCTATACGTAAGTCTTCGTGCGCAGATGGTCAACGTACACTGTGCGGCTGTGTTTGAATTTGAGAACAGGTGTTTTGTTGTTTGTGTGTAATGGTGAAAGGAAGCTTCCAGATGTTTTAAATTGTCTAGTCTTTGGCTATTCTTCTGCAAACATTCCTTCTACTGTACCAAATAACATGAAACTTCTGTAAATCATTAAATTAGCCAATATTAGATGGAAAAAACCAAATAAATTCCCTTTTTAATCTAAAATAAAGAAATAAATTGGCGCTTACGTAAATAGGCATATTCAAATACTGGAATATATCGACTGGTCGTGCCAACAGAGGGCGCACTTCCTAAACAAATGTTACAGACGAGGTGGATATATCGGAACGATTACCTTCATGATAGATTTATATTTCCTTACAGTTTGCAGGGTTCCAACTCTTTGCTAAGTAATGATACTTCTGAAACGTTTGGAGATATATGATCGGTCACCTACCGTGTTTGTTTCATAGTATACCATACATTAAGGAATGTGTCATCAAGTTAATGATAATATTTCTTAGGCAAATGATGACGTCACTATGTCATATCAAGGTGTATATTATTTGTGTGTCGTGGGGTGTGTAACTAGTGAAAACTGATATTTTCGGCTGCGTATAAAGGGAGATTGTGTATAGGCGTAGAAGGCGGGGGCTGGAGGGGGGGGGGGCTGCAGCCCCCCAACCAAATTTTTTGGTGAAAATTCGGGCAATATGCTGACAATTTTTCGGGCACCTACTGAAAGAAGAAAAATCTGCAGTGTGTTTTTCAATGGTTATAATGATTATTATCGTTATTATTGTAACGACTTCCCCAATAATTATAACCAATATGGAAGGGTAATAACACGGAAAACATATCATTTTTTTTTTCATTTCTTTTCGCGCGCTCCGCGCGCGTTCAACATCTTAATGTGCATATCATATAGGCATTTATCGGTTATTTGCATGTGATGTAATACCCGACGAACGACTATATGAGATGCACATTAAGATGTTACACGCGCGCGGAGCGCGCGAAAAAGTTTGGCTATATTTTTCGGGCAAGTCGTTACAGCCCCCCCCCCCCAAATCAAATTAGGCTCCTACGCCTATGAGATTGTGTCACATTTGTGTTAAATCACTACTTACTCAGACACTGGCTCTGTTAATAAATAACATTTAATCATCTCGGTCAAATTTGTAGCCTTAGATGTAGTATAATATTCGTTGCTTATAATGGACACGTGGTACTACAAGTATCGTTATATGAATGGTTAGTGATGCCTATATATATGTTTTCATTTAAAGTGACAAACAATTTAATTGATAAATAATCTAAATAAATTGCAATGATCTAATAAACTTGAATATTTATATGGCTGTGTTGAATTATAAGTGACTTACGTTGTGACTTGATGCAATTTGAAGGAGCAATATTGTAGACATCTGGAGTTGTTTACTATCAGTTTCCCTTAGATTCACAATACTCGAACACAGAAGTCGTAAACTGCTTTGATCCTTAGTCTGGAAATGAATATAGAAGCGTCTTGAAATAATATTGAACGAACTTGAAGTTATAATATTTTAAAATTGCTTCCTTGAGTATCACAATTTCACATAATATTAACGGTAGATGAACGCTGTGAGGGGGAACTGATAATCCCGCCAATATTGTATGATTAAGTGAACTTAAATTAAATAAGCACTTTGACTTTTGACTTGTAGACTCTGCTCTATGGTACCGATTTCATTTTAAGGCAAGGGAGGGGTGGGGGTGCAATGACATTTCTGGTTAGGAGTCTAAGGGGAGGGAGATACCCTTCCCTTGAGAAAACTTTAATTTAGGGGGATAATATTCAAACTGGTGCTACCACCGGTCACGGAACGTAATTAAAGTTAACGATTGTATTTATATGAGTCTTATTGACACCATATAGGCTCTATACACTCTGTTACGTATTGACGTTTTAAGGCTGTAGGGGGAGAGGACAATTGATTATGTTACTACTCGTTTTGTGGGAGGGTCTGAAATCGAACCGAGTTAAACTGACACCATATTTCAAATGGATGTTGATCGAAATCGACACCGAGTTAAATTGACTATCTGAGCAACAAAAATAAGAAAAGGAGCAAATTGGCTGTTAATTAGTACTGTACATTGTTCTTGGCTAGGATTAAAGGACCCCCAGAAGTTGAAACACGAATAGATAGTTCATGTTCGCCAAAGTTGCAAGTTTGGATCACAAATACATGTCAGGAGGAGAAATTACACTTATATTTTTTACTTAAATGTATATCTTGTATTAGTGTAGCTATTGTAGCGAAAATACTACTGGTTACTCCCGTTGTACGATTTGCCCCTCGTATGTTTAATTTAAACGTCCATTGAGCTCCGCAGAGACAGCGAACTATTTTTAGAGCCAGGTCGCACAACGGTACGTAATAGTTCATATCGTTCTACTTGTGATTGAGCATTCTCCCGGAATGGTCCGGACAGGCAAGATACTGGGTGTCTCGGTCAACCCCATTGGTCACGGCAAACTGTAAGACTGTGAGGGTAGTCTATGATTGGCCAAAAAGCATACATTTTCCTGCATTTTGTATCGATTAGGTGCGTTACGAGACATAGTATGGTAGCTCGCACGGCGTATGATAGAAACAGCACAAGCGACTTTAATTAAATCAAAGAGATGTATAGTTTTCATGGCGCTGCAGTACAGAAACATGTGCTGCCCAGCGCATTTGCTGCCCGACGCCTGCGGATTACCTGACGCCTGCGCATTGCCCAACACCTGCGCTGCCCGAGACCTGTGCAGTACCCGCCGATACCTGTGCAGTACCCAAATCCTGCGCAGCGCCCGAGAACTGTGCAATTCCCGACCCTTGCGCTGCGCGATTGTTGGGCTGCATGCTATAGTCGTTAATGGTGCCCTCTAATAGCGCGGCGATGTGTTTCATATTTACAGTGTATTATATAGTGTAAAGATCGAGTTGAGAATTACATGTCTATTAAACCTTGCACTTTCAATGTCTGTTGTCCGGTTTTGAGTATTGTTTTGTATACCATCTCCTTCTTCGTACCTTCCCCGGCACTTCGGTTGGTTCCGGGACAGGGAGTTCCCCACACCAGGACGTTGGCAGCGTTTTACTATCTTAACCTTCTACAGACATTCCTTCGTTAGATTCCAATTTCTATTGATTCCAGTTTTAACCTGGTTCAGTATTTTGTTTTGTTACCAACAGAAAGAGAAAAGGGGACGTAACCCCATTATTGCTTTACCGCACCGGACTGGGGGAGGGGATAACTTGATGAGAAAATGGCCTATGACCGCTCTCCACTCTGGCGCCGGGACCGGTATCAAACATGATATGTATCAAAGCAGTGATTTGTAAACGTGCCAATAAGTTTGCCGTCCCAGTTTCGTGTACAAAAATATCCAAAGTAGAAGGGAGCTTTTAGAATTATCATAATTCGTAGAAAATGTTGGTGATCAGCCATAACAATTTTTGTTTTAAATTATGCAGCTATAGCATTGTTTAAATGTTCTAGTGATAAAGAAGCTTCCGATTTCGACAAGCGTGCGATTGCTGAAACAGTACGCATGTATAGACGTCTTCAATGTGGTTAATTTATATGTCTGTTACGGCATTTTATGTTTCTCTGTCTTTCCAACAAACATGGTTTTTCTATTCAAAATCAAATTCAATAGTATTTTATTTTGTATGTTTTATATTGGCTATTTCCATGACAATCATTTACTTGACTGGTGAATTCCGCACAACTTACAATGTGCTATTGTACCGTCTGACAAGGTAGATGTTAATTGGATGATCTGTCATGGGTTTATCAGGGTTTAAATATTTCTCGCTAAACTAATAAAAAACGTACTCCGCGGACAGTATTGCACTCAAGAGAGTGGTAAACGACTTACTTCAAGTGTTGTGGCTTCCTTGGAGTTCGACACCCATTTACCTCTGGAAGAATCTAAATGGAAACCATGTTCAGTCGGTGTCCATGAAACTGGAAAGAAATATTATATAACGATTTTTTTTTTTTATAGATCAAGAACGTGGCATAAAAAACGGTATACATAATTACAAGGTAAATGTCAAATATTGATTTTCTTCGTTGACTTCTGCAATATAAAGATATAACCCTATTGAGTATTCCACAGAGGATCACAAATTGCTTGTGATGAGTAACACATTTAGTTATTTCTATATTCTCACCTTGAATGTTACGTAACTTCGTAAGAGGAGAAAGAGAACCCACGAGAAGAGACAGAGGTAACAAACAATCAATGAATCTGTAAAATAAAATGTGATTTGTGGGTGTTGAATACGTTATATGATTGAGTTGTTTTGATGTTATCCACCATTTATAAAATAATTATAGTGTAAAGTTAGTGATGCATCAGTCATTAAGTATTGTTGCGTTCCGAGCTTCTCTGCATATGTATTTATTGAGTGTGCTCGCCTGTTCTCAGAGAGAACGAATCAGTTTTTGCTTTAATGTCTCATTCTGGTGTTCACACTACACAATAGTAAAATACTACACATGAAGTACAATCCCTTTAACTTTTTACTAAACAACGACAACAACACTATCACGTTACAGTATGTATACATCATTCTTCTAGCTAAAAGTTACCGTTCATTCAAGAACACAGTTCCACAGTTTGCTGGTTTGTAAGTAATCGATCATTAATTAACGTTAATAAATAACATAACAGTAGTGGTATGCGACTACTTACGTCAATTTCCGCAGCCGTTGGCATTTTTGTGAAAAAGACAATAATCCTATGACTTGGTCCTGGGTAAATTCTTTTCCAATGTTCGTTTTGATCTGTAGTTCCTCTAAGGTGGACGATACAGGTACAAGTTTTCCATTTTCCAGAGTTATGTTATGTTGGTCTGCAGAGCTAAATGATGCTAGTCCGAGACTGGTAAACTTAATATAAGGAAAACACGTTTTAGAAATTATTAGACAATCGTGCGCAGTCAAGAGCAATATATGTTCATATCGATGACTGTGACTTTTTACATATCAGACAGACAAGATCGTCCATGCAAGCTTAATTGATGATGTACCAAATCACAGAACTTTAAACCGACGGAAAATATGGAAAAGTTAATGTGTGTAATATTGTTTTCGATTATACGAAAGCATATAGGAATCAAGCCCATCCGTTGCTCGGAGTCGTATAATCACTACCAACCGTTATTATTAAAATAATGTACTCCAATTACAAACATTTCTCGTTGCATCAGTACTGAGAAAACAACAACTTAGAAATAGTAGCTTAAGTTGTCGAACTATAGACTTGGTCTAGCACAAGCAGCTTAATGTTTTAAATAATCTTATTCTACATAAGCAGGTAACGCATTTGTTTCTAGCTAAATATTTCAATTTACTCACGTCAGAACTGAGAGATATCTTTGAACCGAGATCCAGTTTGTCAAACTTAAGATCTGTTGGAAATACGTAGATAAAAATAAATGATAACAAAGTGTTAACGTTTCTGTTAGCATCAAGTATTAAACACTTGATGGTTTATCGGTTACTTCATCAACTCATATTGTCATATTAGTTCATTGTTATGGATGTTTCAAGTGTATCGTTAGATTGTTGGTACGGCAATTGTACATTGTATACGTTTTCAAAAATGGAAGGTGATGATTGATATGAATATGTTTTATACTGTATATACATGAAATGTTCTTGAGAATCATATACTAACCTTCTGGTTCTTGTATAGACTGATCATCACCTGTACACCGTTTCCCTGTATGACGCTCGAACATTGTTTGCACCCTTTCATGTATCCCATTAAGATTACACGCTTTCAAAGCACGTAGAAGAGTCGTGATATCTGTTTCTGTGATTTCCCCTCTCTCCTCCAAATATTGAACCATACGGTAATTACGACCATCCTTATTTTGCAGCAAATCGATTTTTGCGGGTGGATAATTAAGGAAGGTTGCAAGGTGCAAAATATTTTCTCCAGTTAGTATATCAACTAATTTAGCTTTAAAGCTACCAAAACCTGGTAAAATAAACAATAACACGAAGAATTCACTTTTCACATATTCCGGATCAGGTGTAAGGGGCCTTATGACTACTTCATGAACAATACAATCTACATGTATTAAATTTAAGTAAAATACATATTAATTCACGAATGAGAAGAGAATGGTATAACTAACCATATGTAGGCCAAAAATGAAGAAACAAACGGACCTGTGCAGATTGTATACCAGTCTAAGAGACTGTGTATAGTCTAGATGTCGTTTGAATGCATATCAGTTAATCCGAAAGAACAATCTCTCCCCCCCCCCCCCCCCATTGATGTTACTTTGCTGATGTGTAATTTCCAATTGCTATTCAATATATTGATAACCGTACCTGTTGAATTCTTCTTCTTTGCTGTTTCTACCACATGCTTGAAATTGGTAGCCATCGTACCTGAAAATTGTAATAATGTAGCGTTTATATTTACTGCTAATACGATAAATAGCAGTAAAATTAGTCAAATATTACAGGAAATGCATTTGATCAATATGGTTCCTTCAGGCTTATGAGATTGAGGGATGAAACTGGTTTTAAAAACTTAAAATTCAGCACATTATGTTGCTGCTGCGTTGTCTAACAATTACAGAAGGATAACGAGTTTGTAATGATCCATCGCTTTTCAATGAACTCTCACAATGAATCACAAATGACGCTAATGTATTATTTGTGCACGAGAAAGCAGTATTGTATATCACAATATTGCAGCACATTTCACTCCAGCTTACTCTGCTCTGCTGAAATCGACCCGACCGCCGAGACATATGTTTCTATAGTTGATCAACATGTATATTCTTGAATCTGACAAATTCACACTTAATAACGGTGATCCAGCATAAACAACTGAGTTTCATTAATATTCAGTGTCTGTTTAGGCAACATGCAAATGTATATTGGATGATTTGATGATGGATTGATTACATTTGTTAAACAGCTTTAGTCGGCAGACGTCCTACACCGCCAATTACCAGTTATACAAACGCACATGTTGGCCATGATGTTTATAGAAGCTTTGCCAAAATACAACTGTCAGTTCCAAATGAGTTGTCGTGTATTCTTGGGCACCGTCGACCAACCTAACATAGCACAGCCTGAGTTACACCCAATTACTGCATGTATATAGCTAGACATTACAACGTTATATATACTTCACAGTGACGGAGATTCGCTGTTATTCCCTAAGTACATTGGTGTATTGGTAGTATATACAATCAGGAACCTACCTTTACTGGTTGTCTGGGCAGGCTCTGATGTATCTAAATTGTTGTAGTAACTTCAAAGTGGTGTTATGTTTCTAGACACGACTACAGTCATTCCATGATTCGTCAAATAAAATGGCGTTTAGTTCTTCCATTCATCTCTCTCAATGCACTGATCCTGTAACAGTATCAAAGTTCATATTTACATTAACCAAATATTACTTATCAGTTGGATATTTATGTGTTTAGGCTTACACTGAAATATTTTAAGGTTATCTTGGCATCCTTATAAATATTTGTGAGGATTTGGGATTTAAATTACGCCAATTCGTCATGCCAAGAACAAAGAATGATCATGTTCGGGTATATCCATAAACCTATACTTATAGGATACTTATAACAAAAATGGTTGTTACAACAACTACTGTTCAAGTCCCACAACCGAGCATCAGTAATTACTACTTCTGTGTTCGTAGCGCGGTAACATGTGTTACAGGTAGAAACAGTAGTTACTGTACTAGCTATGATTATCTGGTGATTATGTTAAAGCTCGCGGTTCCATAAACTAAAATACTTGAACTACAGTACTTAAGCTACGGTATTTAAACAACGGTACTTAAACTACGGTATTTACACTACGTTATCTGAACTACGGTACTTAAAGCACGGTACTTAAACAACGGTACTTAAACTACGGTATTTAAACTACGGTATCTAAACTACGGTATTTAAACTACGGTATCTAAACTACGGTACTTAAACTACGATACTTAAACAACGGTATTTAAACTACGGTATCTAAACTACGGTACTTAAACTACGGTACTTAAACTGCGGTACAAAAATATCGGGACAAAAACATCGGTACTTAAATTACGGTATTTACACTACGTTACTTAAATTACGGTTCTTAAACTACGATACTTAAACAACGGTACTTAAACAACGGTACATAAATATCGGTACTTAAAGTACGATATTAAAAGTAAGATAATCAACCTACAGTACTTAAAACTGCTGTACTTAAACGAAAAATTTTCCTTATTCAATCAACTGGATTGAAAATGTAAATTACTTCATGAGCACATGATATGCTTTGTTTGATGTATATAACATTAATGCGATAAGTTTTGTTCTAAGCATCCATATCAATATATATTGGCGATATTCTGAGTTACCGGGAAAAGAACCATTTAAAAAAAAAAAAAAAACTTTTCCTCTTCAAGAATTGTTTGATCTTCTAAGCATAAGAACACTCAACTTTTAGAATAACACCAAGGGCAACTGAATTATTTCCTTAAACCTTCGCTAAGGAAATGTTTATAAAGGCTACCATGCGTCTTGTATTCGTACCAATTCATTCTTTTTTGTATCCAGGAAAAGTATTTTTGAGCCTGAGAATATTACTTAAAGGCGTATGAGTAACATATGAGTACTTTTATGTAACTCATATTATTCAGGACACGCCTTCTGATTGGTGGCTAACAAATAAACGCCCAGTGTAACGATCACCTTTAATTAGAAGTGACCAATCAAAATGTGACATTACTGATATGAATGGCGTACTTCAGATTTGTAAACCTGACAAGTCCTGTAAGCAATCATAACATCGTCGCTTCTTTATTCTTGATCTACCAACCATAACCACAAAACATAATGTTGAGTTTAATAGAGCCCTCTCATAGAGTGTATTAAATACTGATCTGTGTTCCTCTATTTTACGTCGCTATTATAGAAAAGCAAAAAAAAATTAAACATAAACATAAACACGTCCTATACCATATGGAGTTTACTATATTTTCCTTCATAACCAACATGGTATTACCTATTGTATGTTTCTGTTTATTGTATGTTTCTGTTTATCTGATATTGTTGCGTACAAGTGACTTTACAGGTATTCAAATGCGGTGAGAGGAGGGAAAATTCAACTTATCCACCGAATGTCTAGCAGCTTGAACTTTGTTGAATTGACCACATGCGAATAAAGGGTTTTATAAAGGAAGGTGACTGTAATGGAACCATAGCTGTCTCCTTCAATTAAGGGGGTATAGGGGTTTTATGCAAGAAAACAGTTAACTTTTAAACTTCAATTGGTGTATTCTAATTCATATTTCGATATTAATGTTTGGTCTATATTAGTAGAATAAACCCCAAGATTGTGCAATACAAAACACCATTATTTCCTTCGCAATTGACCTGAAACTTAAAGGAGACCCATTTTCGAATGAAGTTTTTTATAAACGGGTGGAGCTGCCGTGGGTTCATTGAAGCTGAATATCATGTTTTGGATTTAGGAATACCATACAAAACAAATGCAAGCTGAGACGTAAAATTGTGTATTTTGAGGCATATTTAGACTAAAAATAATCTATAATCAGCAGCTATGTTCACGACGCTTAAACGATCACATATGTGGGCTTATGGCTTATAACTTACCAGTCGGGTGGCTTCCAATTCAACAATTTAACTCAAATTTTGAGTCTGAAAAATTTAGGAGGTCATTTCAGATGGGAAAATCGTAGATTGCTCTTTGATGGAAAACCTACCTTACTATGACCCTGCCGAGTATCGAACCCAGAGCCTACCAATTGCTAAGCATCATTGCTTCAAATGCCACCGCTGTTTTCCACTTGGCCACAACACCTATAGAGTAGGTATACATACTATTAGTCCTAAACTAAAGGTTGGCTTATAATGATTTATGTGATATATGTCCATTTTTTACCCGGCTGAATCCAAACTTGAAGTTCATGGGAGGGGATCATGCACCGTATTTTTGCGGACGCGTTGTCTATCTGAACTGCTCATTGTAGCATTATATGCTTTATACTTTTTACATTATATTTGTGTAGTGTATCTTTGGAGTTACGCAATCATCGAAAAGAAACATCATCTGTGCAGATTATTGTTTTCTAAGGTTGTATTTTCTTGTGTTTAAATATTACTAAAGACGTTAAACGCTGGGAGTTATTTGCATTTAGGAAAGCTTAAATTTCAGGAAGTTGTTTTTTGGATGATATCTTCTTTTATTTCTAGATGACAACACATAAATTGAAGAATGTGCATCATGGATTAAATAGCAGTAATCGCCGACAGAAAGAAAGAAAACAGAAATACTGGAACTGATGGTTAAACGAAACTAATTCGTCGCCATGGTGACGACTGTTAAAGACGAGCAGTGGATTTGTTGTTGAAACACAGAACAATATCCATATACTATGTTTTTATATAAGCAAGAAAAGAACAGAATATTGGAAAGATGAAATTTTAACAATTCGCAGATCGATTTACAAGCATAAAACCTTGGAAAATCCCGAATTACTTTGAAAGGATTTATGATCGATGCAATCTTATCTAATATTTTTTTGAAATGTTCATTCAAAACGTATTTGTAACAAATCAACGTCAATAGATCGTCTTCGTTTCTTGTAGATGATTTAGAGATTAACTTAATGTGGAACTTGTATTTGTAATTTCCGTCACAGAGTACCGTACAACGCGCATTATGTACATAAGCATTATATATGAAGTTAAATCGGAATGTTCATGTCAGGAAATTGTTTTTAATTACGTGCATATATCTTCCGTATATAGTCTACAAATCTAAGCGTTCAACAGATAATAAAGAAAACATTAAACACATTTTACCCATCCAGCAATGCAATAATTACAGTACATGGAATATTTAACCTAGCAGAATAAATAAACAGTATTAGAAAGTAGTACGACCATTCCCAAGAATAACTTTTTTTTTTTTTCTGACATTTGTTCTATAGTTATTTTTCGAATTTGATGTTTCTTTTCGAACAAAAACGTTTTTTTTATGAAGCACTCGCTTAGTAAAGATAACATATACATGACTACAGGATACATCTTGTCTTTCTTTATATAGTTGCTAAAGTTTCTTAAAAAAATGTGTTTTTTAGTCATATGACACTAAAAGGTCTATCATAAAAACAGTATGTTCTATATATAAATCACATAAATGCGAATATTATTTATAGATTTGCTTCTTGTGTTGGGTCATATGACTAAAACTAACAAACTCAAGATATTAAGAAGAATTACGCTTTAATATATCTAATAGTTTTAATATTTAACATTGTGCATACTTTACTAACCTTGTACGTGTAAAGTGTAATTCTTTGTAACTACAGAACCACACATACACTGATATGTTCCTTCGTGTGGTAATCTTACTGGGTTGATTATCAAAGAATTGTCATCGGAGAGAGAAATGCTTCCATTGAATTCCTTAAACACAGTGATCTTGTTGAAGAAAAGTATTTTGTCTTCAAACTTCCAGTTATGGTGTTCACCGGGCTCGCAACAGTTTTCAAAGCAGATAAATTTGGACAGTTCCGAGACGTAATGATATTCATCGCAGACAACTTGAAAAATTGCAGTAAGTAAATAAACGAAAGATACATTTAATAACATTTTGAGAGCATTTCATGGAATTGACACTGAAAACAAAATATACACTGAAAATTCTAATATTTCATTATGACATATTTTGAAGTTCGGAAAAAAGATATACAACTGTCCTTGAGTCAAGCGCTCTCTGAAATAAAAACAAATCCTACGGAGTCCTTAACAAGCCGTTAGGTGTATGATTTGTTTATTGATATTCAAACGTAACATTGAGCAGGTTATTTGAATTCCATTGCGGTATAATTGCAATGTTAGTGGAGCCTATTGCAGCCCAGTGCACATTAGTACATACCAGTCTTAAGATGGGACTGAGTAGAGTGTTATGTGATACATTGCAGAGTAGTACATAAGACTACGTGGAAAGTACAATGAGTGTTGTGTAGTATACATATCCGCGCAGGACTTTGCTGTGGTAGGACGCTTGGGCTAGGACTGTGGTGGGAAGGAAAATGGTGGGTAGGAATTTTGGGTAGGACTTTGGTGTGACAGGACTGTGTGGTAGGACTTTAGTGGGGTAGGACTGCGGTGGGTAGTACTGTTGTGGGGTAGGACTGTGGCGGGGTAGGACTGTGGTGGGTTAGGACTGCGGTGGGTAGGTCTGTTTTGGGGTAGGACTGGTGCGGTAGGACTGTAGTGGGGTAGGACTGTGGTAGGGTAGGACTGTGGTGGGTAGAGCTGCGGTGGGTAGGGCTGCGGTGGGTAGGGCTGCCGTGGGTAGGTCTGTTGTGAGGTAGGACTGTGTTGGAGAATCACTGGTGCGGTACTCTTGTGGGCGGCTCAGTCCGTTTGTAGCCTACTTTTTTCAATCAAATGGCGGTCAGTAGTACTGGTTAACCATAAACTAAGTGTGGTTGTTGTACTAACATTGTGTACAAGTATGAGACAAACTGAGAGCCTTAATATTAGTTCATAGTAAATGTGACCTAAACGTCTGTCGCCTAGAATTTAATTGTCTCTTACATAATCGAGTACTTTATCATATTAAACAAGATCTATAAACATTTCATATGAAATATATGTGTTCTTTCCCTTGATAGTTTGTTATATGGACTATGATGGTAGAAGACCAAAAACCGCATGGCTTTAACAGACACAAGATATGAATAAAAAAAAGTTCTGCTTAAGCTGTTTCACAGTGAGGTAAGGAAATACTTTAGTCTAAAATGTCTTCATTGTAAAAGTAAAATAGAAAGTATTAAGAATCTATTGTGACCACACAAAAGAGTTGTACGATGCATCGATTACTCATACAGAAATAGGTTTCGAAGTTGTGTGAATATACTTGTTATTTGCATATAAATATGTTAACCGCACAAAGGAAAAATTATCTCTTTGAAACTACTAATTTCAGTTTCAGATCATTATTACTCGAGTGGATGAAGAAAATGAAATAGAAAGAAATCGTGCCCATATATGGCTGCAATCATCGTGTTAATCTTATCACAAATAAAATCAAGTATCAATTAACAATATACACGCTCTGGCCTAATTTCAAACACAGGAAAGTAATTTGATTGCTTGAGTTCATAGCTTTAACTTCTGTGTCATATTTTGTAATATAGCAATTGCTAAGCACCACCAGTGATGATCCGATTGTCAAAGTTGAGTGTTTATTGCTTGTTTTGTCCAAAAAAAAAATTACATTTAATCTCAGCCTTTTAATTTTAAACTGTGATTATGTTCCTAAAACAATGAATGCTCAACATAAATGAGACAGACCCTGATAGCAACAACAATTAACAAAATTGGGAATGATAAGGATATTCTACTCGGTCAATACTTACCATTCTCGCTGTTTCTGTATGTGTCACGTTGCTTCGTATATGCATAGTTTTGGTATGAAATGTGCCTTGTAATATATACGTTAAATGTAGGAGACACAATAGCTTATTTATAATGTAATACACACTGTGGTGTGGTTGCGTCGCATTGCGACACTTTGCATGTATATGTTATGTAGTTTGTCTGGTTTATGAATGTGGCACGTTCCTTTGTAGGCATAATTATCATACAATCAACTAGTTATATGTCTGTGACACATTGTGTGGTATGTCTTCATGTCGTGTAATGTACCTGGTATATGTGACACTTTGCCTGTTTATGTTATGTAGTTTGTCTAGTAAATGAATGTGGCACA
Source organism: Apostichopus japonicus (assembly GCF_037975245.1). Classification (NCBI taxonomy): domain Eukaryota; kingdom Metazoa; phylum Echinodermata; class Holothuroidea; order Aspidochirotida; family Stichopodidae; genus Apostichopus; species Apostichopus japonicus. The sequence continues at coordinate 45,739,526 of NC_092576.1, forward strand.
TTACTTGGTAGGCATAATTATCCCACAATAAACTAGTGATGTGTTTGTGACACATTGTGTGGTAGGTCTTCATGTCATGCAATGTACCTGGTATATGTGACATATTGCCTCAATATGTCATATTATATACCCAGTATATTAGATTGACGTATTGCCGACTTGGTAGGCCTATTCATTGTGTATTACACTTGATATATGAGAGGGCCAATGTTTTGGAGTGCAAAACATGTATGTTATGGGCCTTGTAAGGAAACATATAAACTGATTTATATCATGCAATGTTCCTAATATGAACATGTGAGACAACGTTACAGCGGGATATTGTTCAGGACCTTCACGTGGAAAATGTAATGTTATTTCTCGAGAAGACTAGTCCACTTCTCTGCCAAATTTTCACATATGACATTTTTGTCATTAAATTCGAAACCTGTATATCTGCGTCCTGTGTGTTACACTATATACCGTAGGTTCAGCATACGAAGAATAATACCGTTGATGCTTGTTTGTGATAAACTCATATTTGTTTACTGACGAATTGACGACCAGACTGAATCACAAACTGTATGCACGTAGTATATCGGTATATTGATATTCGTTTACAAGTGGTATCAGATAAAAGGTCAGATCAAAGTCTAACAACGTTTATCTATACCTGCGCCATTTTGTTCATACAGCTTATGAAGAAGTTATTCTCATGATATGTTCCTTCTAATTGAGGTAAGTTTACAACTGAAACATAATCTAAAATTACTTGTATCGAACGATGAATGTATTCAATGGTGTCTTCTTTAATAATTGATAATAGATTACATTTATAAAGCGCTGAAAACAGCGTTTCAAAGCGCTAAATACAGTTCGTAACAGTTTGTAACTTTTACAGTTCGTAACTAAAAGAACATGATGCGATACATAGTTGCACTGTCGTGTGCTTTTCAAGTTAACATAAAGCATCGTGCTGGCTTTAACAATGTGGTGACAATCCTCTTAAAAATTGAAAATTCATAGTACTAGTAAGCTGGTATCTCAAATTTTAATTTTGTGTCTTAGCAAATGATATTGAATTATTTTTTTTTAAATGAATAGGTATCAGTAATAATCAAATGTGTAAAATATTGACTTTCAGCACCCTTTATTCTTTTGGTGATGTGATTCTGATATGTTTAATTGCTATCGGAGGTTTGAAGCTGACCCTGGACTGGGAGAAGCTAAATATATTAGTCAAACAATGGTTTCCTTCATTTTGGCAACGTTCATTAAGCATAGTGACAGCAACAAGTATGTCTAACAACCATACCAATTATATATAAATAACGTAAGCTAAACTACTCAGTAACTTGTGTTAGTGTATATGTGATTTTGCTCTCAAAGCATTATTGCGATTACCGTTCATATTTGTTAAGGCTATTAGGTTTTCTACTAATTTACTATTGCTATGTTAGTGGTTTTGATATATTCAATAAAATGAGATGATATGAAATGAAATCCATGTAAAATACCAATAGGATGGTTTATACTTTGCAGTCTCTTCGGATGGGCAACGGTCGCTTATATTTAAGTTTAATGCACCTGTTAAAATATGTAGTGTCGAAGTAGAAGATGTTACTCTGATTACTTCATTGCGTCTCACACACATGCATGTTTTATTCTCTTTTTCCAGTTGTAGTTTTGTCCGAAATATAGCGAGATGTTGAACGGAGCAGTTTTTAAGGCATTTATTCTTATCCTCATATTGAACTATTTCTCCGGTAAGTTGACCTCCAGCAGTATCTTATATTAAGAACTACGTTATGTTCTAAATTGTTCAAGAATGGATTATGTAATGTTCTTGTTATATTACAGACAATGCATTGAGCTACTACAATGTGCATGGTATAGGCCACGTAATAATTACGCTATATTTCATGTAATGCCCATGATGTATGCTAGTTAATGTACTTGATAAATGTGTTGTTATGCTCTCGGTACACCGTATGTATTATATATGTTATATACCATTTATTGTCCGTCATGTATTATAATAAATGTACACTGCATTGTTTGTTATATTCATGGTATGTCTTATGTAATATGTTTATTATATTTCATGTAATGTCCCTGATGTATGTAAGTTAATATACCTGGTAGATGTGTTGTTATGCTCATGGAATACCGCATGTAACACGTGTGTTATATTTCATTTAATGTCACTGGTGAATGTCATTTAATATACATGATAGAGGGGTTGTTATGTTTATGACATACCGTGTATAATATGCCTGTTTCATCCCATGTACTGTCCCTGATATTTGTCAGTTAATGTGCATGGTAGATGTGTTGTTATATCATGATACACCGTATGTCATGCAATATGTATACTATGCTATGCGCTCTACCAGTAATACCACGCTGTAGATCTGGTAAAGTCCATGCGATATTGGGGGTATGCGCCATGTACTATACCTGATATACGTTTCTTAATGTCGGTAGTCTAGTTCATATAATTCCTGTTGAATACAGCATACATGGTAGATGATATATCAAGTAATGTGCACGTATAGTGCTATATAATCTACCAGGTATTATCATGTTCATGATATGATTTATGTAACGTTCAGATTATAAATCATGTAATGTGTATAGCACATATAACGTATCCGGTATTAGTCATAAGATTTGCCTTACATATCCCATATAAAGTATTTGATGGAGTCGTCGTATGTATTAAGTAAGATATCGTGTAAGTTACTTAAGGTGTGGTTTTCACTGTGTTATAAGCAGAATAAAGGACAGTGGTCCTCTGTGATATCATGCCAATAGGTCTCTAGGTTCTGTACAAGTATATTGTGTACGTAAAATGTCACCCGTGCATATAATGGCATACATCCGTTATGTCTTATAACAATATGTGTATAATATGCTGTAACCCTCACCCGAACCAATGCCTCTGGTTTGTGAAATGGATAAACATTTAATGTGATGCATGTAACTTCTCCAACGTGGTACAATATGTTTCAGTTTAATGGATTAAAAGGCTCACGTTGTTCCCTCTCCAATGAAGCACACGTAGATCACATGCCTAACTGACATATCTCTCTTGATTATATTTCTCTGTTCTCAGTTTTATCTGAAGAGAAATGCCCATCTCCACAATACCTTGAGTTTGGAAAAGTAGGAGTCGTTTTCTGTGAATTTGAGACCGCAATTTACAGCATCCACTGGTATGATACAGATGACGTCACTGCTTCGAAACCAACTATCGAAGTAGATAGCGATGGCACCATAGGTGGACCTGGTTTTACATCCGGGGAATACAACATTAACCCTGATGGATATCTGGTTGTCAATAACGTTTCTGTTCATCACGAAACAAAGTTTACAGTTACTAAATTCAAGTCTACTTCAGAATTACCAATTGTACTTGTAATAGAGGTTAAAGTCATAGGTAAGCATTTCAGTAAGTGGCTATTGCTTCTCGGCCTTTTGGCTAAGATCATGTGTAGTATATGTTCCCTTTCGAGGGGAATGGTGATGCACACACGACGATGATCACACAGTCACAGTCTCGATTCAAGGGGACTGGGATTTTGAGCGGATCAGTCGGTTTGTTGTTAGGTATTTCGTGCCCAGGTTCTTTCCGGGGTGATTTTTCGTAAATAATATCAATTTTGAAATTTTATGAACAGTTCAAGTGGTTATTAAAATTACTGATTTCCTGTTTTTGTCATTACACAACATTTAAAAAATGTATCTGCTAGCATACTGTTCATCAGTAAAGATAATTCAGTCATTGTTCTAGTATTGATGATGCGTTCTTTAACAGTAAATATTGTTATTTTTTTGTTTCTATACAATGTACAGTAATACCGGTTTTAGCTTATCCTGTTATTGACCAGTGTTCAACACAAGAGGAAACATGTTTCACTCGTCTTGGCTGGAATGAACAACTTACATGTAGAATAGCCGACGCCAGACCGCCAGTGAATTTATCATGGCATATGTTGACCAAGGCAGGACAGACATCTATCCCGTTTACACGTTTCATAACCAATGGCACGATAACCCAGTCATCATATGTTGAAGTAGCCGATGTGTTTGAAAAGTCACCGAGTGTGGTTTTGCTTGTTTGTAAAGCAGAAACCGACGCACCGTTGTTGAATCGTCCTGAGTCGTTTGTATTGGCTCAGAATCAAAATATCGATCTTATTGACATTATCGTTTCTGACGTCATCGTTGAAAAGGGACAGTGTGTAAATCTTACTTGTTCCAATGCTGATATTGATATACTTGTCTGGGAGAAACGTGATTTAGAGAATAACTTTGAGACAATCGCATATTACATTAACTTTGAAACCTTGATTCATAAATCCCTAGATGAAAGTGTTGAAATTAGTAACCAAGGTTCTTTGGTCATACCCGACGTTCGTTTGGAACATGAAAGTTATTACAGATGCCTATACAACAACGGAACTGGAGATGTAGCTGCATTTAAAATAGCTGTATATGGTAAGAAAGCTGCCTTTAAAATGTATGTACATGGTTAGATTGCTGTATTAAAAATGCATGTCGATGTTAAGATAGCTGCATTAAATACATATCTATGGTAAAATAGCTGCATTAAAATACATGTCTAAGGTATAATAGCTGCATTTAATATGCATGTATATGGTACGATAGCTTAGTATCAAAGTGTTCTTGCTGTGTCGAGGATGATTGCTGAACGCTGTGTCCTAATGATATCAAACAAATATACAAACACGTGTATTACTGTAGCCTTTCATGTACTTTCTCAACAGTTTACTGATATAATGTAATAATGTATGCAATGTGATGATCATCAGATATATTACAAATTCTTTAAGGAGTATACTACTTAGCATATTTAACTGAACAATAGAATGTGTCATTATATATAATTTCGTGGTATGATAAGATCCATTTATTTTAATATTTCTGATCTTCAATGCAGTTAGTCCGTCGCCAGCTTATCCAGTAGTTGACGGGTGTCCATCCGATCGGTACTGCACGTTAAATGTCGAACGGCAAGGAAATTTAACGTGTACAGTTAAAGGCATACGACCGGCCATTGAACTTCAATGGATGGTGCATTATGAAGATTCTATTGATCAAATATCATTTCACAATCAACAAAGTAAAATATTAACTAATGACGGGACTTCAGATGTTATCCACACAACAGAGTACAAAGTTCGAGATACTGCCAGTGACAGAGTAACAGTGGAGTGTTACAGTATTGGTGCACGAAAAGATTCGTTGGCTTTGAGCACCACCATCGATCTACTGATTGCTCGTGGTAATAATATATAACATTTACTCAATATGAAATGTGTATTGAGATCCAGCAAACTTGTATAAGAATCAATTGTGTTCATTACAATATACGTACGTGTTTACCCTTCACTGCTACCCGACTCCGCCCTGGGCCTACCCAACCACGTATGACCAATCACCCGATACTCATGGCTCGTACAGTAACTACTGTTCATGTCCTGTAACACATGTTACGAACACAAAGTAGTAATTACTAGTGTACTGTTGTGGGACTTGAACGATAGTTGCTGTACCAGCCATGGAGTCCAAGTTCGTTAATACGCGAAAATAAGGTCTCAACTTGGCTTTTGAATGCTATAAGTAGGCCTAGATGGATATACCCAAACATGACCTTTCTTCGTTCTCGGCATGAAAAATTGGCGTAATTTAAAGGAGAGATGTCAACTGGAATCAAGCGGTATCGTACCTACTTTAATTCAAATACATAGCTAGTACAGTAACTACTGGTCCCACAACCGTGCATCAGTATTTTTAACACGATGAAATATGTTACATGTGTTACCAGTAGTTTTTGTACCAGCTACTGAGTATCAACCGGATCAATCAAACTGTCTGTCGTATACCAACCAGTGTAATTAAAGAAACATTCCCAGTTAATGTGATCTTTGTTATTTGTGTCTATCATCAAGTGAACAGTTATATACATTTTCAGCTTTTATATTGAAGCAGTGTTCCAGTAATCACGCCTATTGTTTCTCCCTTTCATAGATGACGTCATACCAACGGCTAAAAATCAAAAAGAGACTGGATTCCCAATAATAATCATCGTCATAGTACTTGTTGTTAGTTTTATTCTACTTGTAGCTGGGGTGATATTCGTCATAATAAGTGAGTAACTACACATGTTATTGCAATGAAAACACAAAGTCTATAAATGAGATAAAACGACTGTATGTACTTTCATTGTATATCTCAGTTTTTATTCATGAATTGTCGCAACATTGCACCACAATTACAGTTTGACGATGATTTCTAGTTGTGCGTATCACATCAACATAGCCTCACATGTATTAATTTACAAGATAAATTATCTAAGAATATATTTTGGCACGTTTGTTTGATCTAGTTGTCATCCTTGTGTTTTAATTTAACGAATCAATGTTTATTCATTGTTTAAATCACGTCACTAGGATATGATAATACTTTAATTTCATGTAATATCTTCTTATTTATTAGAACTCCGGAGAAGACCCAAACCAGACACTTTGAGCAATGAAGAGGTAATACCAGATAATTATATTATCAAATTGATAAACAGTTGTCATAATGAATGTATTCTTTCTCGTAGAAGTTTGTTCGTTTAAGGTTGTAACAAACTGATAAAGTAAAAAGTTCAACCAAAACATGATCCAATTGTATTAAAGTTATGATATTGATGTTGGCAATTGTACAGTAAAATACAATAGCAATATAAAGAATGGCAGCTGTTCATAGAGAAAGCATTAAAGTGTACCGTGTACGAGGAAAAACAAGCAGTAAAGTTATATTGCTATCGGTAAGTTAGCGTCGTGTGATAATGTAGCAAAAGCCACTCTTGTCAGATATATCAACTCTAAAGTTGTCAGACTGCAACTGTATTCTGCTTCATTGTTTTCTACCTTTGACTTTCTTTAGAATTTTGACCTGAAAGAAACATTACTAAACCAACCTGAAGGTATGTTAATATATGTATGTATGTATATATGTTTATATATATATATATATACATACATTTATATATATATATATATATATATATATATATATATATATATATATATATATACACTTGTTTCGTCAAGTTCATAGTTTTGATATTTCTTTTATAAAAACACATTTAATAAATCATGAAGAAGTAGATTCAAATTAAATGTAAACCACATATATTTATGAGCCTACTTTTGTGATTTTTTCAATCCAAAATATGTTTATTATGATATATAATTTGGTGTTTAACTTTGTAAATAAGTTGAGTTTAATGATATCAAATGGACAAAGACATTATATGAATTATGTTAACAAGTTTATTCTGTTCTCTTAGTAGTTTATGGATAAAAACAGTATATCTAAATTTTCGCTTTGCTTTACACGCCAGTCGCAAAAAATAAAACCCTTTTGGTAGAACAACTAAAAGGAACGTATGCCAACTTTTACAACGCTATAAAACCAGTTCCTTACCAGCGGGAAAAGACGTACTGTGTACAATCTGTATTTGTAGAGGGTGGCATGTCTTGCCTAGAAGACAAAGCACTGGGAGACAAAGAGACATGGGAACCGATACAATCTTACCAGGATATCTGGACTGATCCACGACTAAGATCGAAGAGAAGGATCATTGAGGGAGGTCCCGGTTACGGAAAGTCCACACTTTTCTTACAAATGGCTCATGATTGGTGTTCTAATGAAGGAAAGTCAGCTTTGAAAAATGTTCAAATACTCATTCTATTGAAACTTCGACAGTTAGCAGGCATCAGCTCGATATATGAAGCTATCAGGATATTTCTCTTACCCAGGAACTCTAAACTTAAAAATCAAGACATTGAATCGATCTTGGACCAGTCCTCCTCTGTTGTAATGCTGTTCGACGGCTTTGACGAATATCCGGACTATGAAAATACAACAGATATTTTAGACATTATCCAGAGCAAAATGTATCCAAATTTTGACGTTATTCTGACGACACGATTATCAGATCTTCCAAAGGACTTGGCCGCGGAAACAAAACGACTACGTCTCACAGGCTTTGGTAGTGAGGCTCAACATACTTACTTGAAGAAGGCAGTGACTAAAGACGATGTAGCTGCTGGTGAAAGGATTCAAAATGTTCTTTATGAAAACCCCATCTTCAGAGACCTCTGCCAAATTCCTCTCTTTTTTGTCATGTATGCCCATCTCAGTCAGAGGAGTAAGGAGTTACAGACTTGCACATCGGCTACAAGTTTCTTTCGTTATATGGTGTCATCCTTACATCAACATCTTAAGAGGAAGTTCAAAGATGAAAACGTGGAACAGGTCGATTTGCTAATAGAGAGAGAACATAAATCATTGGATAAGATTGCTTTTGAAAGCATCAGCGGAACAGAACGAAAAACTTGTTGGAAGAGGAGTGACATCGCCGATTGCTTGGGAGAATCTTTGCTTGTTCAGTGTCTACGTGTTGGCACACTACAGGAAGAAGAGTTGACAGAATTCCACGACAGCCCTGGTATCAGAGCTCATGAACATGTAGAATACATAACCAATGTTACATTTTATCACGAGCTATTCTGCGAGTGGTACGCAGCACATCACTTAGCTGATGCCGTAGAGAAGTTACACAGTAGCAGTGATGAAGGAGTTAGTGACGTATTGGATATTGTAGATCCATCCAAGCATCAGTATGTGTTTCGATTTGCTTGCGGGATCAACCTTACTGCTGCTGACGTAATCATAAGATATTTGAGCGGACTGATTGGAAGAAGTGAGATTGTTATTATGTGCATTCTTGAAAGAATAGGCTCTGTGGACAAGATTCTTGATGTCATGGAAAATCTGTGCTCCAATCCTATCCAAATCAAAGCGGATAACTCAAAAATACTTAACAGATCAACCCTACAGCTGTTGGAAATTGCTGACTTAAAAGAGGTAAATAAATCATCGAATTAAAACAAAATGGTAGCATTGTGTAGCTGAGAAACTTAACGATGTAATTAGCTACAGGAAAGGCACATTTGTGCTGTTTTTGTCTTTATGTTTCTCTTTCTTGAATAAGAATTACTGCCAACAGAGTTGAAAACGATTTTATTGATTCTGGTTTTAGAAGTAGATCTGTTTAACTTTACACCATCTCGGGTCATGGTAGATATCATTACATGTGTGGAAACATCGTGGTAACTATTTTGTTGTTTCATCCCTATAGGTTAGCGTTTCAAGCTTGATTGTCAGTGAATGTTTCCACGCTGTCGAAGAGTCCCAGAAAGCGATTCTATTGACGTTTGATCTTCAATTACCGATTCTTTCTACACTTAGAGAGCTTATAATTGATCAAAGTGGGAAAGAATTTCAGGAGGAGGAATTGAACGACGTGTTTACATACATTGCTAACTGTATACAATTAAAAATATTGAAGTAAGAGAATGTGTTTCTATGCTTATTGCTATACATCAATCAATCGATCATTCAAAAAACATTTATATATCGTTAATATCAACAACACTTGTTCAAAATGCACTACCAGACATATTAATAACACAACCGCAACTTATTTATCCATAGACACATTATTGAAACAGCAGCGACTATGCTTGTTAAATGAAAGAGTTAATGACACTGGTCTAAGACAATCTACATACATAAAGCCAAAAATGTAAAACCTGGCTCATGAGTACAATTGGACGAGGTTAAGGAACGTCATATTTCTGGACTCACTCCACGATTAACAAGTATTGCTTAGTAATAAACTGTTTAGTGTCTGGCAGGTAGACAGATGCAGAACGAGAAATAAAGGACGTGCGTTCAGAAATGAACTGAATCAATGTCAGTAAACTTAACCTGCATAACTATGCGTAGTTACAGCACGTACCTGAAAATCGTGAATCAGAGAGTAGATATACTAAGTGAACTAACGAGCATAAGTTTAGTGAAGTTAACTAACTGTAGACAGTTATCTTTAAGAATGACAGTCATTTCTTGTAATACATTAATTTCATTCATTAGGTTAAATCTGCATCTCTATCTTTGCTTTCTACTTAAAATAATATCATGTTATTGATGAGAGTATAGCAGTATCCACTGTCAGAAACAAGTACATGCCTTAAAATCAACAGTATATGTGATGTTGTTGGAGAAACTTCGCGTTTGGTATTTGATGTCGTTATTTTTTGTTTTGTTATTCATAGATTTTCCGGATGCATTTTGCCTGACGTCATTAGGTCGACGTATTTGACAATTTTCTCTACAAGCGGTGCAACAGGTACTTTATGTTGATGTTATATCAGAACACTGTTGTCTTCTATCATTGTGTTTTACATATTGATTTAAAATAAATATAAAAAATACTTCAGAATAAGAAGCGAGTCATCAGAATGAATTGTGAACATAACATGCATGAAGCGCAAATAGCGAAACATAATGTCTGTAATGGACTATACAAGGCTTTGTTTAGATGCATAATTTTTTGCGGTATTATATTAAAAAAAAAACATCTGATTTAGAATACAAAAGTTTTTGTTTTGTTTAAAGTAAATACACAAGCGGGCACATAAACTAGCTGGCAATGTGATATACAACATATATTTCATTTGTGTGATGATCACCGTACTTCACGTACGTGCATGAAACTCTGAGTAGCAGCTTAAGTTAGTCGTATATGTTAGTATGCATGTATATCTACTCTGTCAACATGTCCGTTTCTTTATTTCAGTGTCTTGGTACCCACTGAATAATTGGTATTTTCTTGATCTGTCTTCTGGATACTGGATGGTAAGGAAAATAAAACTTTTTGAAAAATTATTCTGACATATTTGCCGAGATATTCAGTACATCGGTTATAATCTTGGTTTCCTTTTCATGGAAAGATGCAAAATTATATATTTCTTGCTCTATTTATACAGGGCAGGAAAGCGCAGGCCCGACTTTCTGATGAAGAATACGAAAATAAGGTAAAATGTCATATGATATATAGTATGAGGGAAAGGCTGCTTGGGAGAACATATTTAGGTGCGGTGTGCACAATCTTTTATAGGGCAAAATCGCACTTGTATTACTGAGCATCACACGACAAGTATGGGGGCTAGGGAAGACGCCCTACATCCCTTCCCAACACTCATCGCTCATCGCTGAACCATTTGATATAGAATTCAAAATTGTGAAGAAAAAGCTTTAGTTCCATATAACCAGGATAATATATTCACAACTATCAAAGAGATATGTCGATCGATTTCGCGACCGTGTTGGCTTTTTGAGACCGACTACAATGTCAAACTGAGCAACAGTTCGAAAATAAACCAACAAAAGCGGCAACTTGTGGTACAATAACACAACTGCACACTATTATTGGTTGGTACCAAAGGGATCCAATAATACAACTGCACACTGTAATTGGTTGGTACTGCAGGGATCCAATAACACAACTGTACACTGTTATTGGCTGGTACTGCAGGGATCCAATAATACAACTGCACACTGTAATTGGTTGGTACTAAAGGGATCCAATAATACAACTGCAAACTGTAATTGGTTGCTACTGTAGGGATCCAATAATACAACCGCAAACTGTTATTGGTTGGTACTAAAGGGATCCAATAATTCAACTGCACACTGTTATTTGCTGGTACTGCAGGGATCCAATAATACAACTGCAAACTGTAATTGGTTGCTACTGTAGGGATCCAATAATACAACCGCAAAACTGTTATTGGTTGGTACTAAAGGGATCCAATAATTCAACTGCACACTATTATTGGTTGGTACTGCAGGGATCCAATAATACAACTGCACACTACTATTGGTTGTTACTGCAGGATCCAATAATACAACTGCACACTATTATTGGCTGGTACTGCAGGATCCAATAACAAAACTGCACACTGTTATTGGTTGGTACTAAATGGATCCAATAACACAACTGCACACTGTTATTGGTTTGTACTGTAGGGATCCAATAACACAACTGCACACTGTTATTGGTTGGTACTGCAGGGATCCAATAATACAACTGCACACTGTAATTGGTTGGCACTGCAGGGATCCAATAACACAACTGCACACTGTTATTGGCTGGTACTGCAGGGATTCAATAACACAACTGCACACTGTTATTGGTTGGTCATTCTATATCGCTCTTGATCCCAATTGAGCAATTGTGTAGTACAAAACATAGAAGGATTAATTCCACTTATATTTCTCTTGAATATACCTCATTGCGACACCCTGGAAGTCAAGCGTTTTGAGATATTTCGCTTTCTCTTAAAGAGAGATTGATGTACAAATTGCATGTGCGAGAAAGATTTTAGCTTTCATGGAATTTATTTTAAAGCCCTGTTCGGGGTGTCAAGTTGGGGGGGGGGGGGGGTTGAGTGGAATGTGGAATAAAAGTTATCGCTGCAGTGCTTGCAAACATTCCTCATGTAGCCAATTCAACTTTAGCCCAAAAACAATTTTCTGACTATTCAATGTCATTGATACGTATTTCAAAGCCCCAGCTTTGATCCACGGCGTAAATCACAAGAAATTGTAGTATTTTATCAGTCTAATATTAACCACAGAAAGAAAAGATTGGGCGTAAAGGCGATTATGTGTTGTTTTTTTTTTACCGTAGCTGACTGGGATGAGAAGCAAGTGGAATAAAGTAACGTGGTTATCACTGTGCATCAAACATAGTTCTTATTAATCATCCTTCTATTAGCTTCCACACTGAATAACAAACTATGATAACGACATAATGTTTGTTAATAGAAGAAATGTACTTCATATATCACCATGCATATATGTAATTCACAACACTCACAACTCGTAATCACATACATGTTAATTTAAAGTAATGTCACCTCGGACTTTTTTGCTCCTACAGGTTGAAAGAATTCGAAATATGCGCCAAAAGGTATGTTTATAATAGTTTGTTTGCAAGCATTCCTAGTTATTATTAAATTATTATTAGTTATTATTAGAACAAACAAAATATGAGATCCTATTGACTGACTTGTTTTTAGTTTGAGTTAGATTTACGTATAAAGACAAAGTTACCTCATAATACGGTATATCGTCCAACGACCAGTGTCATTTATGTTAACATTATGGATTAGTTACGTCATATACTGTATATCGTGCAACGAAGAGTTATGTTAACATAATGAATCAGTAACCGCATAATACGGTGTATAGTGAAAAGTCCATGTCATTTTTTTCCACACTAACGCGTTCTTAGCTTTGCAATACGTGTCACATCGGTTGACGAAAAATTGTCTTAGCTAAAACCTGACATATTTAAAGGTGAATTATTTATGAGTAATGAACTGCTGTCGACGGCTTAATGTATCGTTTAGTTGCATGCTGTGTTCTCATATTATCTTTCGTTGTGACTGTTGAATATTGAGGGAGTAACTGAGTCTTTCACTTTATCCCTGTGAAATGTAGCTGCAATACAACACATCGTCTCTCATCACGTGTCCTCTGCATGCTATTTAAAACACGCCTTCTCGTCATCACGTGTCTTATGCATGTAATTTATAACACACCGTCTCGTCATCACGTGTCTCCTGCATGTCATTTATAACACGCCTTCTCGTCATCACGTGTCATATGCATGTAATTTATAACACGCCGTCTCGTCATCACGTGTCTTATGTATGTTATTTATAACAAATCTTCTCGTCATCACGTGTCTTATGCATGTCATTTATAACACACCGTCTCGTCATCGCGTGTCTCCTTCATGTAATTTAAAACACGCCTTCTCGTCATCACGTGTCTTATGCATGTCATTTAAAACACGCCGTCTCGTCATCACGTGTCTCCTGCATGTCATTCATAACCCGCCGTCTCGTCTTCATGTGTCTCCTGCATGTCATTTATGACACACCGACTCGTCATCACGTGTCTTATGCATGTCATTTATAACACACCGTCTCTTCATCACGTGTCTCCTGCATGTCACTTATAACACTCCGTCTCGTCATCACGTCTTCTGCATGAAATTGCATTTAGCAAACAGTATTTGTTATTCGGGTGCTACTTTACGATAAATAAAAAACAAACTGCTGAAAAATGAGATCTGTAAAAGTGATACTCAGAATGTTCAAGAGTCTCTACGATCACTTCCAAACTAGCGAGATGGTCATCATATAAACATAGAAAAAGAAACAACATATATAATTCATGACGTCATCATATAAACAGAAAGAAAGAGACAAAATAATTCATGACGTCAACATATAAACAGAGAAAAGACACAAAAGTATTAATGAAGTCATGTTAAGGGCTTTTGCAAGTCATTTACGTAATGGCTTTCGACAGATGTGCACACGCAGCAGCCTTTAATCACTGATTTACGTTTTTGTAATAATAGTCCCAACAATAAGTTTGTACTTATTTAAGTGCACTATAAATATATATATATATATATATATATATATATATATATACATTGGTATATTTGTTTACTTCAACGCATGATAGCTGGGACTTAGGTTTACCTCGGGGATAGGTTTACCTGACACCAGGTAAACCTAAGTCTAGGGTCTTCTTGTTCAATCAATTTCACTTCCTTTGAGGAATGATAATTTCGAGTTAAGAGAAAACCTCATAAACTTTTCAATTCCGAAGTTACAAAAAAAAAATCGTTCATTTAAAGGGTAAAATTTCCCCTCAAAAGTGGAGGTAATTCCGAAGGGTATATAACAGAATTACGAACATGGTATATATGTTGATCCCAACTTTACACCTCGATTTTGACCAAATGCGGCAATATATAGTTCCGAAACTTAAAGGTTCCTCTAATTACACTGAAATCTTCGTAATTGTACTTTTTCTTCCATTAATTTGGGATATTTAAGAAAATAAGAGTTTCTATTTTAACTGGCAAATTTACACGTAACGAAACAACGCCCCCACACATAAGCAGTTCTTTCTGTGTTCGGTGGCAGGGCAGTCGATCGGATCGTATCGTTGCTATCCCAATAGCCTACATTCAACGTTACTTTATGTGGCCTAGCCATGTAG
Organism: Apostichopus japonicus; assembly: GCF_037975245.1. Taxonomy (NCBI): domain Eukaryota; kingdom Metazoa; phylum Echinodermata; class Holothuroidea; order Aspidochirotida; family Stichopodidae; genus Apostichopus; species Apostichopus japonicus. Next base: position 45,754,529 of record NC_092576.1, read on the forward strand.
TCTACAAAGGAAAGTGCCGCAGGTTACCGTAAACGTTTCCCATTTGAAGTTGGCTTTTGGACTTTGGTGCAGTATATGCATTGTAAGTAAATTCCTTAAAAGTGTTCCGGATATATTAATAACATTTAGAGTAAATACCTTCATGCTGAACACAAATAAAGTAAGACCATGGTTAGAGTTAGAGTAGACTAGCCTAGGCCTAACGTTAGCCCTAAATTGGACCTATCAGTATTACTGGCTATGGTAAATCGCAGCTGCCTGCTACTGCCTTTGCTGATACTCGGAATATAAATGTGATACATAAATTAAAGTATATACTTGTAACAGACTGGTCAACCTACACATTTTGCAGCCTGGTGATCTTCCAGATCTTTTAAAGTAAAGGCTTAATAATTGACGCACCTCCAAATATTACTAGGCCTAGGCCTACTAGTACTAGGCTACTATTACTATATACTAGCCTACTACTACTGTAGCTAGTACTAGCAACTATACAGCAGGCAACCATAACTTTTTGCAGCCAAGCAGAGGTAAATATTTCATGAGTTTGAATCCATTTCAGGTATTTGCTGATCAAATTGTTTCTGTGCATGTTTTGGGGCATTTGGAAATCTTACTCCCTAAAAATAACCAAAATTACCTCAATATAATACCACTAATCTCTGGGACCTGACCTTTCTGAAGTTAGAGGCTCAGAGCATAGCAAACAGCATCCAAAGATAATGGATGTTTACTTAGGCCTTCACTACAGTAAGCTCATCGACAGATGTGTCAATTTAGGAGTATGAAAGAACTTGCATTCGTGCGATGCAATTTTGAACCATTTTACGAAATATAAATCTTTGGGTATGTCTCAATCTCTCTGACATAAAATAAGGCAGTCAGAAAGTCACAACTCCACAAAAACAGATACACAAGCAAACGGAACACTACAGTAAAAGAAAGGGCCTGACAGATTCCATAAACGAGTTACAAAAGTAAAAAATGTGAAAACGTTTGCCGTCTCAGTACAATATTCATCCCCACAATATTCTCTATATGTGTTAGTGTGCATCACTAAGCCCTGTGCGTACAGTAGTAGTGGTGTGTCATTGGTTCTGATTCAGAGAACTAAGTCACACAGGGCCTCAGTGTAGCAGTGTACAACAATTTTTTGTACTGTAACATGAGTTTTTTCCCCCTGCACCTATGGGATGAATCATGGCTGAAGGTAAACAATTGAGTATTCATTTTAGAATAACAACGCAATCATGGCTAAGTAATTTAGGCATTTTGATATTAACGTTATGATGTGGGTAGTGTTAATAGTGCTGAAGTAATAGCTTGATCAAAAGTATTCCTCAAAGTCCCACAATGCCTTTACAGGGTGACCTACTGTACAGTCACTTGAGCACTTAGGAGTTTTTGCAAAAAGAGCAAATTCCTTGTCCAAAATTGCTAGGTTTGATCCAGTTTTACGGAGTCCCATAACAAAAAAACACAGTCTGTGATATATCAATGGAAAAGTGTAAAGATTCAATGTAACATATTTGAAAGGATTAGAGTATGTTGAAAAACCACCAGCTATGCATTTTAAGGAAATAAACAGTACCTCATTGAACCTTGCATTGTGTTCACACTAATGAGTTATGAAATTGTTATCAGTGTCTTCATCATTAAAAGCTATTAATTAGGTTGATCAATGGTCTCACATATTACTGCAATCACAGAGGTTAAATTTCAATCAGGTTATAATGCCAAGGGAATCCAGACCTACTTCATAAAAAAAAATTTAAAAAAATTCATGGCTCCTATAAAAATCATTCATGATAAAAACCAGCATACTGTACATACAGTATGTGCAACTAAAGTAGTTTCATATTGGGTATCATGTCCAAATAAAAGCTCTTGATTGTATTCAGTTTTCATACTTTTAAAAATGACCATCTGTGTGCAGTAATTTGGTGTTAGTAAGTAACATGAAAACGCACAAGACTAATGTTCAACAGGCACTAGATAGTTCTCATGTCCATAGCACAAACCAGGGAGTTGTTCCATTACAACTCCCAGCACGAACAGGCTATTATGATCAGAGTTGTTATGGAACAAATAAAACTCCCTTGTATGATGTTAGAACTGTACTGTGTGACAAAACACTTATATGCATACATGTGGTAACATGTTGCTATGATCCGATACTACCTGGTTGGGTGTATAAATAGATCACCATTATGCAAACTTCACATGGTTTCCATTATGTAATAAGTTTCATTTTATGAATTTGTCAATCTGACATGTACGCTACTGTATATGTGTAGGCTGCATGTACAACTTATTGTATCTTAATAATATACAGCAAAAAACTATTGAGAACTGTGATAAACAACATTTTCAAAGTGACAGTTGGGGATCTAAAAAGACCACTGAAAGCCTTCTGTAGCGATATAACATGATACTAAACATTATATATCTCTGCAAGCTAGTGTACCCTGCTTTGAGACGCATGGTTTAAATAAGGTTTTCACAAGTTTGCCCTGTTGACCCAACCACTGGCCTAGACATACCAATAAATAGATCTATCCATGCTTCAAATTGAGTTTTCACAATTTGACCATTTTTACCTAAATTACCTTTGACCTTCACCAAAAACAATAGGCTTCTTGTACTTGTGATGCATCTATACATACATACTGTACCAACTATGAGATCTGTCCAATAAAGCTTACTGTCATGAGAAACTGTGTTTACAAGCTAGGATCACAAACACAGTACTCCTACCAATGCACACGCACACATATGCCATCGTGAGTGGAAAGTTTCAACATCATTGAAACCAAACATTAAAAATGAACTCAGTCATAATGCCAAAGTCTGTGTACACGAGTAGTCCTGAGCTTAAACCCCAAATGATACGTTGAGGGACTAAATGTACCGGTATACATAGTCTAGGGTGCATGCAATTTTTTAGTAAATGAACTGCATGCGGGATGAGGCATTGAACCATGCATGAATACTCAGTCAATCTCTTGAAGTGATTGCATGCTAAATTCCTGGGTACAACTTACATACCAAATAATAGATCAATATTCAAACTTAGTAGTGTGGCATTTTTCTCAATTGTTGCATATGCGGTTTCCATGAAAAAAGTGATAGCTAAATTAACTGAACTGACATGAATATTGGACAACATGTACACTAAGTATTGACATCAAATAGGGAACTGCACTGTCAAGACTTCCACTTGCAATTTATGAAACAATTATCTGGACTTATTTATGTTCATTCTCTTGTCAGAAAAGATGGCTCAAATTTGAGGACTAGATGAGGACTAGATTTATATGTCATTGCTTGGAGCCAGGTACGGTGCATTCTATGAGTTTGAATTTTTCTTTTTAGTTTCTGGACAGGTATATGACATGCAGCATACAAATTAAAATTTGTTAATGAATTTTCTTCCTTTACAGCATCATAAAATTCATTATTAATAATCCATTTATACAAATTCTTATGTTGCTGTATTTGAGAGTAATTTTCGTTAGTAAAACAAAGATTTTAATCATATTCATTGCATTAACTATTATTCATGTAACTCCCTTACTTCACTGTATCAAATAAAACATTGTTTCACCAATCCATTATTCCAGTTGTTATACTGCTGGGAGGGGAGACACCAAGGTCTTTTAATACTTCAGTTACCCAATTAATGCTAACTAGATGCTCAATAATGCTTCCCACAACGGGGATGTTGGGTCTAGCAAACCTTAAGTCTAGTGGACCCTCAATGTAATGGGCATCCTCCCCCCCCCCCATGTTGGTACTGCATGTGGTATACTTTTGTTAGTGAAACTAAGAGTTTCATCCTAGTCATTACATTGAGGGATGCTCTTTATTAAACTCCTTTACTTCACTGCAGCGTATTGGTAATCAACTATTCTAGTTGTAATGTTGCTAGTACTGTATTTGAGAATCCTTTTGTTAGTGAAACGAAGAGTTTAATGCTATCCATTACATTTAGGAGTACTCTCTAAGTGTCTACCTTCACAACATCATATCATAAATTATTAACAATCCATTATCTCTTTATATTTATGGCAGAGCTGTAGTCGAGTCCAATTACCCAGAGCCCGATCCAAGTCCGAGTCCATCTTGTCTGAGCCAAATACAAGACCCCTCAAGTCCGAGCCGACTCCAGATACCAAAGATCACCTTTGGTAAAAATTCTTGAACTGTTATGATAATTATGCACCCAGGAGGAAATTTACCTCATGCTATAATTTTTTCGGACCAGATAAGTGACAGCAAGCTCTTCCTGGTTCATAAATGTTATAAAACTACTGGGAGGGGAGACACCAAGGTCCTTCAATACTTCAGTTACCCAATAAATGCTAACTAGACGCTCAATAATGCTTCCCACAATGGGGGTGTTGGGTCTAGCAAGTCTAGTGGACCCTCAATATAATGGGCATCCCTCTTGTTGGTACTGCATGTGGTATCCTTTTGTTAGTGAAACTAAGAGTTTTATCCTAGTCATTACATTGAGGGATGCTGTTTATTAAACTCCCTTTCTTCACTGCATCGTATTGGTGATCCATTATTTTAGCTGTAATGTTGCTAGTACTGTATTTGAGAATCCTTTTGTTAGTGAAACGAAGAGTTTAATGCTATCCATTACATTTAGGAGTTAACTTTCTAAGTCTCTACCTTCTCAACATCATATAATAAATTATTAACAATCCATTATCTTTTTATATTTATGGCAGAGCTGTAGTCGAGTCCAATTAGCCAGAGTCTGAGCCAAGTCCGACCCCACATGGTATGAGCCAAATCCAAGACCTTTCAAGTCCGAGCCGACTCCAGATATTCAAATATGATCACCTTTGGTAAAAATTCTTGAACTGTTATGATAATTATGCACCCAGGAGGAAATTTACCTCATGCTATAATTTTTTCGGACCAGATAAGTGGCAGCAAGCTTTTCCTGGTTCATAAATGTTCAGCCCGGGCGCTCAACTTTCAAACCATGCAGGGAGAGGCAAAATCATATTCAAACCACGACCACCGCCAGGTTAGAACGTGCTTGTGAGAACCCTGCTCTACTAAAAGTGAAATTCTAGTTACATTTAGGATTGCTCATTAAGATTTTCAAATCATCATCATTGTCATGGTTGCTACTTTTTCTGATGTCATCATCATTTGTGAATTATTGTGATTGTTGCCATGTTACATTTGCCAGTATCAATTTTGCTTATTGTTCTCTCAAAATTGCAGAGTAGAAGGAAGAAATGTTAGCTAATAGTTATTATACCATATGTTCTTGGTCTCTAAATTGTTTACGCTGAGGTCAGTATGAACAGAAGTGTTTATAATAGTTTTCCTTTCTGTTAAAGTATTTTCTGAATCATTTCATTAATTTTATATTTATACTGGAATTTTCAGTAGGTGTTGGCCTCATTGAGGGTCAAGGCTACTCAAGGTCAATAGAGTAACATAGAGCATCTAACTCAACAAGGAAAAGTTGGTAGTCATATGTAGTGCATATAGGTTTCTGACATTGAGTACTATTCTATAAACAGTATAGCAGAAGCCCATGTGAGATAACTAGATATCTGAATCTGAAAGCCATGTTAACATGATAGTTCAATGTTGGAATGATGAATGGAAGTTTGTATGCAGGTGTATCATGTGCTGAGCTCTTAGCCAAGTCAAAGGTTATTTGAGGCCAATATAGGTAAAATCTGAAAACCTTCATGATCCCATACTATCTAGTATCTGACTAGTAGCTGCTTTAATAGCTGAATCTTAGGGCAATTAATATATTTATCAGAACAAGTAATGTACCTCAAAAGACTTCTTAAGCTCTTTTGAGCCCCATTCAATATTTCAGTGTATTAACTTCATCATTCTTTTAACAAATTTACTCCAAATTGCTAGTTTCATGTTCTGGCAATGAACCTTTGTCATATCATGTTGCATGAGTGCTTTAACTGGTTTACAAGCTTGCAAAATTCTTAAAAGGAGGATAGGGTGTTGGGATAAATAGTTCAAAATAATATTAACAAAATTGTACCATATTTTGCTTTTCTTTTTTCCCATATGTTGCCACTGCTTGAATAAGACTAGTTGATAGGACTTTTTGTGAGCTCCACCTTTGACAACAAGGTACAGTAGACTTCAACTGCATCTTGTTGGCAACATCCTAGGAAAGTTTCAATAAACACAGATGTTTCTGTAAATGAGGAATCTGATGAACATTCCAATACTGCAAGTCTTTATTGGACATTTCAGCAGGAGGCAATAACCAATTCTGCTATCGTTACATACTGTAGGTCCTTTATAAAATGCCACTTAAAGAACTGTATTACTTCCTTGGAAGGTGAATTTTATTGTCAAATACAACATCTGTCAAATATTTAGTTTCCCAACCTGTCCAACACCTCCCCCCCACCCCTCCATTTATCCCGAGTAGTTTACAGAAACTGGGACAGAACATTTTTTGTGGGAAGCAAGGTTAAATAATGTTGTTTGAGGTATTGAGCATTTATCAATATGTCCCTTTCGAAACTAGATAGGAGGAAGTAGCAAACAATGCAAGGAAAACATGAAGTTCAAGTGGATGCTTTAATTGCTTTTACCCAAAACATTGCTATATTCATTGATAAATATAATCCGCTTCAAATTCAGTACCGTTATACAACATGCAAAAGAGTTATGATATTGATGTACTTTCTGAATTTAGACCATTGCAGGTGAACATCTTAACATTGGTTTTTAATTTGACTGTATGTAGAAAACAAATGAACCTCAGATACAATGTCGTGCAAATGCATATTACTGCTAGGAGCTGTTTAACAAACAGTGAAAGAAAAATTTATTACTTGACTGTCAAAAGATTCGCAGAACTCCACTCCTTCAACAATATTTACAGTGGTGCAGACTTCAAAGCAGTGCAAGGGCAACAACTGTCTATCTCTTTAACAAATTTCCAAGTGCTTTCATTTCTAGCATTTGCATATGTTCAAAAGAAAAATGACAAATTAAAAGATGTGGTCTTTTCAACATGTTACCACATCTCCCCCCTCTCTCCCCCATCAAAAAAGTATTGCATGTACAGCAGTAACCCTTTTTGTACATGTGCAATATATGGGGCAGAGCCCAGGGGCGTAGCGAAGGGGTTTTTGTTGGGGGGTGTGGAGAATTTGATTTGCCGACGAATCTGGAAGTGGTGACTGAAATGGGCGAAGGGGTCTAAGGGGAGGGGGTGTCCCCCTACCCTTTGGCAATTTTTTAGTTTTGAAACGTCCTTAGATGCAATCTGGTGCATATTTTAAGTCAAATTTGATATGCCGACGGATCTGGAAGTGGCGACTGAAATGGGGGAGGGGTCTAAGGGAAGGGGATCCCCCTCCCCTTTGGCAATTTTTTAGTTTTGAAACGTCCTTAGATGCAATCTGGTGCATATTTTAAGTCAAATTTGATATGCCTACATATCTGGAAGTGGTAACTGAAATGGGGGAGGGGTCTAAGGGGAGGGGGTGCCCCCCTCCCCTTTGGAAAATTTTTAGTTTTGAAACGTCCTTAGATGCAATCTGGTGCATATTTTATGTCAAATTTGGCACGGAAGAAGCTCCCGTTCTCCTTTTCTCTATTCAGCTTTCCTTCTTTCTTCCCCTTCCGCTCTCTTCACCTTTTCTCATTTTGCCGACAGACCCAAAATTTGCCGACAGCGACCAAATTATTGGGGGTGTGTGACACCCCCCCACACCCCCCGCTCGCTACGCCCCTGGCAGAGCCTTATTCATGACTTGACCAAGCCCTTTATCCATTTGAATAGCACAAGTTATGTCAGTGGTATTCACATCAATGCCTCATTGAAAATGTGCCTCATGTTGAATTTTCTAGCAGATAGCATGAATGTGAATGAGCTGTAGTTGTTGAAGTTGCTTTGTTTATATATTTCTGAAAGTAACATGAAATTTCATATTGATTTTTAATGAAAATATTTGCATTTATCAGTAATAAACAGAAAGAAGACATAATGATTTCTGCTAAAGTGTCTTATCTCTGCCTCTTATGTTACAAATGTGTTCATTGGTTGGTCCTTGTACTTCGAACATATTGCTCCCTAACTCAGCAAACCCATATTCGATCTGAAGATGCTAATTCAGACAGCTTACTGTTCTAGCAAGTTCTCGACCAATTATATTGATGAATTTGCATCTGGATGAATTTGCACTGGATGAATTTGAATCATGCCAACTATGTAAGGAGCCATTTCTTTAAACCTTGTTAAACCTTATCATTCATTGGTCTGCATGGTATCGAATCTCCATGATGACCACTCATGAACGACCCTTCGACCGCGGACCGGCAGTAGGCTATAGTTGCTGAAAAACCTGACGTGACATAGCGCATAGGCCGAGATATGTCATGATATTTCAAAGCAACTTACCAGATTGTCTTTTTTCTTCTATTTCTCTAAACTATTTGATGACCATATCAAGACATGGGGATCTCAAAATAAAGGATGCTGTGAAACTTTAGAGCAGCTTACGAGGCCTGGGAAGTGCTATTTCCAACGATCTAGGAGGTCTTTATAGCTGAAAATTTCCCGTATGCTGAGCGCCAACCCATATGGTGGCACTCCACTCAGGTAGTAACAAGACGCCCTCCCAGGAATTGTTCAAGCCCCCCCCCCCAAGCGCCCACCCCCTCCACTGGAACAATCCTGGCTACGTCACTGCATGTACCACAGGTTTATCTGATATCAAAGTGAAAGCGGCTTTCCACAAGAATAAAGAAAGCATATCTACATTTTTGTGTAACACCTACACAACTCAATCCCCACGCAAACAAGACTACCTACGTATAGTTTTCATTGAGGATTCCAATAATTCCTGCAATTTCCTACCAATAACATATGGAAAGTCACTCCTGTTATCGTGGCGGAGCTAGGGGTATTGGTAAGAGGGGGTGAGAATGGTCTGTATGGGCGCTTTCGACTTTATCTAAGCGGAGCGCCACCACAGGTTGGCGCAGAGCGTACAGAAATCTTTTGAGTAAAGATGCTCCCTATATGGCCGGAAATGACCCTTTCCGGGCCTTGCTAATTTGCAGATAAACGAAGATTAAATAGGTGTCATCGCCAACAAAATGTGACAAATGTCAATAGGTAGATGAGAGCGCCATAAAAAAGTCAATACTCGCGAATAAGTAAAAGAAGTGATCAATAGCTGAAAAGGGCGCCAGCAGTCCATATTAGTCCGTTGAGGGGGGGGGGGGGCATCCGCCCCCTGACTGTATTGACGCTCCGCCACTGTTGGGAGCTCAGTGTAGGAAGAGAAGGGGGGAGAGGGAGGGTATTTTTTAACGGTTTGGGTGAGCGTCTGCAATGATTCGTAATGACATGTTATCACAAGCGTTCAACATGCTCAAATAAAAAGAATGAATGAGGAGGAATTCATATCACTTTTCAATCATTTTTTGAAACAAATTGAGCGAATTGATCGCTAGTAATCTTGAAATTGGTTTTATCACGGTGATTGTCATGTTTCTCATATGTACCTTTCTCATATAAAAGAATTCTGTACGTAATGTTATCAGAAATACTTTTAAAATGACACCAAAGAGATTAAAAATTCTTTTCGAATTTGTTAATATTGTCTTTTAAGAGACACCGTAGACACGTTGCTCGGTTGGGTTTACTGCGATAGTGGCAAATGGAGACCAATATCCGCACTTAGTGGACCTAATGTTATAGTCGTGCATTGACCTTGAACAGAGGGGCCTACCGTGAAAACGTACGGAAAATTTATCCTTTTATATCTCAGCGAGACAATTCCACTGGATACAATAATACGACTCAAAAGTCCTTAGATGTGGTTATCATAACAATCACAATAAAAGATATGTATGAAAAGCAGAACAAAGATATGATGGAAACTCAAATGTGGACCAAAAAACGATGTCCCTACGGATGCCGTTTAGTGACATTTACATAATTTGTGTGTAGTAGGTTCCGTAGCTCTTTTGTGGAAAAACTTTGTGATATGCTTAAAGTTGGTAGTTCATCCATGCTTTAGATTAATGAGAGACATAGATCATCACGTTTTATGAGGAGGGAGGCTATTTTTAAAAATCTGGGTAATAGGTACTGTAACTCTTTTCTTGGAGAAAGCTTGGAATAGGCGGATAAGGAAGAAAGTTTCGAGTTCCTTCCACGCATTAGATAAATGAGGGACCTAGTTCATCACGCTTTGCGAGGATATCTCATATATTAGGTGTAAGAGAAGCGATGATTGTAAGGAGGGGAAGGGGAGAATGGGGGGGGGGGGTAAATGATGTTACCAGGGGACCTAATAATTTGTCCTAAATGAGATTTAAAAAATTCATTAATGTAAGTAAATTTTATTACTGCCTGCTCTCGCTGATTTCTTTTAACCCTATAGAGCGGAGTGTGTGAGGTGAAGAAGGGTAGGGCAGGATGGGGGAGGGATGATAAATGACGATGTAACCAGGGGGCTAATAATTCGTTCAATAAGAGATTTGAAAATATATATATATATGCAAGTTAATATCATTACTGCCTGCTCCCATTGATTTCTTTCAAACCTAAGTTACGCTTAATTATCGGAAGACTATACGCCGATAATACAATTCTTTAACAAGGAGATGCTTCTAATTTATTAAACTGTGTAACTTTCACTAATCTATTTGGAAAAAATATGCTTTTAAGTTGAAAGAGTCAGTAAGGATCAATTAAGTAGAACAAGGATCGTTGCGTGCTGCGTGTAACGATGAAGTTTCCTACATTGGGATGGAAGAGTATCAGGGAGTGTAAGATTGAGTGGGAAGTTAAATGACGGTGTAACTGAGAAATTAAAAAAAATCTTAGTGATAAAATCATTATTGCTTGCTCTTTGCTGATTTAACATTAGAATAAGTGTCTCTAATCATTAGATATTCCTTTAACATACGAGGTTCGGTTGGGGAAGGGGGGGGGGGTACTAGACGGATTGACGGGGAAGAAGATTGGGAGCCAGTGGCGGAGCTAGGGATATTGGACAGAGGGGCGAGAAAGGTCTGAACGGGCGCTTTCGACTTTATCTAAGCGGAGCGCCACCACAGGTTGGCGCAGAGCGTACAGAAATGTTTTGAGTAAAGATACTCCCTATATCGCCGGAAATGACCCTTTAGGTATAGGTGTCATCGCCAACAAAATGTGACAAATGTCAATAGGTAGATGAGAGCGCAATAAAAAAGTAAATAATCGCGAATAAGTAAAAAGTGTTGAATAGCTGAAAAGGGCGCCAGCTTCCCATTTGAGTCCGCCCCCCCCCGCCTGACTGTATGGACGCTCCGCCACTGCCTGTTATGACATTAGAAACAAATACTGATATGAGATGAGTGTGGTATATACCTACTGGCGACTGATAACAGTATTATAGTGCATGTTCTAGCCTTTTGACATCGTATGAATCTAGCAGACAACGTACAGGTACCGTCTGGTACCATTATCCGTTTTGAGTGATATTTAGGGGTTCTAGGACAAAATCCCCCGGACAAAATCCCCCCAGACAATATTCCACTGACCCATACAAAGCCTGCCTGCAACAACCAGCGATGGCCCAGGTGTGACAGTCAAGGCATGGGACATTGCACTGGTTAGGGTACCGTTCAGGGGATTGGTCAGGGTACTAGTGAGGGTACTGGCGAGTGTAACTGTGAGGGCTCCTGTTAGGGTACCTGTGAGGGTACCGGTCAAGGTACTGGTCATGTGACTGGTCAGGGTACCGGTCATCATACTGGTCACTCTACCAGTCAGGGTTCCACTCACTGTACTGGTTAGGGTACTGGTCAGGATACTGGTCAGGGGACTGGTCCGGAGTTCATTGAGGGTAATTGCAAGGCTACCTGTTAGTATGGCCATGGGATATAGCTCCATGTTGTGGCATTTAAGGGACCGGTCAAGGTACTGGTCAAATTACTGTTTATTGTACCAGTACTAGTAAGGGTACGTGTCAGAGTATGTGTCAGGGTGCCTTTCAGGATACCAGTTGGGATACCGGTCGAGGTACCGGCCGGGGTACAGGTCAGGGAGGAGCACCGGTGGGGGTAACTGTCAGGCTCACTATTAAGGTACCGGTCGGGGTATGGTCGGAGTACTGGTCCGGGAACCACTGAGAGTACCAATGGAAATACTGGTGAGGGTACCGGATGACGGTACTGGATGACGATACCGGGGACCGGGATGACGCATTTTTGTAAAGAATTGATGGGATTTTTTTATAGCTTGGGGAGATTTTGGCTTGGGTGGATTTTGTCCTAGGGGGATTTTGTCCAGGGGGATTTTGGCTCTGGGGGATTTTGTCCTAGGGGGACTTTGTCTGGGGGATTTTGTCCTGTCACCCTATTTAGGTATTAGTATTGGACCAAAAACAGTATTAATGTCGGCACAAAACAAACGTTAAAGAAAGCTCAAATGTTGTTTGTCCATCTCTAACATCCCTGGTGGAACCATGGAAATATTTGAAAATTGTCAGCACTGTGGCAAGTCCCCAGACATTTTGATATGTTACCATTATAGTTAACAAATTGGGTAAGCCTGTTCAGGGAATGATGGTAAGCAGCCCCTCCACTTTTATGTTTTTGACAAAATACTATACACTCAAAGCCAGATTTTTAAAGCAAAAAAATTATGGCTCAGGAACTAATGGTATACTGGCAGTTTTGAACTAAAATCGACAGTGAATATTACATGAATTTCATCAGAACATAATTTAAGTAATGTATAAATGCATGCGCAGTTGCAACTGTTCACTGTATGTTTATTTTTTTTCACTCCTCAGAGGAATACTGCTACAAACAGTCAAACAACAAACAATTTTCAATTGATCAGGAATACAACAGAAAGTGTCCCTTTCTGTACACTACTGTACAGTATACTGTGTTGCTGACTCAAAACATAAACAGAGATAGAGGCAGTGAATGTGATTGCTTAAAATTCATCAAAAATTGTTGACGATTTGCTTTTTTAAACTTCTACCCAGAAATCTGGCTTATTACCAGACACATACAGTAGTGGAGATTAGCATGATATTAAAAGACGAGACACAATAAAAATTGTACAATCATATTCAAGCAGTTGATTGTAATTTCAATCCCAGTTTATATTTTCCACAAGATTTATTTCACATAAACCAGGATACTTGCACTATTACATGACCTCAATTTACTGACCTCTCTCATACATGAGAAACATTTTGGGAACTAACTTATACCTCAAGTATTTATCTAGACTTACCAGTATAGGCTGTATCTAATACCGTAACCAATGCAAATTACCACAATATCATGGAGTTTCCATGCTTGGAGGGACAAAATTACACACAATACCCCTGGATTGCACAATTTCATACCTATAGTTACAAATGTTGTGGTTTTACAGTATGTTTCATTGGGCTGCACTAGGTTTCCATGACATTGGTGCTAGTTGCATGTACCTTTGCTGTATTCACTCCCCTCAATTTTGAGGGGAAATAATTTAATTTTGTTTAAAGAATAAACTGGTTCTTGGTGTAATAAAAGACCACAAGCTTTCAGTAATTAAGTCAGGCCTAACATTGTAAACTTTTCCCATAGCATAACCCCTGAACCCAACTTGTAGAATTGTGAAACTGTGGTTCAGGAACAATGCAGTGTACCCCTGGAGATTTTGAGGGATAAAAGTTTGAAAGATTTTTATAATAGTAATCTGCTTAACAAATACCCTTAGTCCTGCACAAGTACCTGTGTGGTGATTGTTGAAAATTACTGTACTATGGCTTGCTGATCTTGCTTGGAATACAAAATTAAAACATCTTAAAACATGAGAAATGCATTTAAGAACAGTTAAAGCAAGGTAAGGCAGCAAAATATCCAGTGACCTCAACACTTAAGCATCAGGACCACTTCAGTTGTATAACAAGTTCCATGTTCTTGACAAGCAGCTGCAAATGTTCCCTAATACTTACAAAAACATGTAGTGCCACAATGTCACCAAACTAAAATATTTCAAGAAGTACATTGCAAAAGAATGAGTCCATTTATACACTTAAATATGTAGAAGACTTCCCATGAAGACTGGTCTGCATTCTCTTGGTTCTGTCTGCTTGAAGCTTATAATATTAATTTCCTCTATCTTTTATATGGTGTAACAGTGTAACATATCCTGGAACTAGTTAGTTTTCTGTTACTGCTACTACATTTATGTGAAGCAAATACTACATTACTGTGCCAATCCAACAACTACTCCCAGCAACTTCCTAACTCCATTGAAAGATGTGCTGTGTCCCAGAGGATATACATGAGATGTGTGAATCTACTTCGCGATTTACAGGACATACTTTTGCTTTGCTTGGCATCGGCTTCTATGCAAGCTTTTATGATTTGATTTGATTTGATGATTGTATTCACCCCACTGTAAACTGTGTGATAATCTTGCCTGGCATTTCTAATTAGAGCATATCCTTTGCTGTATTAGCCTGTAGATCTATCCATCTGTTGGTACAAAAAGAAAAGCTTTCTCTTAAAGATATGCTGATTTGGTCCCAATTATAGCACGCGCAATATAGCTTGGAATGTTTTGCGATTACCGATTAGACCTCACATGACCTCACACTCTACAAATGATGAAAACAATGAACTGCTTTACAAAACTAAATCTCCTGTAATTCAGCCAATATTTTAATCATCTCACAACCTTTCATATATACTATTTTCACTGTAAATTTCAATTCGTTTATCCATCCCATTTTGTTCCCATTAATTCTTGATTCATCTTGCCTTGTATACAACATTACACATTTTATTTATGCAGCCATGCATTCAATTGGAGCTGAAACAGCTCCCTACCATAGCAAGTGCTTTTAAAAGTTGCAAGTCATTCAAGCTTTACCAATTGTTAAGATTTCAAAATTTAAATATACATGTACATTTTATGTGGACCTAGCCTGACAATTTGGTGTTGTCTTGCATTGACCTTTAAGATTAAAAACCAGAGAGTGGATATAGCTCTAGTGTAGTTAAATACTATGGACATAGAGGAAAAGATACAGTACCACCACATTAACCAGATATACAAAAGTTTTCATCCCTTCTGATTGTTTCTTTCTTCATTCCATAACTTTGGAATAAATTACCTCAGTTGTTACTCGTATTTGAGATAATAGAGTCCTATGGAATCAAGTTTATGCGATGTCAAACCTACAGAATATTAACTTACTTTTTGGTTAATTCAGAAAATATCTTCCATTTTGCTGTCAATGATGCAGTAGGTCACCCCATCAGTTTGTCCCAGACGGCATCTGTGCTCTAGCTATGATTGCTACCGTTCCAACATTGACTTTTTCACTGCATGGCAGCTTCATCGTACAGTGTTATTCCCTTGGATAGTGGGCTGTTGTCATTCATCTTGAGATTGAGAATGTTGATCATCAAATTTGTCTGAGAAAACATTAACAGTGCCAATCAAATAAATATCAAATGGTCAGAGCGTAGATGTGCATTATTTCAATTTTTATTGTACACTTCTCTCCAATATATTTTGGGCAATACAGAGCTCAGATCTTTAACACTGAATATTGCACATTTAGTCAACTTGGTATTACTTATGGATCTAAATAGACTTAACAAAATGACTTACAGTATATGCAAGGGAAGGGATAGAAGGCTTTATCAAATTTTTGTGTTATATAGATTTTTGGAGGATGTTAACTTTTAATTAGGTGCACTCAGCTTTTGTAATAGTTACATTATGGAAATGTACTGACTCAATAACCTTTTGGATGCATGGCATTGTTATTTTGTACAAATTTTGGCTAGTTATAAATAAGACACTTGAAACACAATGCATCACTTGAGAGACTTAGATTAAAGGTATTCTGCATTGGCCCAAATTTGATGCTGGATTTTCTAGTGATATATCCTTTAACTGTTTTTATTGATACCCTCACTGGGATATTCAGACATCTTACAGTACAGTGGTGTTTAGAATGTCTGAGAATATTTTGGAGAGTAAAGACTTCCAAGAACCTTTTGAAAAGTTCTAACAATTATAGCATCTCTTATTCAATACAGGCTACTTGTAAGTTACATTTGCATGGTGACTTCAGTCTCTAATAATCTAGGCATAGCTACTGTACAGTATAGTAAAGGCTTCATAATTGACGCACCTTCGTAATTGACGCACCTTAAATTATTACTAGCAACGATGCAGCAGGCCACCTAAACTTTTTTGCAGTCAAACAGAATTACATATTTCATGAGTTTGAATCCATTTGAGGTATTTGCTGACCAAATTGTGGTATTTTTTAAGCTTTTAACACCCTCCCCCCAGTTTTGCACGTTTTTTGGCCATTTGGAAATCTTACACCCTTAAAATACCCAACATTACCTCAATATGAAAACACTACTCTCTGGGACATGACCTGTCAAAGCTTAGTGGCTCAGAGCATAGCAAACAGCATCTAAAGTCAATGGATGTATACTAAGGCCTACACTACAGTTAGCTTATCGACGAATGTGTCAATTTAGGGGTATGAAAGAACTTGACACGGCAGACATTTTGTGGTCAAATTCTGCTCAATTGTATGGTGCATAAGCACAGAACCTTAAATATTTTGAGATCAGAACATTTCTGAGGAACTACACATATGAAAAACACATACAGTTGAGTAATTTGGATTTTTCCTTGATAGATATCATTGATCAAATCCTTAAGTGCGTCAATTATAAGCCCACCATGCTACAGTATTTGGTCATGATTAGTAACATAATAATGCTACAGTATATCGCAATGTACAGTAACATAATTGTCCAGCAAAATCTAAGGCCATATATGATACATACATGCACAGTAGGCTAAGAAGTTACGCTGACCTACTTGAAATCTAATTTCTCTGGCAGTTGGTATTAATTTGTAGCTCAAACTACAGACCAGTTTACCCTTGACCCAATGCTAAGGTATTGTTAGGACTTGGACTATGGCCCTAGGCTACAGCCGAACGTAGGCCTTACAAGTTTTAGGCTACAAGCTAGACTATTGAAATATGGGTATGAACAAATAACGTGAAGGTGTATGCAACAACGTTATAATATCAACGTTATTAATATCACCAAACTTTATTGACTAATCTCATGGACCTTACCTGAAGTTGTTGGTGAGACGTTTTCGTGTTAACGGTACTTTTTTAAGAAAAAGTCAACAAGGAAAGAACCTGGGCACGAAAACCAAACTACCCGGCGAACGACTGACCCGATCTCAAGCCCAGTGTATATATATATATATATATATATATATATATATATATATATATATATATATATATATATATATATATATATATATACAAAATCAAGATGGAACTTACGTTTATATTAATCGAATTTGTAAGTCTAGATTTTCTATTTTTCTTTTCAGGATGAGAAAGTATTTATTACATAAAGGAGGATCGTCCAGAGGGTTAATTATAGGAGGAGTGTATCCCGTTAAAGATGTCCGATATCAAATGGGGTGCCACAGAATATTTTCTCTTCATATTAGTTCAAATGATAAAATACCAGACGTACATGAGTAATATTTATTTAAGTTTACTTTGAATAGAAAGTATAAACCTTTTCATGATTTGGGGAACAATTGTTTATCTCATTAACCACTAATAACTCGCATCGTGTGTTCCTCTAGATTAAAAGTAACACTTAACCCTAATATTTTAAACATATTCAACATGTAATGTTAATTTCCTTTTCATCCATGTTCCCTATCTAATACTGGTATGACCTGTAACGTAAACAAAATGTTTATTACAACCTTACTTTGAATCTATAACATACTCTTGGTATCTGGAGTAGAATATCAGCTACCTTCGTTCCCGCTGTAACAATCTAGTCACGTGTCTGTGGCGTTACATTTCAAACTGTTTACTAGACAGGTACTGTGCGGTTATAAACCAAAACCATAAAACACAGGAACCCTAGCTTGAGTTCAATTTGTAAAGTAGAGTAAACATATAAGCCTACAGTAATTAACAGACGTAAAACAGTATATAGTCCAACTGCGACTAAACATACTTTTAATACATCTCGACAACAGTTATTTGTCAATGGCATGATAACTATGTCGGAAGTTCAAGCTGTTTGTCTTATTATTATAAAAATGTTTGAGGAATCAGTAAGTCCTGTCAATAGGGACAATTTCCCTCTCATAATAACACACTTTACTGGCATCTTATTTCGTGCTCCGGCGCACTCGAAATGTCCATAGCATTCAGCATTGCATTGCTAATGCTCGCACAATCAATGCGGTTACTTTAAATCGTGACGGAAGAGAGTTTCCAATAATGTATGTTAATCCACATAATTTACGCCATTCCAGGATACTGTGTGTGACTTCTAAACTAAAGTGTAAAGAATTTAGCAGTTTGCTATTTCAACTTTGACTGATACATATATATTTGGGGGGAGGGGAGCGGAGGGGGAGGAGAGAGGGCGTCTCTTTTATTTCTTTGTGTTTATTTTGCATCGTAAAAGACTCTTCTTAATAATTGAGAAGTTATTCTCTTCTGTATGGAAATAAACTGTTCACTAATAAATCCGATATTGTTAAAGTCCAAAATTCATTCATAAATATCATTAATGAAAACGTGATATCATATTCTCTAACATACTTTTTACGTGGTCGGTGTTTGTTCATATGATTTATTTCAATATTAGGAACTTTATTGCTTGTTTTCGTTCTATTACTTAGCTTCATTAATTAAGGAAGTGTCGATTAAATACAAACACGATACAACTTACTAAATAGACTTCGTTTACCGATATATTCCGATCACACTATTATAACAACTTACTTAAATATGTTTCTTACTTCGAAGAAAATGCAATAATAAAATAGTAATGAATACATACACAAAAAAAAATCCGATGTAAATATTAGGAAACCCCCTTATCTCGTCATATGCGACAGGTAGACAATGATCTAACAGTCTACTGCGACATCAAAATATATATATTCATATATATATATACTTTTGGAATATTTCATCCTTCGAAATTTTTGGATTACTTTTGGAATAGTGCCCGTAATTATATTTATCTTATTTGAAAATAAGTTGCCTGCCATGTGAATACTGTAAAAGTGTATTAACTAATCAGAATACTGCTTTTTAACCACTATACTTTGCTTATACTCCAGCATAGGACCGTTAAACTAGATTGTAATATTTTGATTGCTATAAGGCTGGGTTTGTTCCGAAATGTGCAGATAAACTTAAATGGTCTTAGATTTCTTTATAATTTGGTAGTTTCTGTTATGATATTGTTTTATATATCAAACTACATTATTAGCTGAACATCAATTAATAAATTATCATATTAGGTCCGGAAACGAATCACAAACTACTGTCTATGGTAACCTAAAATATAAAAATGATTAATTAAACTGGAACAAACTGTACTTTTTGAAAATATTTAATTAGTTTTAAACAACCGGAGAATCATTAGACCACTAATGCGGGTGTGTACGCCCCCCACCCCTTCCGCCTATTTTCCAATCTTACAGAAAAGTACTTATTCTCAAGAAATTGCATGTATACTTACTTACATAGGTCTCGTTTATAGCCTTAATATGGCCCAGAACGAGGCATTTGGCGTCTACCTTTTGAAGAAAGCCCCAACTATCACCCTCCCCCCTCCCTGTATAGGACACAGCTTCAATTACACCACATGGGCACCTTCTACTTTTTATACGTCCCTGATCCTGCTGTCATTATAATTTATTAGCACAACCTTCCTTTTAGACCTTCTTTATAAATGCGTCCGCTATTAATATGCCTCAGAAGTACAGTTTGATGTTTGCAGTTTTTATTTTTTTAATGTTTTTAATTTTAATTTTTACGCACATCTCGCCCTCCCATAAATATTCTGGTCACTGTCTATGTAAGTCGGGAAGATTTAAGATTACTTACATAGCCCTAATTTATGGTCTCCATATGGCTCAGAATACATCATTTGACATCTAAAGTTTCATTTTTTCCTAGAGGAGAACCTCACGCTACACTACATAGCAGCTTCAGTGCCCCCAAGAAGACCCTTAATTATAACATCATCCCCTACCATACTCAGCTGGGAAAAATCATTTAATTTTCCTTGACTCTGAAATCTCGTGCACGCTACAGTTCTACATCTACATCGGCAATTTTGAGTAATAAGGAAAATATGAAAAGATTTACCAAGATATACTTACCTTCAACAACCAGTGTATAATTTGTGATCGTTAAGTTGTTACAAATGCATTTGTAAAATCCTTCGTGAACTAATGTCACCGGATTGATTTGAAGAGTACTTTGATGGTCCAGTGAAATTGAATCTTTTAAATTACTGTTAACGATGACAATTCGATTGAAAGATATGAAAATATTTCCAAATGTCCAACTTGTGTTCTGTCCACGTTTACAACAACCTTTAAAGCTCACTTCATCGTACATGTTAACGAAACGTAAAGAACTACCCAGGCTTAAACACACAAAGCAGCAAATTAGTAACATCTGAAAACATGAGGAAAACATGTTAATTTCTGTTAGATTATGATCAATTTGTTTAAAGAAAATAGCCGCTAACAGAGTTTTCTCTCATACACACAATATTGCAAAATGCTAAACAAGGATTTGAGTTAAATCAATACGAAGGAATAATATACGGAGGCCGGTAATGACCGCGTACTGATAAAACCATTAATTATAGACTAACAGACTGACAAGCTGTTCAAAGTTATTCAAAGTTTATCCAGCAGAAATCGCTGAGAGAACAGTTAACATGAGTTGCATTTCGCCCTTATATAATTCAATCTAAAAGAGAGATGACAAACAACATACTCATCTACTGCCAAATGTCTACAGTGTTTATATATATATATATATATATATATATATATATATATATATATATATATATATATATATATATATATATATATATATATATATATTATATATATATATATCCTTACATGATCTTGTTTGGGTGTATGTGACGTGCCCAATCACTTTACATATATACGTGAAAGTATGCAATTTGAGATTTATTGTACCCTTAGACAGTTTATACGGTAATAAAATGCAATGCTGAATAAAATCCCGTTCTGCTACAGATACCACAAAATTCTTTATAAGGAACAGGAAAGATTTAGACAATAACCATTGATGTATCCACACATAATTCTTGTTTGTATTGAAATTTGAGAGAAATACGTATACAAATTCAGTTTCTATATTTATGTTTATTGTAAAAAAATATGCATAACGATAGCATGATATAAAACGATCAAAAGACATAGTTAATGCAATAGGATATCTTCAGCTAATCCAGTTATTGTAAATCATTTCACGTGTTTAAATAATGCTTTATGTATATTGTGTGAAGGTGACTAACAAAGGTTCACGTTATGATGAAAACATGTTTCTATAAATAGGTAAATTTAGGTAAACAGAAAACTAAATTCATAACCGTTATATGCAGACAGAATATGGACTTTGATCTTTTTGGTTGTAGCTCTGAATCAACGACAGCACAGTATAAAGTATTACTATATGTAAATGGTATACAAGTTACGTGTAATCTTCAATATTGTTTGCCGTTCACGAAAGTCGTATTGAACGATTCAACGTTCGAGAGAAATCGGGCTCAAATGAATCACGAACATCCTACATAAATGTAAGTTATTGAACATTCATTTATTTAAAATAGTAAAGTGAGTAAAGTTACCCATATAGTAAAGTTACCCAGATATCCAACAGGTAAAACATAGGAGCGTTAAGGTGTGGCATGTAGTTGAAATGTTGACGTAGTCTCACTAGCCTAGGATTTACTAGTACACTAACTTGAGTATGTTTCGTTAACTATAACATGCCGTTACTAAGCGAATGTACCAAGTTCTTAATATAGCTTGCTATTCTCTGAAATTGAATTTTTTCAGGATTCATCAGAACATAATTTTCCATATTGGCCATCAAAATACATTATAAATAGTTCATATAGAAAATATTGAGTATTTGTATTGATTCTTTCATCATGATATCATTTCGGCTTATAGATGTTCATAATATTATTAGTCAACACGGTATCGGGTAACAAGCATCATTTGCTTTAGACTACATGCAATGCCCCCATGAGTAGTGATTTTGAGCATTAGCATGTAGTAATTCTGTGTTCTTCATATCATGCTTGTTTTTCGACTGTTCTGTGTGTTATGTTTCTGAACGACAATTCGAGAAACAGTTTGAATGAAATTGCTAAACAGGTAACAACAGTGAAAATGCTGCATATAGCAGTTGAACAATTGTTCAGTATTACAGCATAACTTAACGAAGATAGCAATTGTAAAGTATATCTTTCCTTTGAGAATCACAATGGTTATTTACATAGTTACACTTTCATTGAGGTACAAGGTTATAAATATCACTTTCATATTTCATTTCGATACTTCATAAACAACGATATAAATGGAAATTAAAACAAAGCCAAAATGAGCGATGCAGTTAAGGCATTTGTTACAAGTTTAACAGGTTTATTTTCAAAGAACTCTAAATGTCCATCGCGAAACCTTTGTGTCACATTTCCATATTCAATATATGCATTCTGGAATTTGGAAGTGAGCATTACTTAACTCTGATATGGTAATTGGCATTGTTTCTAGTGATCAATGAGTTACGAATGGGTGAAAATACGTATCCGTAAAACCATACCGTTCATTAGGTTAGTTACAAATCACAATTGCTGGAAATACATACAAAGGGCTATCCAAAGAAAGGCATACTGAGGTATTGTTTGGTAACATAGGCGATACTAGACAATATAAAGACTGTTATATGGAAATAAATGAAATCATAAACGTAGCCTACTAACACATAATGGCGATGTTTATATAAGTGCTACTTTTGCAATCTGTATAGTTTGTGAGGTCAGTTTATGTAAAAAGGAGCACCTTAAGAGAGAATTGCTTCCTTAAAAGCACGATGGAAATCTGTGCAAATTGTGCAGCACGATTTGTAACTGTGCTTACTTTAGAACATAATAGGTAATACACACTTCTTTACCTTAAAGATACTTTACATGATTATCAGCATCGTACATGGTATGGTACCGGAAGGGATGGACACTTCTGTTCAGCCTTCTTAGAAGCACCTACTACAGTTATAAGCAACAGTTATTTATGATACATACCACACAGAATGAACTGTACTTTACAGCGTTTAAGGTAGCATAGAGTACGGTAGGTTGCACACGGAATGAAATATGCTTGACTCTATTACACGGAGTCGGACGAAACTAATCACAGTTGCCGCAAAAAAAAGGAAAACTTCAAACACTGAGCGTACTAAATAGAAGCATAAGTAATGCATGTATTAAAAAACCATCGACTAATACCAAAGTACTACGGAAACCTATACAATTTGCACTGTAATCATTACAATGTTGTTGTGTGTGTGATAATCTCATTCTAATCTGTTCAAATTTGTCGATAAGCTATATTTAATCACGAAATATACACATTTGAAACTGATAAATCTGGACAACTCATTAAATATGTAGAAACTACAACGTCGAGTGTTGCATTTATCAAAATTTCATATTTGAGTTCCCTCATACATCGTTTCAATAATGTGATGTTCCTCTTTTGAAAGAATGTTATGAAAATCACTTTAGGTCACAGACTTGTATTCAGTGTTGTGAAAAAGGAAAAACATAACAGGAAGAAGACAGCGACTCCCTTTACATCATAGTTGTTCATAATAAGCTAATGCTTATTCATAAACAAAGTAATACTAGCATAAGAACAAAATGTAAACTAGAATTTTGATTGGAGCTATAGCTATGTTCGTGATGTCTAGTGCAAATTAGTGTGGCTTAGGACTATGTTGTTAAGAGGTGTCCGTAGACCTTCACATTTAAATCTATTATATATGGAGCCTTCCCGGTACTCGCAGATTCAACACGACCCTTGTGTGACTTAAGATACCGCTACAAATATGATGACGTCATCATATGCAAATGATCAATTGTTGGCCACAGGAGCTACAAATCTATGGCCCGTTGTATATATGTTTTTTAACCTTTTTCTTTGTATCAATGTCAATCCCAATACATCTATAACGAACGGATTAAAATTGTAGGACTTGAATCGATTCGATTGCCGATTAACATTTGCGTAGTCCTACATCCTAATGGTGACTCTCCGCGTTGATAAAATAACAACAACGTAAGGATGGCAATGCGTACTAACCCTAAACAGACAAGCATAAGTACAATCCAATTCAACAGATATAACCTTTTCACTGACATTCGACATATTTAGTATTTGTTATCAACTACCTACATTAAGTTATTGTTTTCATCGTCAAGCAACCAAATAACTAACCGGTTCATTGTGCACTTACAAGTTGGAATTAAAGTTTTACAATTCAACATAGACTTGCTGTTTACTTTATCGCAAGTAACTGAAATAGATAAAACAGGTTCTGGCAATACTCACTGCATAGAGCTAGTAAAGATCTTACTTATAGATATATTACAATGTGTGCACTTTGCCCTGTATATTGTACACGACTAAAACGAAAGTTGACATAAGGTATGGCTGTAACTGCTTGCAAAGATAAAGCATCTTACTGCATGTCATGGGAATCACGTTCAAAGATTAACAATAACTCAATAGCACTTCACAAGATTTACCATTAACACAGGATTATTTAAAGGGTAGTTTATGTTAATGACTGAATCACATTCGTTTCCAACATATTTTAATATTTCACTTCACAGATTACTTAACCAATTAATTTCCTTTGAGCTGTGACGATGTTCGATGCAAAGATAATCTTCCTTTTCCTAGTTTTTTCAAGCCTTTCTGTGGGTAAGTTTGAAACGTCCGTACTTACACAATATAGAAGTTAGTATTTGTTTGCAGTTAAATTCTCTAGAACTTTTGCATTGCTTGTAACTAGAAGGAGGAATGGGGATTGGCACAAGAGGAAGGAGGACCACTTACATTTGAGTATACACAGCATAAAATCTCTCAAACCATACAATGCTTCTTACAAGTCTTCTTCACACGGGGAATACAGAAACGTAATTTATGTATTTAAAAACATGTCATTGTACTGTATCAGGTACAATGAAGTGATATTTGGTTTATTTTCCTTCGCAGGTGTTGCTAAAGGTGGCAGATGTAAATCTCCTCAGTCCCTTGAAGTCGGAACACGAGGCGTAGTATCGTGTCAATTTACTGATGGATTTACAAGTATTCATTGGTATAATTCATCAGACTATATCAGTGATCTGCCTGTCGTTAGTTATGAAAATACAAAGAAATCTGGAGAAGGGTTTGAGTCCGGAGAATTCGATATTCAGGAGGACGGATCGTTGGTCATCAATCGAGTTGCAATAAAACATGAAACGACGTTTTCAGTTTTACAATTTAAAGCTGGAGAACAAGTTCCAAACATTTATCAAATAAACATACAGACCAAAAGTAAGTCCATGTCGGTTTTTCCTCACCAAAGTTTCAATGTTGATATGAAACCATTTTGCTTTTAAGGTTTTGACATTTTAAAACACAAATTGAAGTTGTTCATATGAATTATTCATTTCAAAATATACATACGAGCTTCAGAATATGGAGATATTATCATGTATAGTGCTTATACTTATTTAACATGCTTCATCTGAAATCCACAGTCACTCCACAAGAAATATGTCCAGTTATCAACCGGTGTGGTTGCATTGAAGATGTATGTTACAACCCGGGCATCGTAAGCAACATAGAACTAATATGCAAGGTAGAACGGAGCAGACCGCCAGTAGTCCTGACATGGAAATTAAGGACTTCCGAGGAAGACATAGAACTCGAATCAGTATCTTCAAATGATAGTGACAGTGTTACAACTTCAACAGCTGTTGGTATTTCATATGGTGGCCATAATTTATCCTACGTAACGATGTTGGTCTGCGATGCAAATGATCAACTGAACTTGTTGACGAAAAGTCAATCTTTAATCATTATGCGTAACAGAGGCAAACCTGTATCAACCGAACCTATCAATTTAACATTGAAGAAATCCACAGACATGAAACTATATTGTAGTGGAGCAAGTATTGTAGTTTGGGAAAAGAAACTTAATGATGGCTCAATTAAAACTTTAATAGTTTCTTATGCTACAAGAAACTTTACAAAGATTTATGACAATGATTATTCGTTCGGGCAAGACGATTCTCTCTTGCTATATAATATTGACATTCATCATGAGGGGTTGTACAGCTGTGTATTTGGGAACCACAATACAGATGAAGTAAAGATATTCAACGTTTCAGTATATGGTAAGTATGTGATACAAATATCTTCTCTTTAACAGTTATATCTAGATACATTCAAAAAGGAACCCTTGAAAATATATTATATTTTCTGAGCATATATGAAATAAGATTGAGAAAGTTTAGTTTATATGAAGAACAAAATCGATGTTCTTGAATTTCATAACCGATGTACATCTATTTCTTAAATTCGCTGCCTATTTCATGTTACTAATATAAGTTGCAACTTCATATTCCTCGTACAATAGTTGACCCCGTTCCCAGCTATCTTGTCATCGATGGTTGCGACCATACCAAATACTGTACTCTGGATGCACAGTTACACGAGGGAAGCCTTACCTGTTCTGTGTCAGGTATACGACCAGCCATTGAACTTGAATGGAGGCCGTTCCATACAAAGTCCCTTGAGATTATGACTTTAAGCAATCAGCAATCTACAATCACGACCGAAAGTGGAACGTCAACAGTAGTCCACACTACCAAGTATATCATAAAGAAAGCGACTGATGAGAGACTAACCTTAGAATGTCGTGTGGTTGGAGAGAACGCTGGACTGTTTCCATTATCTTCCAAAATTGACTTGCTGCTGCCTCATAGTAAGTAGACTCAGCCTTTGCAATTAAGGTATTGATGCATATGACGTAGCATTCAATTATAAAAGGATGTAATATATTATCCTTCGATCGATATAGAGCCATCTATGGTTTATTGAATCGGAATGTTTAAACTAAGAACCGTTCCGAAGATGTTAAGTTTTTTCCACACAAATGTTTCAATGACATGAAAACTGCATGGGGCTAATAGTCATGCGAGTACTTCAAATCTTTTTTCTTGATAACAAGAAAGAAATTATTGGTAAAATCCTTATAATATAATCATGATGAATATCATTTTCCATCAGCCATCCCAACAGGTAGAGGGCAGCACACAACGTTGTTTCCGAGGACAGAACAGACAAACCCTCAACCTATAATCATTGCTGTAATTGCATTCGTCATCATTGTTATGATCATATTAGGTCTGACAATCTTTTTCAAGAGTAAGTTCGATCAATACTCCTTCTATATGTATTGTCATATATAACAAAAAGTGACTTTGGTCAGTGAACTGTCTTCAATATCTATAAGTATACGAGATATAAACGATTACTTTTCAGAAGCGTCTACAATATCTTTCTCGAATAAGCAAGAAGTTCCTAATTAGCTTTTAATTACTTTCTTGCCTATTAAGTTTAAAGTACCGCACTTAAGATTAAAGCTCCTTAAACACACACGTTCTATATGATTATCTCATAGGGTGTTGGTCGAAGACAACTCATCACAGTGACATCTACGAGGTAATGACATATTAATCAAGAATATTCTCACTTGATAAAGACAACTTATGTAATATAACATCGTAACGATTGCATAACTGCGTCAATTTGATTCGATATTTTAGGGGGAGGGGAGGGTTGGCTGGGGACGTGATTCAACAACATGATGGTATATGGAATGAACTCCATTACAAAGTCTATATTCCCATATTGAAGTATTTCCCTTATCACATTCAATACCAGAGCGAATTTACAATTATTCAATGACTCAGATGTTACATTTTGGTTATTTCACTTAGTATGTATTTTAACTCTTAATTGGATGTCATCACATAAATATCTGTATAGGTATATAGCAATGTGTAAATTTTCGTACTATTCTTTAAGCTGACACATGTTCCTTCGTTCATTGATTTTTAGAAAGTGCCAATGATTCCCCAGGAACCAGGTAACTATTTAAATTCTTGAATATTGATCATACAAGCAAATACTATTGGAATAACGATCGAATTCTCCAAAGCATGCGATTCATCCACATTCCATGTTTTTTTTCCTGTATGGTCCGAGTCTTACTTAAATGAGTTTGATTCCCTCACGGATTACTGTAATTTTGAATTGTTTTTCATTTTACTAATATTTCATGATCAGTTTCACTAATTTGTCTATAATTGTAAACAGGTTACAAAAATTGTCCACCCCAAACACTGATTTCTTTCGTATTGACCAGCTTTTATACAAACTGTGCAATAATTGCTATTTTCAGACATCCAGCAACCCACACACACTTTAAATGCACATTCTTAATATGAACAACTGGGTACATGTTTCTCGATTTACAGATGGCCCTTGACTTCTGAGCCATCATACACTAGCCTGATTTACAAACTACATAATCATACAATGATAACAATAGTTTTTGACCACACTTCCAACTGTTATCCTTTATAATTCCGGTTACCGATTGTTAACATGTGGAATGTAAAATGTAGTCAATTTCGCCTACCCCCTCTACAACCTCTTACCCCCCCCCCTCCAACAAGGAGAAGAACAAATTAACATACAAAAGTTTTGTATGTGAGATCACTATTCAATTTTCTCTGATATTCTTGTCTTTGCAGAACATAAATCGATATTTATTAAGCAATTGAAACAAACCTATGGAGAATTTTACAGAACGGTCCAGCCAATACCATATCTAATGGACAGAAAATATGCTATTAATGAACTGTTTGTTGAAGTTGGTACCGAATGTTTAATAAATGATGACAAGACACAGAGAGACAAAAGGTGGGTGTCTTTAGGGCCTCACCAAAATATCTTTATAGATCAACGAGTAAAGTCGAGACGTCGCATTATTGAAGCTGAGCCAGGGTATGGTAAGACTACATTGGTGATGCAATTAGCATATGAATGGTGCGTGGGTCTAGCCGGACCCGCCACATCGAACATACTTATCGTAGTTAAGCTAAGACAGCTGCAAGGTGTATCATCTATATATGACGCCATTAGGAGGTTCTTACTACCAAGAGAGTCTCAGCTGAAGATTGAGACCATTAAGGATATTCTTGCTAAAGAACCCTCTGTGCTTTTGATCTTAGATGCGTTTGACGAATACCCGGATTATGAGTCGTTAACGCAAACAGATATTTTGGCCATTCTACAGAAGCAAATGTTCCCAAACTTCGATGTTATCCTTACTACCCGTTCAGCATACCTCCCCAGGCATTTTGCGCCTCAAACTAAGCGCATTCGATTGACGGGATTCGACAGTTACGCGCAAGACGAATATTTAAAGAAAGCTGTGACAAAGGATGACGAGAACGCTGCTGATAAGATTAAAGAATGGCTCCAAGATAACCCGGTGCTTGGTGATCTGTGTCAGGTTCCGCTCTTCTTTGTATTGTACGCTCATCTTAGCCTGGAGAATGACAACCTGAAGGACTGTTCCTCGGTTACCGTATTCTTCCGTTATATGGTTACTTGCTTTCACAGTCATTTAACAAGGAAAGTTTACGATGAAAATGTTAAACCTCTTCACAGTTTTGAAGAAAATCATACAAAACTGAACAAGTTGGCTTTTGAAGCCCTATCTAAAACCGCCAAGAATGTAGAATGGACAAGAAACCTATTAGAGGAAACTCTGGGAAAGGCCTTTGTGGAGCGATACTTACAAATTGGTATTTTGAGAGAAGCAGAACACACTGAAGTCAATGACGAACCAGGCACTCTGGCCATGGACCACATTAGAATTGTCAAGAAAGTGAGATTTTATCACAGTCTTTTCTGTGAGTGGTATGCAGCCCATTATGTAGCATCTATTATTTCTAGTAACTCACCCGGACAAAAGCCAGAAGAAAGAGCTTCTGAGATTTTGGAAGATTTCGACTTGTCCAAGTTCCAGTACATGTACCGGTTTGCGTGTGGGTTAAGCCCCACAGCTGCGATACATATCATACGCTATGTACAGGGAGCTGAAGGTAGTGACAAATTTGCAACTTTGTGTATTCTGGAGCAGAAAGGGGCGGTAAATGACGTCATCAACACTGTGAAGGAGCTCTGTTCCAAGACAATTCATATCTCCAATGTGGATTCTAGACTGCTGCAGAGATCCGTTGTTCAACTCCTAGCTATCGCTTTCTCGAAGAAAGTAAGTGATTTGTAAATAATTTATTCAAAACTCCCTTCGTGTCGGGTACTCTCCGTGTGAATCATCTACATTAACATTTCTGGCAAAATTTAATGATGTGCGTCTTAGTGTTCTTTATGAATGGTTTATAATTATACGGTTCTATTGTCCGCCATTTTTAATATAGGCATATTACATTGTGAAATCAATATGTTTTATTTTTACGTCTTATTCCATAGCTCATCATTCCTAGTCTCATCTTACACGAGGCATTCTCTTCTGTTGATACTGTA
Source organism: Apostichopus japonicus (assembly GCF_037975245.1). Classification (NCBI taxonomy): domain Eukaryota; kingdom Metazoa; phylum Echinodermata; class Holothuroidea; order Aspidochirotida; family Stichopodidae; genus Apostichopus; species Apostichopus japonicus. The sequence goes on from NC_092576.1 coordinate 45,785,136, forward strand.
AGAGCAGAAATCATATTAAAATCTGGCCTGCGACTGTCGACTCAGAATACGTTTAAGGAGCTCTGGATTGAGCAGAATGGAGCGAGAATAACCGAACAAATCCTCACAGATGTTTTCTTGTATATTTTAAAGTGCGAGCGATTGTCGAGCATCTCGTAAGTGTGGCTGACGAGGTGAATTAAACTGTGTATCCAACTTTGAATTATGTGTATCTTGGTTTGTCTGCTGTAACTTCTTGTGTGTTCTGATTAGACGCTTTCGGTACATTATTATTATCATATTATTATCATGATATTTCTAACAACCACATTGTAGATAGAAACACTTAACAAAGCATGATAAAAGAGAGCATTAGAAACTTGTATTCTACACAGAATCAAATAATAAATAATAAAAATATCAAATTACACGCAAGGAAAAATGTTGCTTTATTTTTTTGAAGAAGAATGTTTTAACAGTTTTATATATGTAGTGTTTGCAATTTTATTTGTAAAACAAAACTTAAACTATATAACATTTTGTTTTCACACAGATTTTCTTATTGTCTACTACCATTGCACTTGAATAAAACGAGTGTGCTGTCGAAATTACAGGAAAAAAATATTGAAGGTAATAATTAACACCTAATTGGTGTCTGATATGTAATTAGTAATAATAAATATTGCTTTTGCATTCATAAAAATATAGTACATAATTAAATAAATCAATAATGCATGTAAAAATAAATTTCGTTTTTTTTTGTCTTTTAGTTCTTTGGTATCCATCAGTTGTCTGGTATCAGCTCAATATTCAGTCTGGTCATTGGCAGGTTCGGAATAATTAAATAATTACTGCAATTCTGCTTACTGACAAGTATAAACTACTTACAACGTGTTTGATAATTACCTTCCGGTCTGGTTACTATCATTTTAATTGATCACTTTAGTGCATCGCTATTGGAAGTTATGTGTCTTTGAAAGCAACGGACTTAATATATTATGATGGGTTACTCAACATAAGCAACGTAATGCATAACAATAGTTAGTTTGTTGTTCTAAAGAAAAGAACGAATAACACCAGGTTTAAAATTCACTAAACTTACTGCCTCATATCGAAGCCAAATATTCATTAAATATAGAACATAGTGTTTTTGAAAAAGTGATATAAATAACTGCGATAATGATTGGCGTTGCAATCATAATATTCAGTATAAATAAGGAAAATGTATAACTTGTTCATATAATCGTTGTGCTCAAGTTAGATTTGTTAGGGATGCTTGAATTGTTAGAATGTACTGTTGTCAGCGTTTGATAATTACTGTTTTTTGCAAGAATGATACCTTAAGCAAAATTAATTATTTTTTTTATCAAATAAATTGTTTTCGTTTCAGCATAAAATTGGTTACAATGATCTGACAGAGGAAGAATATAACAAAGAGGTAAGGATTGAAATTTTTAAATGATTGAACAGATGTTTTTTGGGTAGATATTTGATCGGAATGAATTTAAATTTAAAGTTTTGATGAATGTTACCGAATTATTTTGCCATCCATCACCATGCTGTATGACGTCACTTCCGTTTCCATATCTCAGTAGAACAGCGCGCTTTTCCAGTGAGCTTGAATTTAATACCGCTTTTATTGACATATATTTGTCCTTAAAATTGGCGCTCGTGTACTAAATTACTATTTGCTACCATTTTTTAAAATCATTACGTATTTGCTTCACCAGATTCTTATGTTTGGAGAAATGAAGAACCAGGTAATGTTGTTAAATTATTTAAGTGTTGATTGTCGATTCTTTCACTTGAGTGGCATTGAATTGGATGTCGGGTTTGTCCAATTATAGACAAGACTCAAGTGTACATCGTCATCACACATATTATATACATAATGAAAATTGCTGTGGTTATCTATTAGCGTGTGGTACATATGTGTGACATAGAATATGATGATACGGTAAGGAAGCAAGAATATATATCACTCGGCATAAATACGAGAAATGAAATAACATGAGAAATGCATATGTATTTTAGATCCTCCTGCAAGCAGGATCTCGCGAAGAAGGCATCGTTGCCTTATCAAAGCCGCAAGCTCACCGAAGCCAGTCTCTTAGATTCATATGTAACGTCAATGATTGTGAATTGTCAGTTGTCAACAACTCTGTAACTGGACGACATACATTAATCTTGGAGTGACTCGAACTCGGGACCTTCTGATGGAAAGGCACCGGCGTTCACCACTGAGCTAACACTCCCATATGAAATGAATGAACATATTGCTGTAAGGTTAAGCTAAAATAGTAAAAGATTATACCATAAGTTATATTAATGCGCAAGAAACACCGCTGTTGTAATAATTTAAAGTATTGTGTTTATCGATATTGAATATGTTATTCGAGTGTATATGTAAAATTCACACCACAATTTTTGTTACCATATTTTGTTGAACTTTCACTCCATAGAATCACACCAATTGATTGTGAACGGTTCGTCGCGAGTGATGTATTTGGACAATAACCAGGGACATAGCTTACTACAACAGCTAGCATTACAAAATTGGATCTGTTTCAAATCCAACATTGTGGTGCCAACCGGGTCTGAGGGTGTAACCTAGAAATGAACTGCACGGCACTACTTGTTTACACTCATTGATTTTCTCTGATTTTACTTGGAGCCGCTCTTCATATACCAAGGAAAAAACTATGGGACCCGTTACACAAGGCATTAGCTTTCGTTGATACTGAAATTGCACTCAAGTATGATCTTTGACTTGAATCTCGAAGTCGTGTTAGGAGATAAGGATTGCAAAATTGCTATATAAACCATCAAGATGGACGTTTGTAAATAAATTTAATGAAATTCAATAAACAACATCGTACTTCTATATAATATATATTACTATACGTCAACAACGCTTGAAATTATGAAAACAATGTTGCATCTTAACATACATATAGTGGAAAAAAATTACCGCTGTTTTAATACATGGTTGACGGAGTACACAGGAGGTATAATAAGCGTTAATCCAACGTTTTGTTTTGAGCTTAATAAATTAAATTTACTACAATGTTCTACCATATAATCTGCAATGTACTTCACACTAACAACGCTTGAAATAATAAACCATTCTCAAGACAATCAGATTACTTGATGCTTGTCCAGAATAAGTGTGATGGCAAGAAACACCGCTGTCGTAAAGAATGTTCGAAGCTTACTTTATTTAAAAACTGAATGGACTTGACAAACTTTTTTTATGACCAACTAGTAGTGGTAATGTTTGCATTAATGTGTTATTTAACTTTACAGACAGTAAATGCACATAATTGCAATCTACATTGGTGTGTAATGCAGATGCTAAGGCTGATAATGTTAAGCAAAAGCCAAGTAATTAACAACTTCAAGCCTAAAGAACAAATCCTATTATGCATCTTTTATCAATCAATTGTAAATACTGTTATGAATTTTAATAAGTTTCACTCTAAACTCATCATGCTGTAAATATAAGGCTATTGTTGATTATTACATGGAAAATTCCGATAGGTTGCTTGAGTTTACTTTCCTTTCCTTATTTTGTTATTCGTGTTGTATGAGCTATAATGGACCTTTAATGTAGATGGTCAGTAACTAATTGCTATAACGGCAGTGGTGTGTATATGATCTGAAAGGTATTTGGCGGGAGGGGTTAGTTATAATGCTCAAATTATGTTCGTATTACCAACTAAAGCAGTGTCCCATTACGGTAATGGGACTCATTCTGGTTGTTATCCTGCACCCGATCGCGACCTTCTTCCACACTAAGGATTGCTCTGGCTTAGACATCAATTACAAATTTGCAACAGTAACATATTTGTAATTACCAGGTAATCAAGATGACAAGATGATCTTGACAAATACAGATCAGGTAAGTAATAATCTGAATATGGAAATGGTTATTAAGGACATCCATAACTGAAAGGTTAGTTTCAAGTGTTTGCACTACCTCGAATAGAATCAACAATAGAAACCTGTCGCAAACAGAGATTTATTTGGCAGTAGAGCTCCGAACAAAAAATCGAGAATGAAAGGTGAATTGACTGAAACTAAAACAAAAATTACTTCTAAGAAGTAAATGCTTCTAAACCAGATACTTTCCCAGGGTTAAAGAATAGATGATATAATAAACAGACCGAGTGTCGCCATAAATTACTAACATATTCTGAGTATTTTTTTATAAATTGAACTTGAAGATCTATGATCCTTATTTTAAGTTATTTATATATATATTATTTTTCTTTGCTATATTTCCTATTGTATGCATTGGTATTACTCTATCATTGATTGCTGAATGTCATATGTTCTTGGTCTAGTTGTTTTGTTATATAACTAGTTTGTTTGCTTCTTCTACAGAAGGGGCTGGGGGGGGGGGGAGGGGGTTCCTAAGTCTTCTATTGCGTTTATTATATGATATATTTATGATTTTTGTAAAGAATTTTAGGTTTTTAGAATTTCTAATAACGTTTCTTACAAGAGAATGGCAGGAAATACATAACTCCAATATTTCTCACAGACGTATAAGTACATTTCAATGAAGAAAACGAAAATTAAATGAAAATTAAAGAAATATCACGTTTTGGAATGCTGCTGGACAAAATGTGGTTTCGTTTTAGTTCGTGTATCATTACGGATAACTGTAACACATCGGGGCCATATAGACAGCTTCATCGCTTCTGATGACACGACCATACCTCCTCGTATATGTACTATCCTACGTGATAGATTGAGAAAAGCCACGTTTGTTCATTGGTCTCTCACTTTTAAAGCGTACTGCTTATATCCAATTGTGTAACAAAACATGGGAATATTGGGAGTGATTGCAATGAGCTGTAATACACCAACATCATTGAGGGCGCATCACTATTCGTAAAATGTTGTGTACAATTGGTGTGCTAATAGAACGTTAACATTTCATAGCAGAAAATGCGTTGCAATGATATTTTTAGAGCGCCATCACAGCGTAATCTCTTAAAATGTAATTCCGTAAGTTTCGTAAAGACTTTAATACAATAGAACCTTTCAGTACTGCATTAAAATCAAATCCAGTGTGGTTTTTCAATGAATAATTTCCGGCTGAGTTAAAGAAAGCAAGAGGCAGTAATGTAATTGAACTATATTTCTGAATTATAGGAAACGATTGACAACGTCTTTATGATACATGTAACATTTACTTTGTACGGTACATGAGATTTTTATTCGAGAATACCCAAGCTGATGTATAATTTTTGGGCAATTACACTGTCTGGACGTATACGACACTACAGCTATAAAACCATGTGTTACAGGAAACTATCAGCAAGGTTGAACAAGATTTCCAGCAAACAATCAGCAAACAGGTCATCAGAAATAGATAAGGTAGAGTGTTGGTCATAATCGCCTCTCAAATAGGTCTGGTAGTAATGTAAGGATTAACCAAAATTGTATCTGGCAATTGGTGATGTTAGGACATATTGCACGGTATTGTCAACGTAGCAGAAATGATCAGTTTCACCGTAGGGGCGTGGCCACGAGTGGGAAAGAGATTTGTACACTTTATACTTCTCTAAACTACACAGATCCAGGACTACGGGGAAGAGAACTGGATTTTAGGCCACATTCTTAACGTTCTTAAACCATGTGTCATAAAGTAAATGTTAGTTAATTGACTCACGGTACTTCTGAATACGTATAAAGTTATTGCAAGGTGAAGATAAATAATGTTTCATGTTCGGCCCATGTAGATACCGGTGCTGCCATATGTGTTGAAAACGCCTCAATAATAAAACACTCGTCCATGGTAAATACTAAAATTCTGAACTAGGATAAAGGCTTTATCAGAACTGTTCTTAAGAATGAGGGTAGCTGTAAATACATTGATTTTAAATACTTTTGCAGATTAAATTGTATCTTGCACATGGGCTCCAAACTGATTCCATCATTAGCACCGATTTCCTCCAGGCTAAATAGTTTTTTAAGATGTTAAATAAGACAAATATGAATTTTCATTACAAGAGGTTATACCATTGGCATAATACGAATTTAACGATGTGCTCACCGTTTGAGGTGATATCAAATTACCTAATATTAACATATTGTCTAGTGGCAGAAACAACGAATCCACAGATCGACACGTTATTGAGTTTTTAAAGATACTTCAGAAAGAGTTGACCGTAATGCAGATAGCATAACGGCTTCTCAATGAATCAGTTGGTGCCGATGGGGCGTAAGCTCGGTGAAGTATTATTAAACATACGATATGTATAGATCAAAAAGCAGAGGTTTAAAGCATGCATGAAAGACAAGCCGACTATTTACATAACAAAAGTTACATATCTTGCCTAACTATATATACAACATGTTTCATTATATATACTGAACCAGTCGCATACATTGTTCTCATATTTTAGTGTGTTTGAAGCCATGAACACATGAATGACTCACAATAACTGATTGTCTTTGTCACTTAAAGACTTCATGTACCTAACTGGTACCCAATGCTTCAGTGGTAATGATGCAGTTGTGCTATCATGACACCCCCACCAAAAATTCAAATGTCTTCAGTCGAAAGCGGTGTTCGCAGGATTTCAAAGATAGCGTGGGTTCCTATCACTCCCTCCCCCCTATCCCCCGTTCTTAGGCATATTAAAATGATGGAAAGGCGAATGTGGGATTTGCAAAGAAGGATTGTAGCACCTTGGTTTTTGAAACCGACTCCCATGAAGAGTGGTGAGGTGGCCCTCTTAACCCCCAACCCCTCAAAATAAGAGGTAATATAAAATTGTAATTTGTTCTAATCCTTTTTTGGCTTATTATATCTAATAATAATGGAAATTAATTCTTCTCGACTCAATGAAAAAAAAAAACCAAACTGAACGATTTTACCCTGACTCAATATGTGACGGTGTGCACGCTACAGCTCCACAATAAATGTATTTGAGTTGAAGATTAACATAGTACGAACATGCAATACGTATTTGTATTATCGCCATGCTCTCGCACAAGACAATCAAACCACCAGAGGAGACCAAAGTCCTTGGTGATAACAACCAAGTCAGGGTTTGCATAAATAGTTTAATATCGTTAAATATTATTTTATGTTTGCTCTTTGTTAAGTGGCTCGCAATGTAGAATACAAAGTCCATCTTGGTATGCACTGTACAGTATCAAGGGGATGGTTGTCGTTTCTGTATGTGAACACACCTACTGCATAAGCAACCAAGATGGCTGACGTCAAAATATCTGACGGTAAGTTCCTCTCTGTTTCTGCGTATTGTGTTTTGATCTGTTTGGGCTTTAGTATAGACTTTTGTCCGCATTATCGTCTACGAAACTTTAAAGAAGTACGTTTAATTTCTTCTGACGGATATAATAAAGAAATACTCGAACAGATTGACCTTGCTTTACATGAAATGAAAACTGCGTTATCGATGTCTTATATTTATCGTTTATAACAATTGTAACAATGGTATTTGTTACATAATTATGGATAATGATGCAGCGTATAGTTTACTAACTTGCATGATTATGTTATTAACTATCACAGTCCAGATAATTAGGGTGACGCCATTAACAATTATTACAAATGTACCTGTAATACGTAACATAATTCATCTCCTTCTTCTGTTACTGATTGAACTGGGTTTTTATATATTTTTTCTTATAATTCTATTATAGGAAAATACACTAGATTCAAGACTGGTTTGAAAATACATTACGAGTCATTATATAGCACAGTGCAACCAGTTCCATGCATTGGCGGAAAACGTTACCATGTAAATGATTTATACCAGAGCGTTGGTGTTGTATACCTTAAAACCAATAGGCCTGCTTATAGAGGCCCGCTATGGGATCGACTCGAATCATATCATAGTATTTTGAATGACGAAAGAGTCAAATCTGGAAAGCGTATCATCGAAGCCCCTCAAGGATATGGCAAAACAGTACTGGCTCTTCAATTTGCTTTTGATTGGTGTAAACAAGTCAAGGATTCTCCAATGAAAGATGTCGATATTTTCATATTTGTTCAAGTAAAGAAATTAAGTTATGTAAAGTCTTTCCCAAAATTAGTCAAAAGAATGTTTTTCCAACAAGACTCTAAAATTACTGAGAAGAACGTCCACAACATTCTTCTCACGTCGAAGTCAGTGTTGTTGCTGGTTGATGTCGGTAGAGAAGATATCGGTAATTACATTAAAGAAGGAAGTGACTTGGATCGCATCATTCAAGGAGAGGTGTATCCAAATTTCGAAGTCATCCTAATGACGAGACCGTTATCACTAGAGCTAGAACCGCAAGTGAAACGTCTGAAACTTATTGGTTTTGACAAGAAAGCCCAGGAAAATTACATTTCTAAATCTTTACTGGACAGTAATCAAGCTAAGCTAGAGAAGACGAAAAAGATCATTCTAGATAATCCGGTTCTTGGTGATTTATGTAAAGTTCCTCTACTGTTTGCAGTGTTTTCACACCTAGGACATGGGAACGACAACATCTCTAACTTTACCACCCTTACCAACTTTTTCAATGAGATCATAAAATCTTTCCATCAGCAATTTCGAAAACACGGTGCGTTAAGTGAACAGTTTAAGCACATGGACTTATTCGAAGGTGCCCATCTGAAACTAAACAAAATGGCTTTTGATAGACTTGTAGAAGACAACGATAATGCTGAGTGGGAACTTGATGAAATAAATAGTCTCTTGGATCGCAACTTTATCGAAAAATACTTGAAAACAGGAATTCTCCAGCTGGATGAGAATATCCTTGTTGAGTTAGATTCGACGAGCGATGGAATGCAATACGAGAAGACTGTTAGGTTTTATCATAACATACTAACTGAGTGGTACGCGGCCCATTATTTGGTGGAGTCTGTACACAAAGCCGATGAACTGAAGGAAGAGCTTCAAGAAGGTTACGTCTTTGACGTATTGGACAACTTTGAGCCATCTCAAGTACAATGTCTGTATCGGTTTGCTTGTGGAATCAACTCTGCGGCAGCGAAACACATCATCAACTACCTGCAGGAATATGAAGACAATGTACAGTTCAGTATGTTGTGTAGAGTGGAACAGACAGGAAGCGTGGATGGAATATTGCAGAACATCAAAGAAATGTTCGCACGGGAATTCCAAGTTCATGACAGGGATTCCGCATTCGGTCAGAGAACCTACATACAGTTAATGGAAATTGCAGCCAGAGAAAAGGTAACTTATTTGATGTTTGTATAACGATTCATTCATTGTAATAATGGATCCAATTTGTATAATTAACGTATGACACATTATGTGTTGTACATGAATATGATACATGCATGCAGAGTACATGCAAATATTACTAATTCAAGTCGCTCTGTATTCTTACTTTCGCCTTTTTTACATACTATAAATTAAACATAGATACCCTAACACGTCGCAGAAAACGTTCCTTTCAATCTTGTTTTAAGATACATTTGATTGCAAATGCTTGGTAGGTAAAGTATCCACCGAATAGTTATCAACCACCCAGAAACGCCTTACATAATGTACACCCGAGGCATTGCTTTAATTTCACCTATATAAAGTGTGTAATGTACCATAAAGTCAGCCCAGGATTGTTCTTATCTGATCAAATTGTTTGCATTTCCATCGCCTCAGGAGGGTAATTGTCAATCCCCAAGACGTTATCAAAATAACTGCGATAATTACCTGATAACAAGAAACGCTTTGAGACACGAAAGGATATTCAAGATTAATAGTCGCAAGCAATATCTTGCATTGCTATTTTCCTTGATATCTTTGTTTCAAGACCGTAGGTAATTCCACAGAATATTACCTAATATTAACTAATGTTCGGTTTAAAAGTTTTTAAATTTTGTTAACTCAACGATAATTGGAGGACAATTATGATGATTTTTAATTAACATTGGCTGTTTTCATATTATTTTATTCGTATTTTATCATTTATCATATTTTTTAATTCAAAGTATTATTTTAAGTGTTTTGGCTATTTGTCTTTGACAGATATGTATCTCGCGCCTCTATCTCAATGAAACATTCAACACAGTATGTATGTATACGGGTGATATCATACTTAACACACATGTTCGTCTCCCACCTCTGCAAACTCTGGAGAGTATTTGGATTGAAAAGAGCAGGGTTTATTTCCTAGATGAAGACGTCGATGGAGTATTTTTCTATGTATCCAACTGTCCTAATATCAAGATCATTTAGTAAGTAACTTGGTTTGAAGTAGGATATACATGGACGAGTGATTGGTTTCTCCACATGGTGAAATACCACAGTCACGTAGTGAGGTACACTGAATAATTGGGCCTCAATAATCCCAGTGACCCTACTGCATATTATTTCCTGATTACAAGGAATCCATTCCGAGTCCCCACTGATACCAATGGATTCGATGAAATCTCATTATTATGCTCACGATGACGTGAATGGTCGTATACTTCCACTTCCCTATTTGTTTTTAATCAAAACAGAACAGTTATTAAGTAAATTATCTAGCAAACATAATCAAGACATGTTGAACTTTACATCCAAATGTTATTAACATTGGTAGTTTTCAGAAACTGTATAGATGCTTTACAACGATGCTTAGAAACAAAATGAATTACTATGTAATACTGCTGACTGTCGTCGAGTATAATACCTTTTGACGTAATCTACTACCAGTAGGATATTTGTGTCGATCTCTAAGTGTTACCATAGGGATAGGATTAAGGTCAGTCTAACACTAAATATCACACATGTACGCATTAGGTATCAGTCGTTGAACTTTTGTTAACCTAGTGTTTATCATTTAATGTACAATTTAATAAACATTTAACGTAATATTTCCCTATTTTCCATCCAGTTTCGGCAATTGCTTTCTCCCACGGTCTATCAAGGAAAGTCCAAATCTTGCAATACTTCGAGAGAGAAATGTCGCAGGTACAGACAAAATGTTCCTACTGAGATGTTAAAACTTACAACTTGACGTCACGATTTGCAATACATACCACATTAACATAGATTGCCATGTGTAGTTTCATAGGTAGATTGATACATGTGGCAAGTAATGTATAAGATAATGGATGCTCCACCAATAATACAAGTTCGTTTGATGCCTTATATATGTCGAGGGATGTATAAATTTGTGTATTTCTCGACGTATGTTTTAACAAGTGAAGGCTCAGTTGTAAAAATAAATGATGTTACCATATTACCTGATACCACGATCCTTTTACAACATTCATACATTAATTTTTTTTTTTCAGTTCATTGGTTTCCTTCGGTAAACTGGTACTATCTTAACCTAACTTCGAGAACTTGGGAGGTATGTTATCAAGATGACATTACATACAAAAACATTGAACATTAGACTTCTTGAAAGTTCTTATATCTGTCGTTAATCTCCTAAAAACACTGTTCCTCTAATTTAATTCATACAAGTGATTAGGTGACGTTATCGATAATTATCACCATGTTATGGTAGGGAAATGTTATTTACATTATAAACATTTACAAAGTCGTTATTGTTATCATAAAAGATCTGTTAAAACATTGTTTTTTTCATTATATACCGAGGACCACCAGATCGTTATTATAAATTAGTTAACAAAGTTTCCGGATATTTACCCTTGAATGGGAAAGCCGTCCAAAGCAATGTCAAAGGTCAATAACTGGGAAGACTTTAGGAGCTTTATGTAACGTATCTTGTATGATATAATCATAATGAACACACAAATCATCACGTGATTTGTCATTAATTATTATATTGTAGAGAATAAATAACATTTTTGTTGCTAAGTGTTGTAATCCAGCCACTGAAACTGTAACGATCATGTTTTCATATTTCTCTTTCAGCGAAACTCAGCTCGCAATCCGCTGGTTGACAGGGATTATGATAGAGAGGTGAATCACAGTTACTTTCAATTATTATCGTGATTGTGAATTTGTTAAAAAAGGTTTGAATGGTTGATAAATATAGTAGAAACCCCAGAGGACAAACATTTTGCACTATCACTAGTCAGTGCTACTAACATTACTGCTTGCAGTACAATGTGTTTATCGAGTTAATCAACATTTAACAACAACAATTTTTTTCGTATATCGCCTTATTTGAGTATCTAATGCTGTGAAGTCATCTTAAATTCAACTCAGTTACCAAGTATAGTACCAGTTTCTTCACATATTGAAAACTGATCATTTTTCCTGGATTATAAAATTAAGGGCCTGGAAGAGTAATCACAGAAATGCAACCACAGTCCAGTGTATATTCATGTCCAATCTGATTTGTATCATTGCATATTATTTTTAATACATAAATCAGTAATACCTGTACATATAAGCTTTAATCATAAATAGGTAAACCTAGATACTAGTTGGTAGTAATCATAAATGTAATGACTAATTCTTGCTTTCTTTCCAATTTTCGTCGTATTTGCAGAAAGCTGATTTTGATGTTTTGCTGAAGCTTTAAGTGAGTAAATTATTGATTAAAAATATTGAAGTTTCGATAAAATTAAAAAAACTATTCGTACTTTCTTGAAATTTTACTTAATATTCAGAAAATACTAGTAACAATCTTTCTCTTTTTTTTCAGAGTCCTCTAGTCTAAAGTCTGCTTCCACATTTTCTTTTCTAAATTTGGAGACTACCCTTAGTATATTATTATTACAAAAAAATATCCAATATAGTTGGATATTTTTTTTTTGAAGGAGGAGGAGGAATAATGAAAAAGATGGAAGCGAAAATATGTTTTCGGTAGTTCTCTGTGCATGACCAACTTTAGTCACGTGATATCAACAAACCTGGATACTGGAGTGAAATAAGTACATCACGGGTACATTTGGAGTCCAATAACGTAAATAATGCAAATGCTTTCATTACATAATCGATGACTGACGTCACGCTGATCATTCAAGAGGATTTTTATTGTATAAGTAACGAACGTTTTACGAATGCTTTTACAACAGGTCGTACCATATGTATTTCTTCCAGAAATTTACACTATCATACGCCTTACAGAAAACAGCTTTATTTGAAAAAGAACCATTTAGCAGAGAACGGAGATAACCGTTATCAAGTTATGGATGTATTCTAACAGGATATATCATTTCGTTGCTCACTTTATTATTATCTTTCCATAAAGAACGGATGATCGAAAAGGGCATCTCTTTAAGTTAGTGGTTCGGGATTTGTATGTTGCAGTAATCGTTAGTTTTATTTAACAATCATTACCATTATTCACTGAGTAGAGTAACTACATACAAAATCAATGTTGTATGTGTGAATTATATCCATCAGCAATGAAACCTATCTCGTGTGGTGTTTCTTGGATCTTCACGTTTGTATATATTTCACTGTGTTTTCCCATCATCATTTTGTTTGTTAAATCGTGACATATGATTTCTAAGTTATGCTGTATTTTGTGTATTCCTGACTAAGCCGCGTAACTTTTGCGAAATATTTGATAATATAGCTGAACGTATGTGGCAGAGGAAACATGGGTATCATTATTAAATTGATATTTCGTTTGAAAATGTTGCACTTTCCATAATTTCATGATGAACAAAACTAATTTTAGATACAATCAATTATTGCCAGATATGATTGAAATGTGATCAAATAATACATTAAACGTGGCACATTAGGATTAGGTAAATACGTTGTGATGCTCGATATAACATGCTAACGATCATTCCTATAGATATATATCATATCATAATGCAGTTGTTGCTCAACAAGATCAGGCTCGTCCTTTTATACTAGTATTGGATGATCAAGTTGTTTGACTGAAAAGCTCGTTAATATATATCAGCTAACATGAATATTGTTTCACTCACTAAAAGCTTTATGTAAAAAGGTAAATAAGCAGTCCAATTAATGTTATTATTTTAAATAATGTAATTGTCTGCATTTGTTTTATATCAACTCAACGCAATACTTCAACACTCTACTTCTTATTTGATTTATCACTTAGCCGTTTATTGGGAAACGTTGTGTATGTTGTAGGGTTTGGTTAAGTGGTTAAACCTAACCCTACATTTTAAGAATTGGTTTCGAACAGTTCCCTTCAGTAATAGCAAATGCTAGTAATAGTACTAATTACAGCTCTGATTTAATGTTTTTTTATTTTTTCGAAAGTAATGAACCGAACAACGAATTTGCAAAAAAGGCAAAGTTTCTCTCAATTCCTAACTACTGAAAGAAAATAGGTGGAAACTAAATGACGAAATGACAGAAAACCTAGAATGTAGCAAGATCAATATATAGACTGGAACATCCGAAAAGGCTTTAAAATAACAGTGTGCAAACAATTTCCGTCCGTTGACGAAATTGCGCTTTAAAATAATCAATGTAAATACGTGCGAAGTTCAATAGGTCAAATAAAAATCAGTTGTTTATTAGCTATTCTTCTCTTGGCAAATAAACCATCAATACAGTCTTCTCAGACACACATATAACCTTTATATATATTTCGTTTCTTTTTGAATAGGCGTGTTGTTTACTGATCGTTCATAGTTCAATTGCTTGTCAACAAACGCCACGGTTTTTTGAGACTAGAAAGCCTACTCCAAACGGATAAGAGTCTATTAAATATCTTACTAATATTAGTCACCCTGGAACTTTGTTATTTACATAGCATAACTTTTGGGTGAGTTATTGACTCCGACTTGGTTTGTAAAATACCTTTGTACTTCATTAAAGAGTATCGCCTCCATTTTGTAATCATTTAAATATGCGTATATTGAAAATTAGGTTAGTTAACCACTTGAATAATGTTCACAATAAGCTTAAAGTTGCAGCTAATGTTATCAAAATCCAACTAATAAAATACCGGAAGATGAGAAATTAGAAAGACCATGGAATTGTAATCATTTATTTTTCTTGAACAGAATAATACATCATTCAGTATTGATAGCAACGTTATGTGACATTCCTGGGGGCAGTCAACGTTATCTTAGTTGCAATACCATTTGCATATTTTTATTTTATTTCCTTGATTCATCGAATGGTGCATCCAAAATTATCACACTTCTTTTTTCCTAAGAGCCCCTTAGGGCTTCCGAATCCTTGGAGCTCATTTTATACGTTTAATTAAATTAAATATTATGACGAATTGTGTGTATTATATATTTGTATTGAGTAAATTGGTATATGTACATTGTCCACAGTTGCATCATTTTTCGGTGCTCAATGTTAGTGTAATAGTTCTCCACTTCCAATACAAAGTGCGTATCGGTGTAAGTTATTGCTAACAATAATATGAACAATGAAAAAAGTTGTAGTATTTTAATGTCACGTCATTATCGAACTATAATATTTCGCAATGAATAAAATCAACGTTGACATGGAAAAAACATTTTGATTACTACAGGTTACCATTCCTCATTCCGAATAACATCGTCATAAAATACCGTTCTAGAAACTCAGTCGTTAGTAGAGGGCGTCCCTCCACTTCCTGTACTCGACGTGGCTCCTTTCATAGGAACATAAAGATCCATTAAGGTACTCCTGCGTACTTGATACGTCTCGTCTGTCCTCACAGATTCAAACACCTGCAACAAAACGCACGAGAGATGAATATTTAAAAAAAAGTCATATACTTCGGTGTGACGTTGGGTGTGGTGTTTATGTGGGTACTTTGATGTGATGTGGTGTGGTGTGATATGGTGTGGTTTGTGGAGGAATGGGTGTGTACTTTGATGTGGTGTGTGATGTGGTGTGTGGCTGATGTGGTATGGTATGTTGTTTGTGTGTGATTATTGGGTAGCGTCCAAGAATAGTTACATGGTTCGCTTTCACAATCTTGTATCAAGCTGTTCCCAGAAATATTTGCATGTCTGAAACAATATTAAATTTATATTACCGCCTCAAATATATTGGTGGAGGCAACTTTGCACTGCGCATACCGTTTCTGCGTAGTTTTATTTATTAGCTATTTAAGAAGCGATTACTTTAAAGACATTTCCATTTATCCGGTTTGTTATGTTCCTTAAACGATATTTGTTCCTACCCATCTTATCCACGTCATCACTAAGACGGCATAATGTCTCGTAAATAAAAAAAATTACCTGCAAATATGATATTTTCAAATCATTGACTGTTGGTCGAAAGTAAGCCTCCGCATCCCAACAAGACAACAACAGCTCGTTCCTGAAGGATAAAACACATTAGAGTCTGTGAGATCATCACTTACAAGTACCAAATGCCCAACATCCATTACTAAGGTAATACATAGCTATTCGCCATTGTTGAATATCTCTATGCAACAAGGAGTACATTCTTAATATGCCTCCGATACTCAGTTTAGTATCTTAAAATGAAGCACTAACGTACTGGAGAGACTTCAGGTGACTCGGCCATACGGATTCTGGATTGGGGACGTTGTTGGCATAGTCCGTGGCTCCTGCGTCAGAAACGAACGGGGGTATACCTTTAAAAAAAATGAGAAAATAAAAATGAGATGTAACTCAAATTGGCAGTCATGGGGTTTGTGTGAAGTCGTATGCAAATCATGGAGTCATATTGTAAGAACTTGTAAAACGTCGATTGATAAATAATCGGCAACTTGCTTGTTAATGCAAAGGTTTGAATATTGTGAGCGCTTGACTAAAACTAACAGATTTGTAAAAACGTCTCTTTTAGGGTGGTACCAAGTCACACCAAAGTATCAATTTATGAATCATTCTTAGTGACAGAGACGACACTGCAAATGAATTAATTAATTTGCCCGTCTGACAGCTCCTACAAGTGCACGGGTACCAATAGTATTATACAATATCACATGTTGAATGGCTGATTGCAGTTATTTAGATTCAACGCTGCGTTTAACAATATTTTACTCAGATCTCTCACCCCCTGAGAAAATTTCCCAAATGAGAACAGCTAGAGACCATACGTCACTCGCCCAGTTGTATTCATTCCGCTGTAGGGCTTCGGGTGCCAATTGATTCACCGACGATAAACCCTGAAGCATGAACAAAAGTAAGAGTGACTCTCATTGGCTAGTGAACATCACGTGATAGCAATCTATTTTACACTCACATACAAGCAATGGCGGCGGAAGCACTTTTAATCTGGGGGGGGGGGGGGCACCGACATCAAAGGGCACTTTGCAGAAATTCGATTGGAATGATACAGCCTTATATTTAGTACCCTTTATAACTCTTATTGTATTATCTTATTTGCGTATACACATCACTCCATCAACGCTCCCCCCCCCCCCACCCTCAAGGAAAATATGCATACTAGCACTGCAATATCCAATGCGCAAATTGGGAAACAAGGAACAAGTTTTGTTTTGAGTAAAAACGAGGTGAAATCATGCTAGTTGCTAATGTAGGAATCTTCCGAATAAGAGTTTATTTCTTGATAATATCTTAACAATTTTTTTCCATTCGAAACAGCTTTGAGTTTGACCCGCAGAAATTCATTAAAAGTCAGGGGCGTAGCCAGGATTTGAAAGTTGTATACACGACTATCTGAGCGGAGCGCCACCATCGGTTGGCGCGGAGCGTACAAGAAAATTGTTGGTTTTACAAACCCCTCAGATGGCCGGAAACTTCCCTTCCCGAGTGTACATTCTGGTTCCCTGGCCTCTTGCTAACTTGAGACACCTCAATTTTTATGTAGAAAAAGGGCACATTTTTAACCTGAGGAAAAGTGGGGGGGGCACGTGCCCCCTGTGCCCCCCCGGTTCCGCCGCCCTTGCATACAAGATCCTCCAATAGGGTCAGTGACATCAAGCAGACGCTCAGACGGACGTGGCTCGAGGAGCAGAGCATCCCGAGCCGCCATTTGCGTTCGAATAAGTCGATGATCAGTGAGTTCTCCAACGCACATGAATTCTCCTATCTAACTGCTTTCTTTAAAACACATAGCCATATCCGTGATAATAAAGTGAGTACAGGAGAGTTGCAGTTTCCTTGTCATTTGAAATGGTTAGAAATAAAGATAACTGTCTTTGACCCCAGTTTTCATTTTGTTAAGAAAAAATCATTGAACTTTGGCTTTTGTATACGATATGCTTAACGATAATTAAAAGCAACACACGTTCATGCTTGTCACCACGTCATTATTAACTATATATATGATACGGTGGTGTCATTGCATACCTTCGCTTTCTTGACTGGGACTACTTTAACTGCATCTTCTGAGAGGCAAAAGTCATAAAGTTTACAAATTCCCTGCTGGCTAAGCAAGATTTTCTTTGTTGATAATCCAGGATGTAGAAACTGTAAGAGAGGAAACAAACAAATGCTTATAACAAACCACCTTTTCAATATTTATTTGGATTACTTTGGAAATAAGTTTAGTTTAGTAGAAAAAAAGGATCAGGAGGGACACCTAAGTCCCCATCAAGGACCCTATAGAGAGAGGAAAAAAACTGAAGACACAAACACTCAGACCCGATTACAATGCTTAAAGTGCTTGTCCAAAGCATTCTTAAACCCATTGACACTACTTGCAAGTACAACTTTCTCAGGTAAACCATGCCACTCATTCACAAGCCTATTAGAAAAAAAGTTATGCCGAATATTAATTCTACTATGTGACTTTTGGAGTTTAAGACAATGACCTCTTGTACAACTACTGTTAGCAAACATGAAAAAGTCGGTAAAGGATAAATTGTCGAAACCATACACAATCTTGAAAACCTGGATCAAGTCCCCACGTAACCTCCTAAGCTCCAGTGTGGTGAGATTCAACAGTTGTAACCGCCTATAGTAAGGAACCCATTTTAAGGAACTAAGCATCCTAGTAGCCCTCCTCTGGACCTTTTCAAGTACTTCCTTATCCTTAGCAAAATAAGGGTTCCAAGCCTGCACAGCATACTCCAGATGAGGCCTAACCAACTGCTTATAAAGCCTAACGACGATGTCCTCTTTCAGGAAACTGAAGTTCCTGTTGATCATACCTAAAACCCTATTACCTCTTTTAGCAGCTTCAAGACAATGTTTAGAAGGTTGCAGAGATGAGTCAATGAAGACACCTAGGTCTCTTTCAACAGAGACCTCCTGTAACTCCACACCATTAAGATTGTATGTAAACTTGCGGTTACTACTACCTATGTGCATTACCTTACATTTATCAATATTAAAAAGCATTTGCCACCCCTGAGACCAGGAAAAAATCTTATCCAAGTCCGCTTGAAATTTCTCAGAATCGCTTATGGAAGAGACCTCAGAATACAATTTGGTGTCATCGGCAAACTTCTTAGCTGTACACAAAATATCTCCGTCGATGTCATTTATATAGGCAACAAACAACAAGGGACCTAATACAGACCCTTGTGGAACCCCACTAATAACGTTCTGCCATGAAGAAGCACAGCCTTTAATTACCACCCTCTGTTCCCTATTACCAAGCCAATTCCCGATCCAAGACAGTAAATTCCCTATGACACCTATGCTCTTCAGCCTAAGTAATAGACGCTGGTGGGGAACTTTATCAAAGGCCTTCTGGAAATCCAGGAACACAACATCTACTGACTTCTGCCTATTAAGTGAGCTTGTTACGTCTTCCATAAACTCAAGGATATTAGTGAGCCAAGACCTTTCTTGACAAAAGCCATGTCGAGACTCCCTGATCAAAGACTGACTGCTGAAGTGACAGACCATAGACTTTTTTACAATAGACTCCATGACCTTACAAACTACACTAGAGACAAACCGGCCTATAATTACAGGACTTAGACTTATCACCCTTCTTGAAAATTGGGGTAATATTAGCACATCTCCAGTCCCTAGGAACATAACCTTCATCCATAAATTTACTAAAAACCAACGAGAGTGGAACGCAGAAATGTTGTGCAAAAGTCTTCAACAAATACGGATGGATTGCATCCGGTCCAGAAGCTTTAGAAACATTTAGACGAAGCAGCTCCTTTAAGACAACCTCTTCCGAAAATAAGACCGTATCCAGTTTAGACCTATCACTGCCCCCCTGAAAATCTGGAATACTACTCGTATCTTCCCTTGTGAAAACCGACACAAAATAGTTGTTCAAAAGATCTGCAAGATCCTGACTATCAGTAACTATGTTATCAGCCTGTGGTGCCCTTAGAGAAACAATTGCATCTTTAACTTTCTGCTTTGACCTGACATAAGAAAAGAAGGCTTTTGGGTTATCCTTAATTTGTAGGGCAATGCTTTTTTCGAAATTCAATTTTGCATCAGAGACTAAGCATTCTACTTTCAGCTGATGAATTTTGAACTTGGCCAAAAGAGATTCAGATTTAGTCCTCCTAAACAACTTCCACATTCTACGTTTTTGCCTAATTGCACATCTAACTTTCTTATTCATCCAGTGAGGCATACTGTTTTTACGACGACGATTCTTCCACGGAACATGATTTTCCATCATTACCTTTAATTTATCAGCAAAACAAATCCAAGACTGAGAAGCACCCATATCTCTAAACAAATTAATCCAATCTGTACCCTTTAGTAAAGTTTCAATTGCCTCTGTATCTGATCTCGAACAATCAGGGAATTTTTCATTGCTAACAGAATTTACGACTTTGCAAACAACATCAAAAGCTAGTTTATCATGATCACTGGTTCCTAGTTTTCCTAGACCCGTCAAATCAACAACATTGCTTGGATTAGAACTCAAAACAAGATCCAGGATGTTATCCCCCCTAGTAGGGAAAGTAACATGTTGATGTAAAAAGCAATCTTGCACAACATCTAGAAAATTACTACCCTTCCTACTACTAGAACCATCTATCCAATTAATGTCAGGAAAATTAAAGTCGCCCATTATAACAACATCACCTTTAGCAGCCTTTCTAATTGAATCAAACAGCACGACATCATTATCATCGCTGCTGTTAGGAGAGCGGTAAACAACACCCATAACGTCCCAGGACCTCTTGGAGTTGTTTGTGGACAACTCGCACCAGACAGAATTAACAAAAGCCCCTTGCAACTGAGATTTCTCGACACTTACAATGTCATCCCTAACATACAATAAAACTCCCCCACCAACCCCATTATGAGTATCCCTTCTGTCCTGACGATACACAACATACCCCGGGTGAGAAACCTCAGCACTATCAATGTCCTTCCTTAACCAAGATTCGGTGATACCAAACACGTCCGGTTTCAGATCCTCAAGAAGCACAGTAAATTCAGCAAATTTTTTACGAATACTTCTAGCATTGGTAAAGACAATCTTCAGCTTATCCCTGAATCTATGTACCTTAGCATGCCTCCTAAAGTTAGAACTATGACTATCACTTTTCTTGCTTTCAAAACGCCTAAAATCGCCTCCACTAGGAACATAATCCTCATCCAAAATTATTCCTGACCTCATCGCCCCCCCCCCCCCCAATTTAGTTTAAACATAGCCGTTCAACAGAGTAATTCACCATCCTACCAAACAACGAGATCCCAGTATTAGCTAAGTGCAAACCATTCCTGGCGAACAAATCCCTTCTACCCTGGAAAGATGACCACATGTCAACAAATGTGAAGCCGAAGTCGGCACACAGACTATACAATAAACCATTCAAAGTTACAATCTTTTCTGACAGAACCTTGTTGTCAAATCTTGGCAACAAACTACATATGACATCTTTAGCCCGAGTTGATGCTAGTCGACACATCAATTCGTGGTACCTAGACTGAATAATGTTTTGTGGCTCCTTCTGCACATTATTGGTGCCTACATGGACCACAACCACCTCCTCATCTGACACGATTTTGTTTACCCTTTTACTGACATCCTGGATTTTAGCACCTGGCAAACATACCCTGACCCTTTTTGCCTTATCCGCCCTGCAAGAAGTCTTTAAACCTAATATAATCCAGGTTTACCTACTTGTTGAACATTTGACTTGTCATAAGTTGTTATACAACGATACGAATGGTAGCCGTTTAAAATTAAATGCATTGATGGAAGCACATAGCAGGTTTATCGTTTGTGCTAAACATACCCCATAGGA
Source organism: Apostichopus japonicus (assembly GCF_037975245.1). Lineage (NCBI taxonomy): Eukaryota > Metazoa > Echinodermata > Holothuroidea > Aspidochirotida > Stichopodidae > Apostichopus > Apostichopus japonicus. Next base: position 45,807,060 of record NC_092576.1, read on the forward strand.
ATGGATGGCAACCATGCCCTCTGTTATGTCCAAAACGTATCTTTTAATCTCTGCCATATCAAGGGGTGCGTGAACATGTGTAGCACCCTCTGTTTCCAGACTTGTGTTAACACGTACATCCAGAGTTTCGCATATGAAGTGTTCTTGAACAAGATATAGATGGGCTGAATAATAGCAAATATTCATCAATATTAATATAAATTATATTATGAAAATTTAAACTTAAGAGAAAGGAAATGATATAAACAAGAAAACTGATGATGTCTTCCCGACATCGAACTAAGACGGTAAGCGTTAAAGTTATTTTAATTTAGTGTTAAATGTGGCAACTTTAAAATAACGAGACAAAACAACAACAGTGAACGAGAGTTTAAGCATTCAGCCTGCCATACTTTTTATTGGATAGTACGATTTAGCTCTACTGGTACATTGCAATGGTGCTCACACGGATGAAGTGTCATAAATATCGTCAATCTTGTGAGAATGTAAATTATTTGTCTGATTATCAACGGTTACCATAGAAACAAACACACAGAGAACTGTTGACTCTAATATAAGACACATCTTTCATTCCGTTATTTGTTACGTGGTGTTTCTGTGTCATATTTACATACGAATTCCGTACGAATGTTCATACATTTCTCTAATTGCATGCTCATTTAGTATTTAACCATTGCTTTCACCTGCATCGATGCATATCCCTTCTGCTATTGGAAGATTTCTGCTATTCGGCATTTCAAGCACTCGTTTAACATAATCATCCCAGTGAAGCTCTTTCTTTTGCAAAGATTTTTCTATTGAGAGAAAAAAAGAAAAAGGTGACTAATACTCCTTTTTATATATGGTAAATAATATGTTATTTTGACAAGTAAACTAAATTGTAATGTAATTGAATAGAAAAGACCTTCAGAATTTACAAATTTACAAAGTTATATCCAATTCTTAACCAATTAATGATTAAATATATGTATATATGTGACCCCCTAACCAGACACGGTCGTAATTAGAACACATTTTGTTTTATCAGTAGAGGCTCCGATAGTTCCCATCCATCTGTTGTGAAAGTCCCCCATCTTCATATTCAAGATCAGCCTCATGTCCTTGGCGTAGAATATTCTTCCCTGTGTAGCAGTCTCCTTCACTGAGGAGTAGTACACTACGGAAACAAAGAATTGTAAAATTGAGTTAAGTTACCTACGTAACCACCACTGAGGCCAATGTACTGATGGCGGTATTGGAAACATGGTAAGAAGAATATATCGTTAAAATGGTGGTAATGCGGTTACGGTATGATCGAGATGGTTTCTCTGTCATCTTCAGACATAACGTTACGTAATTCTGGTGTCTTTGCTGTAAAGTCAACATTAACAAGGTGAGTTGGAAAATGTTTATCTCTCCATTTAAGCTGAACTTTTAAGTTCAAACCCAGTTTGATAGTAATATATGAAAGTAACCATGAAACGTAATGACGTATTATCAGCCAAAGATGTTCAATAATTCCCAGCAGAATGAATCTTGAGAAACCATTATCGAACATATTGCAGGGGCGTGTTCAGGGGTAAGTAGGGCGCACCCCATTCATTAACCCGACACCAATTAGTAGCTGTTAACACAACATTGACCTAATTGTCGACCTAAGTTTATAGCAAGATGTTTCCAAATGCACCGTAAATGTTGTTTTTTTCTCTTGGAGTAATCACACATCCATCCACATGATAATCGGTTAGAATCACACAAGAGCCACTTCCTTCAATGATTGCTTAGTCCGTTATCCGCCACTGCATATCGTGCATCATATATTTTAAATGCTAGATAATGAGTCATTCGAATTATTGCATTAAATATTTCAAAACGATACCAACCCTATATTAAAAGTAAACACAGAAACAGTTCCAAGCATCTTCTACTTACCCCGTCTGAAGAGGGCGCAATTAACTAATTTGCAAAGATTTTCCCCGCTATGTACGTGCTAGTTTACAGGTCACCAAACCATACTTATCAACTGTTCATCATTGTTTGTTCTTACATGTTTGTTTTATGAATGATATGATAAACGCACGTTAGTAAAAACTATTTCCTTCAAATAACAAGGAGGCCCTCTAATTATTTACGTCAGCCAGTACGTCGGCAAGTACGTAATCTGTCTCTCCAGTGAAAAGGCTGTCTTTACAATGGATTTACAATAGAGTATATCATAATATTTAAATTGTCAAAAACCCATACTTTGTATTCCAAGACTCTTTGCCTCGTTTTTTTTTTAAATATGTCATCCTTGCGCTTTTCATTAAGCTTACCGTCGTCCGCGCTCTCTTCAACAGAACAGCTAACCATTCCAGCTGTTATTGGAATATCAGGCAATTGCAAACTGCAAATGAAAAATATTTTGATCATGATTTATATCCAGATTACAGGAATATGTCAGAAAAGATAAATTATCCTGTTAGGTTATGTCATCATAACTAGAATATCATTATTATATATCAGTATGTTGAAAAGAAAAACCTTACTCAGGTGGTCTTGGACTATCATCATCTGTGTGAGCTGTTAAGAAGAAAAATAACATGATATAAATTTGAGCTGAGCATGATATGTCCTTTCATATTGGATTCAAGATATGCTAATTTCATAGCATATTATAATGTTTAACAATTGTTATGTTAGATAATGCTCTAAGGATTAATGTGGAATTAGTAAATCATGAGCAACATATTATTATTTCTCTTTGATATATTAAGAAAAGTGAAGACGTTCTTTCAGTACCATAATATCTAACAATCATAATTATAAGACAAGTTTAGTATTCGATTCAGCTTAGTAGACTTTATCTAGCTTAACATATCATGTATTTGGTTAAGTTAAGCACAGACTAGCCGTAAATAAGTTCCTTTGATTTGTTTTCGCTTTTGTAGTCCTATACAAAAGGGGATAAATCACTCAACATACCAGCGAATGACTTCTCCTTTTGTGATTTCACCGAGAATCTGCTACTTTCCATTCTATAGAGTCAAAGGGAACATTGGAAAGTTGTCAAATAAAAATAGATAGTGAAGGCAATGGAAGGTATTAGGGTACATGATAAAAATGAGAATAAAAAAACAAAACTTCAAGAAATAAAGCTGTTTGGTAGTATTAACAGAACAACTGGTAAACTTGATTAAATGCGACAAGAATATGAAGTAAAATGTTTATCCGGCGATAATAGCTACTTACACCGACATGGGTTCATCCTCCAAAGCTGCAAAAGAACCGGGAAAATGTTATAGTTCGTATAAGGTTCATTTCATGTCTGTCGACTATTTGGTGCAAGCATGCCATTACTTGCAACCGTTTAATTAGATTACTGAAGTGTATGCAACTGATCCATAGTTTACAAACACAATTTGATTAGAACCGAATATATAATAAATTGATTGCTATCTTTGCCTGTTCAGTATAGATCAACTATTTCAACGATTCTATGGGATGCCGTTATATTTCCTACACTGAGCGTAAAATCTCAATAACTTTGACTAATCAAAATGTTACAAAACAAAGCGTAGGCTTCGGAAACCTAACATGTGGCATTTTTGCAAAATGCGTTCGGTATCGTGCGGCGATTTAAGACTAAAACTGCGCAGTTTTAGTTAATATAACCAAGTTTTGCATGTTACCTAAACGACCAGCGGTTGTTCATAGAAGACAGTTCTTCAGTGCGCTAAACATTCGTGTTGTGTTGGGGGTCAGTATGTAACTTATAAGGTTTTCACGACAAACGAAACATGGGTCTCGTTGGTCGAGTTAAGTTAGATGGCGTGCAGTATTGTAAGAATGAACTGTAAGTACTTGTTTTGATATTAGCAAAACACAACTCAGGTCTGTCGGAAAGATATCTACTTTAAGCTTTTTTTTTATAATTACTAGGCCTACCCATATCGTGCTTCATATTGGCGACACGCAGTGTAACTCAACTTCTTCGTGTATCGTACAGGGGTAATATCGTACAGGGGTAATATCGTACAGGGGTAATATCGTACAGGGGTAATATCGTACAGGGGTAATATCGTACAGGGGTAATATCCTACAGGGTAATATCCTACAGGGGTAATATCCTACAGGGGTAATATCCTACAGGGGTAATAATAGATAATCGAGCAGTGTTCGTATGCTTTCAACCATACCTGATCAATATTTATCCATGTATGGGTCGTCTCATGTTAATTAATTTCAATTCAACAGTTAGCGATTTCATCACTAGCGGCCGTATTCGTCCAGTATTCGGCGGTTCACGCCTACAACTGACCAGTTACATCAAATGTAGCCAATCAGAAAAGGGGAATTCGTTCATATGTGACATAAGCGAGGACATGTTGTTGGCAAAAAAAACCACAAAAACAGGTATTGGTGAATATCGACAACTATTTTGGTAGCATTGAATTCATCTTCCCAGTTATCTTTAGCCGGAAAGTGTGATACCAGTTTATACTTACACGTAGACTGGTTGAGTGTGCCTCCTTTAGTTCTGTTTTCCTTTGATATATCCATGGGAAGTTCCTGGTTGCTATGAAGAATATAAGCGTTATTGACATTTAGAATAATTACATGACGTGTTTTTACTATCATACATATCCCGGATGAAATAATACATGCTTTTACTATTTTTAAACGAGCCAAAGCTACTTCAGTTCAGTTTGATTACAATATAACCGAATGGACTCCTCTATATAGACATTTGGGAGGTGGCATTATTCTTGCTCACAACCCATCGTTTAACCCAATATGCTTGATTACTGCCCAACCATGGTCTTTACACAACTGGATTGCTTCGTCATCACCGGACTGATAAGCAGGTTCTACCTTTCCAAGCTAAACAATTTATTTTATGAACACGGAGATATATTTGAACCATAAAATTGGTGATCACTGATCGTGTCCGCATGAATCACACACCTTATGCCTAGCTATGACATAAATTTATTAACCCACTTGAATCGCATTTTGGTATTCGAGAAGAATACTTCATGATTTTGTTATTTGTCTGGCAAGCTACCGCGAAAGCCTTGAAAGTTTATCAACGAATCAAGACAAACCAATTCCAGCAGTGTGTACCTATCAGTTGCTTCGCCGCATGAATAAAGACCCAATTATGTAGACTAAAAGATTCTTACCTTCTGTATTCCGAATAAAAGAAGATACATTAATTCACTAATACATTTTGTAAAAGCCTATTAATGCTGATCATATATTACTTACACTTGCATCACTGACGCTCGTACAGCTGTGAATAAAAGAACCATAAACGCCATGATTGTAACACTAATTAAGGGTTTAACGTTGGATGTGACAAGAATGCACATGATTTTCAAATGTGGAGCGAAATCGTAAATATTTCCAGACTCACTAAAGTCATAGATCTTTTTAAAGGTTCGTAGTACTTAAAGGAGGTGCGGGACCCAGTGCCGCTGAAATCAAATTCAAATTTTAGTGGTGTCTGGGGTGCCCCCCTCTAGACGTTACACAGCCACGGTGATTTCTGAGTCAGATATTGACTACCAAGGAAGTTCATAATTAGGCCTAAACGCAAGGTTGAGCTAATAACTATTTTAAATTCTTTCATGTATTTTGTCGTCTCTGCCTTTGTCCAAATCGGTCTGACAATTTGCTATACGTGATTTTTGTTTCATTTTGTTTGGCTTTACATTCCATGTCAACGAGACTTATCGCGATTTTGCATTCTATGATTAATTGACAAATCAAAATTAAACAACATTATCTGCATAACCTATTAGTTTGGCATTACCTACTAAGAAAGGTACAGACTACTGACAGACACAATGCTAGTGTGTATCCTCAAACCAACCTTTAACTTTGTGAAGGAAGAATCCCACAACGCCAAGTAACGATATAGCAAAGATGACGGGCATCACGAACAGGTAAGACTTTTGGGAGGACTGCTGTGTTTGGACTTCAGATGTAGGACTTAGCAATTCAGTCGTCGGAGATATTAAAGGTTCTGAGAAAAGACAGGAACGCAATTTAAAAACCTTTGTACACGTAACGTATGTTATCACAGTATCATGTACTGTCACGTGACACTTTTTATTCATACATGGATATACTCCTTATGAAATACATACACTGATACAACGATATTAACTTAGTTATAACTTTTAGAGTAACACGTGGCGATATATGATGGATGCGTCTTTTCGATTATTACAATTCGAAACGGACATACTTAAGTATCAAAAATGCCCTATAGAGCTATCATAATGCCCTATAGAGCTATCATAACATCCTCACGTTTACTCACCTGTAACCTTGAACTGGGCTTTTGTAAGTATAGGCTCCCAATACATTCCTACACAGACACAGGCAATGGTCCCTGTGTTGTCTTCTAATTTAACATCCAACGTGGCCACTGTGTCGAACGTTACGTCATTATCTGTACTGAATATCGTTATGTTTGTTAAGTTATCCAATGGCTGGTTTCCATAGAGTAATGTCAGATTAGCCATTGGTCTTGACCCATAAGCGTGACAAGTTATCTGAATGTCACCATGTTCAACTTCAATGACGTCATCTGACCGTTTTTGATTGATAGAAAGTACGACATTTGGTAGAACTGAGATAAAACAAAAATGAAATATATTTACGCATTTTGTAGAGAACCTTGATAGCGATCGTCAACTAAACGATAACTTGTACATTTTTGCCATTTATCACTTTAACACATGTCTCTTTTCATAAGCCTGTGGTATTAAGCACTTCATAAGTAATTTACAAAAACAATGAATGAAGACAAATACATTGTATTATATTCCAAATGTCATATTTTGAATTCATTTAGAAAGACGCGCAGATTTGCTTAGTTTGATTCTTGATGAGCTTTTTTTCTATGATAACGGTAACGGCTACGGTAGCTCATATTAGCCATACTATCTCTCCATTAGAGTTTGTAAGTTTATAACATATCTTAGTCATGAGGTGAGGCTCAGTATTTTCTGTACTTCACAAACTACTTTCCAAAAAAACATAAATGCCAACCATGTTCTCGTCATTCATCAGTTTTAATATGAGCATATATGATCCTTCATCTTTGTGTTCATTACAGTACTTCTTATTTCTTATGAGACATTGTAGTATATTTGTACAACACTTATGGAAACATGAGTTCTATACATGGTATCTCCACAGACACACTGCAGTAATATATTACGTACCATACGTTACATATGTTATGTCTATACGTTGCCTTGTAGTTACATTATTCCCTCTGCTGCTCAAACAAGAGATATTCCCAGATATCTCCGTCAACTGACCAGTGTAAGATGTTGTAGTATTATATATTTCGATGCCTTTGGTAATCATCTCAGATGGATGAAATGTTTCCCCGTCAATTTCCCATAACAGTTCTACGGAAGATTTGGCTCCAATTGCGTGGCATACTAGTGGTATATGCTCTCCAAATGGCACCTCTACGCCAGACTTGATGCGATATCCATTCAATGTTAGCAATAAATCTGGAGAAACTAAAACAAAAATGTTAAGAATGGCAACTTCGAATTACGTTTCCTACATCTATAACATTAATGTTTGTCTTATGTGTATTTTTTCAAGCTTTGACATATAACTATATTTCATTGTATTATTGACTTGTCAACTTACAAACATATGCTCGACAACATGCTACCAGTGTGTCAAGTGTGTACATGTTAGCAAGCCTCAGCGACAATTCAATGTACTGTATTTTAAAAATATTAGAATTTAATTATTTAGCACATGCAGAACTACTTTCTAACGCTCGAGGACTTCGGTACCCTTAAATTCAATTTGTACTGATTATTAATGCTCATGGTAATTCTCTGATAGAAGTATTGGGTAAATCCTGGGTTTACCAAAAACTTTGTTTAAAAGGTATGCTGTTAGTACGTTAGCATGATGTTGCCCTAGCCATTATGTGGTTTGAATAACAATTCCAAACGTATATCAAGTAAAATAACACATTCTTCTTTTAGAGGATGTACCAACTATTAGTGACATTATTTTATCGATTGTATGGCAAGTTTGTAACACCTTTGTCGTGATATAGGACTACATTTAACAACTCAAGGATCGCAACCTAACGTTATGGATAACCAATGATTGGTGATGTTTAACTTGACTGTCTAAGATTTGATCAGGGATATAGTCCTTGAGATTAATTAACATTACAATCATGGCCTCCTCCTTCTCTATCCCTCACCCCCACCGCCCCCTCCCAAGCAAGTCCATCATACTACTTCCTGGCCCGTCCTACCCTTTCACTAGTACACAGTGCTATCCCTGTGATAGCCGATCACTTTATTCATGGGTAACTTCTTTGCCAACATTATTGATTATTCTGTTTTTGTTTTTATTAAACCTCTAACGAAATTTGCTTCATCAACTTCCTTGCTACATATTTCAGTGGTCGGCCATGTTGAAAAATAACTCACCTTCCACCTCCAGAGTGTAGTTCTGCCTTTGCATAGTATTACAAAAACACTGGTACGTTCCTTCATGTAAAAGTGACACGGAACTAATAAATAAAGAGTTATTGGGTAACAAGGAGACGCTTCCAGTGAGAATGTTATCTCGAGGTACAGCATTGTAATATAACACAACGTTGTCAAACTTCCAAGTCAATAGCTGTTTAATGCTGCAGCAATTGTCCAATAGAACTGGTTCTGTAGATTGGGCAGTTCGCTGAATTGAGAGCATAGCTACAGGAGTAAATGCAATCAACAAACCATGGATAATTAATATCAAGATATACATTTCTAAAACCTCTACAGTTAAAATTGTATTTTCATCCTTGCAGTAGGCTAAATAAAATTAATACAGATTCATGTCACAAAATATTGCTACGCTGTAGAGGAGTTCTTCTGACAGAGTGAGTTTTCATTTAATGGTTGCAAATTTTCACTTTTCAATTTCACTTTCATAACTTTTGTAATTTTTTACACTGGTACGGAGTCTTTAACGTACTTAATAATACTCAATGTCAATGAATTCTTCTCAATGTTGTTGTTGTGGTATATGCTCTGGAAATGCAATTTGACAAAAGTTATCATCGTTCTCTCCCCTTCAGTATTTGGTGATTGCTTTTAATTCCCTTCGAGTAGCGTACACATATTAAATATTGTTGTTAAGTGTAAGTTGATCTTTGTTGATTATAACGTTTGTAATCCAGGTGTTTATCCTTTCCCCATTTACCGTCCACAACCTACACCTGCATGCTACGCATCCGTTCATAATGCCACAACCTACACCTGCATGCTACGCATCCGTTCATAGTGCTAACCACAACCTACACCTGCATGCTACGCATCCGTTCATAGTGCTAACCACAACCTACACCTGCATGCTACGCATCCGTTCATGATGATAACCACAACCTACACCTGCATGCTACGCATCCGTTCATAATGCTAACCACAACCTACACCTGCTTGATAAGCATCCGTTCAAAATGCTAACCCCAACCTACACCTGCATACTACGCATCCGTTCATGATAATAACCACAACCTACACCTGCGTGCTACGCATCCTTTGATAATGCTTACCTAGTGCTTCCAGAGTACAATACTACTGTTACCAAATAAATCGTCCGAGAAAAAGATGCAGGTGTGAACACGTTGCGGAAAGACTTATAACCGTGTTTCGGGGGAATACTTACAAGCTAAATATATGACTATAAGCGATGGGTTCATTTAACCGGGAGCACGGCTCTTTATTCGGTTATATTGTTTACCGCTTTATGGTTAGTCAGTTTATTAGCTAGTTTTAAAGTCGATGCGGTATACTCAGTGTCAGGCAATTAAAGCGATCCCCTTGATAAGTGTTGTGATCTTTATAATTATATTATTACATATTATTTGGTGAAAATAAAAATGTTTGAAGGAAGAACCGATTGCGTGAGGAGTTTTACTGAAACGTTTGCGATACACAGTGTCCCCGTTACACATTTAACTTCAATTAAGTTAGTGATACGTTGAGCTCACCGTGTTGCTTTGAATTGCAATTATCTAATATTACGCTATAAATAATCTCCGTCAAGTTCAATACTGAATGTGTTTATACTACTTATTCAAATTCCTAAGTCTTGGCATAGAGCCAGCCAATTACACCGTAGGAGATGTTAGCGTGGCTCACTCTTATTTACATTTCCCTCGATGAGTCCAAAAGTTGATTTTCGTTTTATTAAATAAAATAGATAATTCTGGTATCCAGTGGACTTTGGCACATAATTTAGGTGTACCGATATATGCCCTTAGTAAGTATTACGTATTCTGCAACACGATAGGTTGTGGTGTGCTGTTAGTTGGGTAGCCTAACATAATCAACGCCCTACTCAAGCACATATAGTTTATGTTATGTTAAGGCTTTATGGACGTTCAACCCTCAATTCATATAATACATTGTTATTATTCAAGAAAGCAAACGTGAAGTATATAGCATTAGTTGAGAATTTCGTATGATCTGTTGGACGGATACGGCAGCATATTACGTGAGTAATCGTAACGTATAGCATACTACCTGAAATACAATTACGTACATGGTACAGGTCGATAAGTATTAGATGTAACATTAAAATATACAATATATTAAGATATATATATATACATACATATATATATATATATATATATATATATATATATATATATTATATTTTAAGATTCTTATATTGTTTTACCTTTTTCGTCGCTTGTTTGTGTTTAATGGGAGGGGAGGTGGTATACTTGCACAAGTTCTGTTAGGGCTCCAATGCTTTTCATTCAGAATTTTTTTTTTTTTTTAGTTATCAAATTGGAATTCACTCTGTTCTTTGTGTGTTGCTATTGTATTCTTCTGATTTTGCTCTTTTGACCATAAAGGTAGAAGCTTGATTCTTTAACGTGACTGTTTATGTGATGTATCTAAGAAATTTTGAAAAGTTCATTGCTTTAATTTACCCATGCTGCTACATTCGAATATAAACCATCGAAAGTTAAAGGTAAAAATACCTTCTTGGATTTTCTGTAGTATACAGTTATTAACACACTTAATTGTTACACGGCGTAAATTAAAACGCATATCTGTACATTGTCTCTTATCTATATGTATCAAGTTTCCAGAGTGAACATAGTTCCTGTATAGTTCAAACGTGGAATATGTTCTGCCTTACTAAATATCAACGTCGTAGTTAGCATTGTATTGTAGTGACAACTAGAAGACAGTTCAGCTTGTTTCTGCTATTAAGAAACCAAATATACTACAGGAACTACGGTTATATTGGTATCTGTCATAATTTTGTATTAATACCATAGGTAATGATATTTTACATATTTATACATATTTCATATAATAATAACATACACTGACATTTGATCGAGATGAGATATTTTCTCCCAACCTAAATATGTTAATTGTGTAAACCCACTAACTGATCATGTTAACATCCGGGCACTTTGTACTTTGTGAAAACCACATGAAATTTAATTCATGATATCATAATGTACACTGTGTCAGGGCTATGACCTTTGCTGTTCATCAACGAAAAAGAGATTTACATCTTATCTTTGTGACAGGAAGACTGTCGGTCTAATTATTGGCTATTTTATATTTATTCATTACCCGTGTCCTGCTCCCAGTTCGTTGTATCAGTCTTTTAGAACTAATTGCTACTTTCTTGCCACTAGGTTAGGCTGTTAATAGCTGTACTTTGTGAGGCGTTTCAGTATTATTAAGTAAGCACCACCCTAGTAGTAGTAATATTATCATCATCATAGAAAGGTAATAAAGGTATGTGATATATTGGAAGCGAGATGAATATGAAATCATCGAATGCAATATGTTTGAACGAACAACCTTCGCTTTCAAAGGACTTCCTTCACCAGCTTACACAAAAGTTAATCGTTTGGTTTATTATGTCTAGAATTGAGACCAGTAACGTTATAATCTATATAAGCGTATCATGTTTATAGACATGTTGCATTATATACATTTATAGACTTCCAGAGGGAGACAACAAGCTGCAGCATTTAGTACGGGTCTTCTTAAAGAGACCAGCATATTGAGTTATTTTCAATCTTGAGTAAAATTAAGGGTAACGTAAAACGTCCTGAATGATATAAATCCAATTCTACACATTTTTCAAGGCCAAACATGATCGTTCGATGTTTTTTTTTCCTTCTCACTATAGCAATTACAAATGCGGTCCCTACCCATGTGTCTGTGCAGTATATTCCATTCTTTTTACAAAACGAAAGTTTACTTTGCATAGCCTATACAATATTTGTATCGTGGGTGGATTGTAGAGAGCAAAGTTCAACGTCTGTGTCTGTTGCATTGTATTATGTTGTAATGCTGAACGAGATCTATGAACAAACCAAATTTATCCGCAGTATTAGTATAGTAATATCAATAGTGCATGGCTTCAACACTCTCAGCTACACCTAATCATTTATTTTATTAACAAGTTTTGAAGGTCACTTACTAACTGTAGTTTCTATTACAATATCTTTCTTCTAGTGCACATTGTGAACTTACAGAGTGAAACACCACATATAACGGCTACTATAATGAAACAACAGCACTGTCTTAGTCATTCCATAGTCCTTCTACTGTTGGTTTCAGTCGGTAGGTATATATTATAATTATATATATATATGAACACTGTAACGATAACCAATCGTAACCATTTTTGAACGTGTCATGGAATTTTAGACCCTACATAATTGATTTACTTCAGCACGAAACATTCATGGTGAAGTGCTGTAATTTTGACACCTTTGCAGCACCTTAGTCTGAAAATGTCATCTATAACAGTGATTTCTATACAAGTGATAAAGCACAGCTTATTGGTGGCATACATATTTGGGAAGAAATATATTTATGACAATTGTGATATAGGAAATAAGTGGTTATGAACATTTGCTATCGATTAAATATCCATGTTTGTTCATAATTCGGGTTTGTATCTTCTTGTTTAGTGACCTCACTCGACGAATGTGAGTCCCCTCAGTATCTTGAACTAGGAAAGTCTGGGGTCGTACGTTGTACTTTTGATGGTGGATATCACAGTGTTTACTGGTACAAAAGTACCAACATTATCGGCCAGAAACCATTCATAGAAGACACACCTAGTGGTACAGCTGGTCCTGGATACGAATCTGGAGAATTTGACATCAATGAGGATGGGTCTTTAATAATAAATGAAGTCTTCTTGGGACACGAAGCAACATTTACTGTAACAACATTTCATTCGGCCGAAGACATCCCTCCAACAATATCTGTCGATGTAAAAACTTTTGGTAAGTCCCTCTTTACCATTTAGTAATTAATTCTTTGGGATTATGGACATACGATACGTTGACTTCCAGATGTTTATCTTACCCGCTGATCAAATGTCATATAATAAACCATTATTCCGTTTTAATATGTAATAAGTTTCTCTTGGGGTTTGTGTAAAAGGTGGTACTTCTATTGTACTTGAAACAAAATGACATGTATTAAAGACTTTGTGCCTTTTGAACATAACTGTTTGTTAACTCGTAAACTTTGATTCCACCCAACAGTGAAACCGGTACCAGCAGTTCCTCTCGTCAGTTATTGTTACAGCGAGGATAGTGTCTGTTTCATTCGATGGGATCAAAATTCAGATCTTACCTGTACAATTCAAGAAGTGAGGCCAACTGCTGACTTAAGTTGGCAACTAAGGACAGCCGATGGTGACAAAAGTCTTAGTTTTGAAACTGTAGTGACTAATGAAACTCTTACACAGACCATATCGGTTTCTATTATTGATCCTGATGTGTACTCATCACAACTGTCTCAACTCGTCTGCAAAGCACATCTTCACTTAGATATACTGCAGAGATATGAGACAGTTGTTTTTGTTTATAACACTGGGATAGAGACGCCCATTAATCATGTACATAATCTAAAGGTGGAGAGACATAGCTTGGTCAGGATCCCTTGCCCAGAAGGAGAAGTCAATGTATCGCTAGTTGTTTGGGAGAGACTGGTAGAAGACAGCAGATATGAGAGCCTGGTCTTCGGTATTTATTCAAACACGGATGAACTCACACAACCATTATCTGAAGGGTACACATTGGGAGAGAATGGTACGCTAATAATATCCTCTGTAGGGGTGCACCATGAAGGTGTGTATACATGCACATACAGCAATGGCACACATGGAGGAGTGACACACTACGACCTTAATGTCTATGGTACGTTTGAAATTCTCTACACGCAATCAATCATAGTTTGTTAAATAATTTTCGATTAGCGTTTATTTTTCAGAACGCTCTCTGATGTCTCAACATTGATATTTAGTTAAGAAGCCATCGATGAGAAGTAACACTACAGCTACCAATTTGCATCCTTCACTTTGCTGTTTTTGTAGTAAATAAGACAGTAGTAGCAGTGGCGTGAGAAGTGGGGTGGAGACAGGGCCAATGGTACCCCGCTTCAATTATCATATCTTTGACAATCCTTCGGGAGTTTTATAAAATTATTTCGGGTGTACACAACCCTGTTCAACCTCAAGCAAAATTACAGAAGTATTTAGCAGCACAAAATTCTGCGTTAAGACCTATTAATATACCTAACTTAAATATGCCCCAGAATGCACCATTTGAAACTTTCATTTTGTTTCTTACCACTACCTCTATCAGTTTAGAGAAACTATGATCGTTACTTCTTATATGTATTTCAGTATACCCAGTTCCAGCATATCTGGAGATTGAGGGTTGCAACCATGAACAGTATTGTAGTGTGACGGTTATGGAAACAGGAAGTCTAACCTGCATGGTCAGTGGAATTCGGCCGGAAGTGAATCTTGAATGGAGAGGAATCAATGATGAATCTTCTGAGAAAATAGAGTTCTATAACCACCAATCAAGTACCAAATCCAAGGGTGACACAACAGACATCATACTAACCGTTGACTACATGATCACACAAACGGATGAAGAACAGAGACTAACATTGGAATGCAGGGCAACGGGGCAATATTCTGACCAATTCAAGTTGACCACCCATGTAGATTTATTGGTTGGTAAAAGTAAGTAGACATGCTAATTCGGAACATGACAAATTATGGATTGATACAGGCTTACCATTCCAACATATCAATCTAGTTGTTTACCTCAGGTATGGATATATGTCCAAGGAGTAAATTATTGAATTAGATCACTCTAATTAAAAAACAGCACAAGCATGAAACATTAACCGTCGTTACTGTTGGGCTAATTTAATGCACTTTATGTTTTCTTTAAACGATATAGCAAGTTTGTAGCGAGTCCATAAATTGGCTGCTATGTTAGTAGTATATATAATCCTGTACTCTAATTACCATTTTATAAAAGAACATTTCGAAAACAACTAATAATAACATGACATGTACCTTGACAAAAGCCAAATGATCGAAATCATGTGTAATTAAATATTAAGCATGACAGGTAACCGTACAGTAGTCAATGGTTGTATACGTCGATACAGTAAACTTCATAAGATATTAACTTAATGAAGATCAAAATGATCTACCTTTGTGTCTCATTTCCGCAGCTCGTTGCAATTTGCCACAAAATTGTAAGACCAACATCTCAATTACGTTATGCATATAAATATTTGGTTCCAGTAGCACCGCCTTGCGTTACAATATAGCTTTTATTGCTGAAAGTATTACGAATGTAACCCATAGCACCACGGCTATGATGTATTGCTATCTCGTTCTTTAGCGGATGCCTCTTGCTGTTTATGTTGGAAGCTTAAGAAGAGAACATGATATAAAGTACTAGGCTATTATACCATACTGTTCAAAAGTAACCAGTACTAAGTAGGATTTTTGTTCCTTAGCTATATTGAAACGTCATTAGTCAAATGCACTAATATGCTGTTACCATTTCATCTTCCATATATCAAGGGAGCCAGCCTACTGAAGAGCCATTAACTGATGCAACCAATCCAGTACCTGTCATAATAGCAGTTGTCTTAGTCGTTGGGCTTCTTGTCATAGGTTTGGTGACGTTTTTAACCTGGAGAGGTAAGATCATGAAACTCAAATTACTGAACGGTTAGTTTCCTTAGTAAATGATTAGTCGTATTTCTAAACGGTTTGTTCTCAGTCCCTTAGACACACTCAGTAACATTTGCACTTGTCACAGACAAGTCCATGTACATCATAAAGCAAGATCGGATGTACGGAAGGAAACAAACCTTAGTGGAGCAAGAGCCTTATAGTAAGTAATGATGGATAGTGACTTCGTTGAAGCAACCAGGTATAATATAAAGTATGAATATGTACCTACGATGAATATTGTTCTATTACATATTTACAGTATTTATTTAACATCTGACTGATTTAAGTACCTTTTTCCATCTCTTTATAGTTTACTGTTCACGAAGTAAAGACCACGATGATGAAGAGGTAAGCTAATATTTGGGGCGAAATCGCAAATCAAATATATAATACATCGTTAATGTGGTGGCGATAATCACGGTGGTTGCATGAATACTGTTACAATTGCTGCAATGCTGTTGGTATAATGACATGCACTGTGTTATATGATATGTAGAAACGTGTATATGAATTTCAACGCCCATCGCTTATCATTATTTCCATGTCATCATATTGGTTCTTTGGTTCTTGGTGTTTTTGCTACTGAGGTAAAATTACCCTTCCCGTATAGCGTGAGGAACAAATATTGATCTTGTTTATGTTCTTATGTCCTCATTTAATATTTTACACCCTTCTCGCCGTTGTTGGTTATACCTGTTGACTATAAGTAATTTAATTTACATTTATATATATGTTTTATGTGTTGTTTGTTATTCGTTCCGTTCCTTTATTTCAGAAAATGCCAATGATGAAGACTAAAGGTATATATGCATTTCTTTCGTCCAATTGTACTGTTGTTATATGCTATTAAGAATTAGATTAGACTTTAAGGAAATGACATTTCGTTTGTAATATTTACTAAACTTCCGATCAGATTTGACTATGATTTCTTTATAAACCGATAGCTATGAGACATTATTTTATGAGCAGTGTATAATCGCATTAAAACAAAAACATTTCTGTGCCAACAGAAAATATCAAGCTTGTATTAATCAACCTTCAACAGCAATTATTTTGTTTATATTTACAATATGATTGGTTATCAAAAAGTAACCTTTAGTTGGTTTTGTCAAAGGTTAACTTCTATCCATATTTTTGTATTTTCAGATTTGAAAACAAAGTTAATAGAACAGTTGAAAGAGACCTACAACGTCATGTATTCGTCATTAAAACCAATTCCTTACTTAAAGAACAAGATGTATTCGGTGAACGAGTTATATGTCGAGGGCGGTATTGAATGCCTCTTGAGTGAACGTAGCACGGATAAAGTTGACAAGTGGGTCGACATCGAATCATATCAAAACATTTTCTCTGATCCGCGAATTCAGTCCAAGCGACGCATCATTGAAGCTGAGCCTGGTTACGGTAAATCAACGCTGACCCTTCAGCTTGCCTACGAATGGTGTACGGCAGTCCCAAACTCACTGATGGAAAAGATCGATCTACTTCTGATCTTCAAACTAAGACAAATGAAAGGGATTACTTCCATTTATGAAGCTACAAAACTATTGCTACTACCCAGGGAATCAAACATAGGTGTCAATGAAATCAAAGATATTCTCGCCGAGCTTTCGTCTGTGGTTATCATATTAGATGGATTCGATGAGTATCCTGACTATAACTCAGAGACCCAAACAGATATTTTAGATATCCTGAAAAGACACATGTTTCAACACTTTGATGTTATTCTGACGACTAGGTCCTCTTTCCTGCCAAAAAGTTATGCCCCGCAGACAAAGCACATCAGGTTGACTGGCTTTGACAAAGAAGCACAAGATAAATACCTACGCAGAGCCGTCACGGCCACCCAAGGAAAAGTCTCAGAGGAGGTTAAAGAGTGGTTGGAAGACAATCCTGTTCTCGCGGACTTGTGTCAGGCTCCACTCTTCTTCGCATTGTATGCTCATGCCAGTCAGGACCGTGAAAACCTCAAGAACTGCAACTCTGCTACAGTGTTCTTTCGTTATATCGTGTCATGTATCAAAAGTCACACAACTGCAAAGAGCGACGATAACTATGTTAGTAAGATTGACCTCGTGAACGATAATATTCTGAGTGAGGTAGCCTACCTAGACTTGACTCGAAGACGAATATTAAGCGATTGGAAGAGAGATGAACTAAGCAAGAAACTCGGGAAGGATACATTGGAGCAGTACGTCCAAGTCGGTATTCTACGTGAGGAAGAAACTATTCAAGTCTCCGATGTGCCGGGAACCTTGGCATCAGAGCATATCAAGCTAACATCTGAAATAAGGTTTTATCATAAGTTGTTCAGTGAGTGGTATGCCGCTAATTATGTAGCGGATCGATTGGCGACTGCCTCTGTGACACAAGAAGAAGTATCAGAAATTCTGGAAGACCTTGAACCGTCTACTTGTCAATATGTATACCGATTTGCCTGCGGATTGAACCCCGGAGCAGCCAAAGCTATCATAAACTATCTTAAAGGTGTAGAGGGCGGCGATGAATTTGCTATCCTATGCATCCTTGAGCAGGGTGGTGCTGTCGATTACATCATAGATAATGTGACGGACATTTGTTCCCGTGAGATACAGATTGGGGCTCAGAATACACGACTGCTACAGAGATCCGTTGTGCAACTATTGGAGATTGCCACTGCTAAACAAGTAAGTATACATTAATGCAGCATACGTTGATTAAATCGATCTAATGCACAATGCGATATACCATAAATATTAGTAGACGTGATAGCCATGGTATGCATGAAAAATATCCCAATGGTGATACTTTCGACAATTCATTTAAATAGTTTCAACTAATTTTATGGATTATTTACAAGTTAAGATTCTTCATCATATTTTATTTCTGATGTCCCAGATTCCTGTCTTCCGATTGTTGCTTAGCGATTCTCTGAAATCCGTGAATGTGCGCAACAGTGAAATTGTATTGAAAAGCGACCTTCGATTGCCCATACTGAATACCTTGAAGGCGCTCTGGCTAGACATAACTGGATGTCGACTGCAACCTGAGGATTTCACTGGTGTATTCCAATACAGTCTGAAATGCGAAAGCTTGAAAACTATTACGTGAGTGAATATTGTGGAAACAAGGTTGCTGTTTTTTGGGCTTAAGTACCAATGGTTCATTGAGTTGTATATATTTTATATTTTGATATTATACATACTATTTCTAGTAAGATCCATCCTTTTCTGTTGACAGTTTTTCAAATTGCCTGGCTCCTGTGACATACGGCGACTCCACTGTTAT
This sequence comes from Apostichopus japonicus, assembly GCF_037975245.1. NCBI lineage: Eukaryota > Metazoa > Echinodermata > Holothuroidea > Aspidochirotida > Stichopodidae > Apostichopus > Apostichopus japonicus. The sequence goes on from NC_092576.1 coordinate 45,826,398, forward strand.
GGCAGACTTAAAACAAAGAAACATCAAAGGTTTGTTTTTATATATTCCCCAATCTATATTAAGCAGTTGGTATGCCTTTTCCCAAATGTAGTTCCACCTTCTTTCCACATAGCCAGTATGGCAATGTCTTTATCGCGAAAATTTAATAGAGACTACTAAATCTGTGGACATCTTTATCCACAATGTGCTTTGACAAAAGTTGTTAGTATTACCCATATACATGAGTCTCTTGCGAATATTTTTTGTATGTCAGTTTTAATTTACACTGGGTTAATTCAATATCCTAATACAGACGTCAGTTTATGGTAACCACACAATACCTTTCCTGGATATCTTCATGTATTCATATATCAACTACACGGTTGCTTTAATTTCAGTTCAATGGTATCCCTCTGTGATCGGTTATCGGCTTGACCTTTCTAATGGATTTTGGAAGGTAAGGATTTAAATTATCGACAGAATTAATCAATCAAGTTCTCGTCAGTAAAGCATACAAACTAATAATTTGATGTCCTGTTTCTGTATGAACTAGATTGACACATTGTGTTTTACATGCATCGCCCTCATATAATGGACAAATGTTATTAATGTTGATTACCTACCCCTCATGTGTCTTCTTACATCTTCCTCTTACTGTATAGGACAAGAATGGTACTTCACAACTGACGCAATCGGAATACCTGAAGGAGGTATATTCGTCTCTTCTTTTCATGTAACATACCGTGCTAATTATTCACGTGATTGTCACGTGCTTGTCAGTTATCTGAATTGTATTTACTAATACACTTGAGCTTAGTCAGCTACCGATCATATCAATAGTACCTTTGTAGAGAACACACCAATGAGAAGTTACGTGGAACGCTAAAGGAGCTGCTATCTATTCTAAGTTAAAATTTTAATAATCACATGAATATTTAAACTGCATATGTAAATAGTTTAGCACATCATTCGAACTACTATAGCACAATATAACTCTAGACGGGTCTATGACCAGCATTTGGTCACCTTCTGCACCTTTCATTTCTCGTAAATCGTTATGGTTATTACCGTCTTATATTATGTTGTTCTCTGCAGGTGTCTACATTTAATGATACCTATAATTCCAGGTGAGTTAATATTACGACATCTTATATCTATAGTTCTAGAAATTAATTAACATTGTGACGGATGTCACCCAACATTGATATATATATTTAGTTCCTTACCTAGCCATACTCTGCTGATAAAATAAATTTAAGTTTTCGTCTTAGTTCTGTTCTAGTTTATTTTTATTTTCACTGTGATCGTCTGAATAAATCGAAAGAAATATCAAGTTAAAGTTACTTTAGTTGACCACAAAATAACCATTTCTTTTCTAATATCTTTCTTTTCTTTCGAAGATGAAAAGATAAAACTTGAACATAATTCTTTGTTCATGGTTGAAGTTACAAGGAACGTGAAGAAACTACAACAAGGCTAACACTGTATTAGTAACAGACTGTAAAAGAATGTTTAACTTGCACACCTTGAACTATAAAGAGAAAGCAATATGACGGCGGCGTCCTTTTGTCTCATGTATTGAAAACAGTATCGAGAGCTAAATGACCTCAGAACAGGGGTACACTAGCCTTGGAGAAAGACACGTCACCGCAAGAGCGATGAGACAAGACAATAAATCAAGCATGGGGTTACGACACACACAACCTTAATTTCATCACACGAAAGATGTTTACGGTCTTCCGCAATTGATGTTTGATGTAATTAATTATTTTGCTAAGAAACAGTGGAACGATGCAAAAGCAAAACATGTTTACAATTCTACGTTATGTACAATCCAATCTTTATTGAACGTTCAGGTCACGTGGTATGATGAAAAGATACGAATACTCTACTATGCATTTATATAATTTTTATTATAAATTATATTTATTGATTAAGTGATCTACTGAATAATGTATGATTAGTTGATAAGATCACTGTTAATGCAACTTTGATAATGAATGATTCATTAGAAATCTTTTCATTTGTTGGTTATTCAATATTGTACTGTCCTTATAGTTAAGTCATTTGCACATGAATGAAGTAAAAGATTTATTTGAATTGTTACTAACATATTTAGAAGGTCAAAACTTTCATGAATTTTTTTATTCAAGTTGCTTAGCTGAAGCATTGAATCTTACAGTCGAAGGTAATTATGTGCTTCTATAAACAATCAATCCACTTACTTTTGTTTGATTTGTTTGCAGACAAAGAGATTTTTGTTGTTGAAGTGAATCGAAAATTAGAAAACGTATGGCTGGATTTAAGACTCTTCTTGAAAACAACCAAGAAAAGAAACGAAAGAGGAAGAAAGAAACATATTCTTTGAAACTAATTTTGATTGTTTAATGATCAATTTAGAGTTTATTGTTTTATATGTGGCATAACGTTATATTTCTGTCCTTTGACAGAAACAGAAAATAGAGCTCTGTAAAAGAGAAAATTGAATAAAGTAGGTTCTATGAAAGGTAAAGTTCTATTAAAGATAAATTACAGCTCCGACGGTACAATTTCAATATGTCTGTGTCTGTGCACTTACATTTCAACGTTGGGTCATTCCTAGATACATCAAGTATCTTGTTTTTTTTTGCAAGTGCATATATATATATATATGTGTGTGTGTGTGTGCGTGTATGGGTGTGTGTGCGTGTGTGTGTGTGTAATTGAAATCGTATATATATATATATATATGTGTGTGTGTGTGTGTGCGTGTGTGTGTGTGTGTGCGTGTGTGTGTAATTGAAATCGTAGTGAGTTGGAAAATCCAGAACAGTGAAACAACTTCCAGCCTCCACCGAGATTCGAACCCGGGCCTCTCGCTTTATTTGCGGGCACCCAAACCACTAGGCTATGGACGCTGATTGTATGTCCAGAAGTTCAACACCTGTAAGAAAGGTCGTAATTCTCCTTTAGGCGTTTGCCACCTGTATCGAACAATACTAGTTCTGTTTTGGTGACATATTTCCTCAAATCAGATCAAAATGATGCTAACCAACTGAAAATCATTTGTATTCCTAAAGCCGGATCTCGAAAGAGATACTTTGAACAGACTTTGTTAATGAAATGGAGGTAAACGACCCCGCGCCTCCCGCTTTATATGCGGACACCCTAACCACTGGGCTATGGACGCTGTTTGTATGTCCAGAGGTATATATATATATAGATATAAATATATATATAATATATAGATATATATTTATGGGCCTAAATACATTACATGTTTGGTAACATGGCGAGGCTTGTAAATGAATAAATTATAAAAACAATGAAACTATTACTGCAGACGGGATCGATATTATCATTTATGATAAAACGGCTTCACCGTAGAAACAAATTTAGCAAAATAATATGTCTATATAAATGTGATATATGCAATATTAGAAATAAAACAAAATTTATGTTTACAAACAGACTCTTGAAATATATTTATTAGAATAACTACAAGTAATTTCAGTAAAGTAATACAGTAGGCCGGGTTGGGGTTGGGTGGAGGGGTTAGGAGTTGAATTTCAGAAGGGGGCAAAATCTTACGATTAATTTGCGTTTGTTTTTAGGATATTTATGTTAATAGGGGGCTTGCATCGGTAACTTTCTTCTCCAACCTTGGAAATAGATCGATTTCGCAGACAAAGAATATGGTTTGCGAAACATATAATGGGTAAGGATTATCAAGAATATGGTTAGTATATGATACTCTAAATTGAATGAAGCGTCATGTACTCTCTGCCTGCCTTAATTATATATGCATTAACAATATCATGTAATGCAATTGCATGTTTTTAATGGGTATAACTATAGATTTACCCTAGCGTCAGTTAGGTCAATCATTTGGTAAGTCATTTGCGACCATATTCCTCCTACCATCCCCCCTTCCGACCCCTCCCAAACAAACCCCACCTCCCCTCCCTGCTGCACTCCACACACTCCCACTATCTCTTTTTCTATCCTGTTCCAACTCCCACCAACGTTCGTTGTGTAACAGTTCATTTCGATCATATTTAGATGTGTAGAGTAGTCAGTGCACTGTATTTGCAATGATAGTGAAAGAAGTTTGTTTCAATAGACAAGCCTTCCTTAATACATAACACTTGAACTATAAAGATGACAGTCAGACTGTAAAAAACACTTCAGAAGTTATTGTTTGTTCTTTAACAATATATTTATAGTAGTTGTGAGGACCCTGATCTATTAACCTTTAACGGATATTTATGACTCTACCTCAACCAAGATTTAATATCAAGAGCAGGTATTAACGTTCAGTTTAGAGTGGCGCACTGCAAGGGAATGTAAACACATGTACAGCGGAGAGCAATTCTTTACACTGATAAAAGAAATATTATCATCATGCAAGGCAAAGTTCATTGGTTTTGATGACGGCTGCGATGCGTGGCTTGATATGTGCTATCGTCACGCACAACAGCATATTGCTTGCTCTTCGGATTCATCATAAAAGAAAATCTTAAAATTTAGAACGGTTCTCATTTGCAAGTAACTTATCGCATTGTAATACTTATCTGTAATGTAGCATATATAGTCAAATTCACTCACCAGCTCATGCACCCTTAGAAACTTCGTAGAACAGGAACCTTTTGTTAAGATAAGAAACTGACAGTGCACACGTATATGGATTTTGCTGGTTGGATGTTCAAGTGTAATAAACTGTATGCTTACTGAAATTGTTTCTGACAATTATATGTCATCGAATAACAGCGTAGGATGTTTGTGCCTTGTTGACTAAAGAGTGAGATAAAAGCGTTCAAGATTCCCTCCTCTCATGGTTAAAACTTTACATGGTCACATTACGTAAACATGAAATTGCCATGATTTACCAGTAAGTCAATTATTCGGTAAGTGGCTTTCATTGCATATAGACGTCTATATGCTCCATACATCGCATGAGGATTAGTGTATAAATCAAGAAGAACATTATATGAAATATACCAACTGGAAGTAGCAGTTTGGTTTCGAAATTTAAAAGCGACTGAGCCCATCGTGTTGTGGTTGCCTTATAGCGTACAGTATACTAAAGTCACGGTCCCAGCCCTAACATAAACACAGAGGCGTGTGTATCAGTCAACGTATCAGGACTGCGATTGTGTAGGCCTACAAAGCATATATTGCGAGAGTGGGAAGGCTGCTTCTACCGCCATTTTGATCAAAACAAACTAAGCGTAAAGATTAATTGAGAAGACAAAGAGAATAAAAAAAAAGTAGAAGCAATACACAATACATTGAATCACGTGCTCAAAAGTATTTCAGATTAGGAAAGTATGTACAATTAAAATAAAAAGTGCATAAAACACAATTATTTTAGTTTTACACGAGATTGCAGCAATCTGCTTGTAAATCAGAACACTGTTCTTGTATGTTAATACATGCATGTTATATAGTAACATAAAACATAATATATGGTATGCTAATGAGGCAATGATTATATTCCCCAAAAATATGTTCTTAATAATAAAAATAATAACTGTGAGATATTACATGATGTACGTCAGATGCATCTCTCATAGGTACTTTGCTGTGACGTTTCGTATAGTTTATATCTGCATAACTTACCACAGATAATAATGCAATAATATTTACAGTCAAGCTCTGTTTGTCCAATAACCTATTATATATGTGTTATTATGTATAGTATTGGCAAAATATCGCATACGTCATGTTTTCCGATATCCGGTCAGAAATTTATTAATCGATTTTAGGTTGGAGATAATCATTGCTGACCTCAAAACTGCATAAGTAGTACTTAAACAATATTGATAAATATAGTAGAAGAGAAAATTATGAAACGATAATGACTGATTTGGTGTAACGCGCCTGAAGGAGCGTATGTGCGTTATTCTACCAAACGGTGTCACATTTCAAGAGTAATGTGTACGATAAAAGGCAAAAGCCAGAAATATTCTTGAACAGGCCACTGTATCCGCTGCTTGTACACTAATTGTATGATGGTCCCTTTGTAAGTTTTCCTGTTGACGTCATGATAGCCTGGTTTGCCTACATTCCCTCTTCACTTTGTTTGCCATTTGCCAGCTGTAAACAAGAAAGATTCGGTGAAATAACATATTAAAACAGGTAACTGTCAAAGAAATAAACTCAGTAACCAAACATGTCCATATGTATTCCGTAGAGGTGGGCGTCCGTACGGAGGGCGAGATGGAGGCACTGGCCCAACACTGTAAAAACTTCAAAGTGTATTCCGTAGAAAATTGATTAGTTCCTCTGAAAGTTATTTTAGTGTAATGAGCAAGGTGCGAGACAACACGGAGCCTCTGAAATAGTTCAGATCCAAAATTCTTGTCACCCCCTCCTCCACACCCCGGGGACACCGCTAAGGTTCTCTGATATATTACACAGAGTATATTAACACTAATTATTAATCTTTCTGACATGTATCGATGTGCCACGTATTCGATAGCAGACTCATAAAACTATGGGTAAATGTTGTACATTAGCGAGGGGTGTCCCTTAGCCTCAACCCTTTTATCCCAGCCAATCCGATTAACCGGATCTGTGTATTAACGTTTTAAATATACCAAAAACCGATATGTGCATGTCCTCTCTCTCCGGCTTACTCTCTGGGTTTTTATTTCTGCGAGCGTTTTTTTTTTATCACAGCGGTTACATTGCAGTTATTGTTTAGTTAGATTGAAATAAAATATATAGTTCTATGTTTTATATAAAGAAAGAGAACCAAATATGTCAGCAGTGCCTTAAATTAATCGGTTATTGATGGCTGTATTTATTTTTAAAAAAATCCTCTTTTTTTCTGATATAGAGTATAATATATTGTACATCATTATAATATAGGTATTATATTTATATATATATATATATATATATATATATATATATATATATATATAAATATATATATATATATATATATATATATATATATATATATATATATATATATATATATATATATATATTGTAGACTATTATAATAGAGGAATCAAAAATTAAACTTTTTACCGAGGTTTTCATTTCTCTTATGCTGTCCGCCTGGAAAAGAAATGTAAAGTTAATCAAAATGGTAAAATCGATCAAATAAAAAAAATAGTCTTTCTAAAAATATTAATATCCAAACATGAACGTTAGCACTAGTCACGTCTACGTCAATGTAAATATGCATACATAAATCATCAATATAGCTTTCTAGGCTTTATAATAGAGGCCATTACATGCATAAGGTACTCAAATGTTTAATTAGCTATCAATACAAAATAAAAATGTCTTGATTTTTTTTTAAATATTCTTATTAATGACTGCTATAACTTGATAGAAAGTTTTTAAAAACAATAGACACACAAGCTGTACACAGAAGAATTTAATTGAACTTTGGTTGAATCAAGTGATGTTTGTTTCCGTGTTTTAACATATTATATTCATCCTTAAAACAAAAGGTCAATTATGCTTACATGAAATCAAAACTGTGATAGTGTATCACTGTGAACCATTTATTCTACAGTCATGAATCATGTAACCTTTCAGTGTTGTTAAGTTTGTAGAGCTTACCTCCTTGTCATAGCCCAGTTGGTCAAGTAGAAAATCACTATCCTTGTACTGTAAATTAAAAGAAAATGTTCCCATGATAACATTGAATCCAGATCGACTGAGAAAGAATCAAGTCGGGTCATTAATTGTTAGTAATTATTAACATTTAATGCAACACTCAAATTGATGGAGGTAACCAACTGTGACGTCAACGCAACTGATTGACAATAAATGTGATGTATTCATACAACAAAGACCTTGCCGCACTGGAAAACAGCCTACTGCTTTCCCTGCAATAGAAATATATCGGTGACAAAACACCGCCTGTTTGTATACTCTCTAAGAAGAAGATATTTGGTAACATCCTACTGCATAACATTCTCTATAATAAAAGAATGGGTGACAACACTTCACAAACTATTTTATGGCCAGCTTCGGGTAACAAAGTATACAGTTTCTCACCTTCCAGGTACCAAAGGTAAAGTCGAGTTGGTACCAAGTCAATTGCGGATACCAAAGAACTGCAATGAAATATTGACATCAGTTAGTTATGTCTATTTAACTATTCATGTTCTAAAATCCCATAAATTACTGTTTCATTCCGTGCTAGTGGCTATTCTTCCTCTTCTTTCCAGTCGCCCAAGTAAGGATCGTTGACCCATGGCGTAGTTTCGTGTGATAAACAGTGACGTTACCATGACGTCACAATATACATTTGGTTAATTATTGTTTAGTACGCTGCAGTTGACTCAGATTCTTCGTTTGTGTATATCAAGCAGAATAAATAAATACATTTAAAATTATGTTATCAAAGTAGCAGTATATTATTGAGTAGCTACATAAAAGCCTTTCATCAAATCACTCTCGTTCTCGTTCACCTAATAAGTACATTTATGTTCTCAAACGTAAGTACATGCATGGTCTCAATCACCCTCAAATATTGTACCCACCGTTCACTTCTCTATCACTGAGTCCTTGGAACGGTTTTCCCTTTTCAATAGACTGCGGTAGGAGACAATACCGGAATCTGCATCAATAAAAGAAATGAAACACACTGAAATAGTACAGCATCTGACAAACCATAATTACATTTGAACCTAAGCATGAGCAGCTAAAACCAATTTCTTTAAGACAAGTTAAATAGCAAATACCGGCAGGTACTGGATGCTTTGCGTTAGGTGGCTTTTAAGGTAAACATGTTTACGAGTGAATATAATTCCTCAGATTTTGAACTCCCTGATAATATCATAATTATTGTCGACGACAACACCAATGCTTACTTTAAAGTCTGTAGACTTGAGCATTTGTTGGCATAATCAAATATTTTGTCAATTTCTTCCTGATTCATCTCAATTTCTCTTTCGTCTATACAGAGTTCCTTGAGACATTTCATTACAGGTAGACTGATGGTAGACTTGAGAACAATCTCCTCATGTGAGATATGTACATCATGAAAGCAGTCTTCAAGCCAGAGAGATGCAATGGGAATCTGTAATCAAACAATAAAGGTTAAGATAAGTTTAAGAACAACAAAAACAGAAATAACAAAATAAACAACAATATCTTCATAACCATATGAAGATCAATATTCTAATAAATATCATTAATCGTATGATTAATATGAACCTAGTCTGCATAAAAGCACAGAATTAACAAATATAACCATAGCAAAATAAAATTGTTTGAATATCGAAAAATTATGATTGGTTAATTTTCAAAGCAGTTGCACTGCTTGTGCAAGTTCATTTATAATTGCCTTAAACCATATTGCACAATGGCTAGCATGTCAGTGATAGCTACTCACATTGCGCGTCGATGCGATCACCATTATTTGTACAATAGACCTCTGAAGTAGTCTTGAGTCTTGATAGCTAATATGAATCTCTCTGGTGCAAAGGTTCTTAACATTGTCAATTATATCATCCACCTTGCCACTTTGTTCTAGAATACACAGCATCGCAAACCTATCGCGGCCTTTCATATCTTGCAGGTATGGAATGATAGTCTTGGCTGCCGTCTGGCTAATTCCACATGCAAAACGGTAAATATAATGGAATTTATTTGGCTCTAATGACTCGAGAATCTCTGGAAAAGTTTCACTGTTTGCTTTACTTTTAGCGTGTTTAGCCACAATGTCGGCCACGTAGTGAGCTGCGTACCACTCACAGAAAAGAGGATGATAAAATTTGACTTTCTTTGTATTCAAGGTGCCTGGATCATCAATCACTGTAGTGTTCTCATATTCACGTAAGATTCCGACGCTGAGAAACTGATCAAGAAACTCTGACCCAAGTAACTCGTTAAGCTCGTCTTTACTCCAATCTGTCTGTCCTGTGTTCTTAGTTAAACTACTGAATGCAAGTTTGTCCAGTTCATCATGATTATTTTCAAACGCATTAACGTTGTCCACATTTTGATCTTCCATCTTTCTTTTGAAATGTTTATAAAGGCTCGAGATAATGTAGCGAAAGAACTTAGTAACTGACGTGCACTTACGTAACTGTTCATTGTCGCGACTAAGATGAGCAAACATGACGAAGAAAAGGGGAACTTGACAGAGGTCAATGAGAATAGGATTATCTTTCAAAGCCTCCTTAACCCTCACCGAAGCTGATTCATCGTCCTTGGTAACTGCCTTCTGCAAATACTTTTCTTGTGCTGTTTTATCGAATCCCGTCAACCTGATTCGCTTGGTTTGTGGGGCGTATTCCTTGGGCAGACAAAACGATCTTGTAGTGAGAACCACCTCAAAGTCAACAAACATGCGTCTCTTTATGATGTAAAGAACATCTGATATGGAATTCTTTTCATTTTCAGGAAACTCATCAAAACCATCAAGTATAACAAACACCTTTTCTGGCGAGCAGGAATTAAGGATTTCTTTGATATCGTCGGTCACGAGACGTGAATCTCTTGGCAGGACAAACTTTTTAATTGCGTCATAAATAGAGGAAACACCTTTCAATTGTCTGAGTTTGACAAGAATAAGTATGTCAACATTCTTTAAGATGGATTCCTGGACTCCACCACACCATTCATAAGCTAGCTGTAGAGTAAGTGTTGACTTGCCATATCCCGGTTCGGCTTCTATGATTCGCCGAGTAGATTTAACGCGGCAATCACTTTGTATGCATTTGTAAGATTCTAATCTCTGCCAACTAATCGAATTGTCTTGAACCAAGCATTCCATACCGCCCTCTACAAAAAGAGAGTTCACTGCGTACCTCTCCTCTAAATATGGAACTGGTTTTATGCTATTGAATAGATTTTCATAGCTTCCTTTCAACTGTGTAATGAAAAGTTTCTTTTTGTCTGTAGGAAGAGCACCAAAAAAGAAATTCAATATTAATATTTGAATCATGCATGCTTTTAAACTTGCAGATCATTTTTCCCTATATATTTTCTATAATAACTCTGTAATAAGTGGATTAATGAATATAGATCGTGATACTTAGACGTTACAATTCCGCTATATTTACGTACCTGTTATATCGCTATGCGGAAGTGTTTTCAGCATGGGAAGATCCTAAAAAATAAATCAAAACAAGTTTTAAATGTACATATTTGATGGAAGTAGACTAAAACGCATGGTTCTACGATACCTGGTAATATTTGCACCAAACAAAGCACGTTTATCAACTTTTAATATGTTAACTAATTATAAATATTTCTTGGTCTGAAATAGCAGACTCTGTTTAAAGAAAAAATGGAAAAGAATACCTCATCGTCAATATATTCTGCGTTCTGCGTGATCCGGCGTCTTCTGCAAACTGTCGAGAAAGAGGAATTACAAGGTGGTGCGCTACACTGTGCTACAATGTGTCAACTGATCCAACGAATAATCATTTAATCAAACAACAATGTAATATTAGTTTGATCGATATCGGACATGGGTTGAGTTGGGCTATTTTTCCCAGTTGCCTTCTCCCACCAGTTCCTTCCTTTCCCCATGCCGACCCACAAACCGATGCACAAAGTTATCTGGTCTGCTTTATTCACTGCCAAGCAAGTAAATTGGTTTACCACAACATGAATACTTGATGTATCGTGATGCTTTTAGCTAGTAGGGATCTTTCTGATGCCACAGTGTCCTCATCAAATGTACATGGCTTGATCAGTGTTAACAAGGAACTACTAAATTTCTAACAGTATTGTAAAAAGTAATCAAACGTAGCATAACTTTACCTGTATAGACAACGTAGACCGTTGCAATGGACAGGATTGTTCCTATTGAGAGCACTGCGATTACCACGGTGACCACCGATGGTCCCTTCGTTTCAACGACTGGTTCGTCTGTGATGTGATCCTCACCTGTCACACGATGTGAATATAAAGTGAACAATAAGTATGAGTTACGACAATACTTGCTACATATGAGAAGAACTTTAGAAGTTTGATAATGTTTTGAGGTATAATCTTCTTAGTTGTAGATATTTTATTCATTTGTTAATGTCTTAATGGAAGCCTAACAAGAATGATTCCATTTGATAACAGCCTCTCGATGAAGGATGATTCAGGTTAATGACAATTGATGTCTCGATATTTCAGTCCTTTCTTATTTTTGTTAAGTAATGATAAGTTACAAGTTTATGCGAAGATCAAATACATTGTACTCCATTGTAGGACAGTTTACTACATTGTACTACATTGTAGTACAGTGTACTACATTGTAGTACAGTGTACCACGTTGTACTATATTGTACTACAGTGTACTACCGTGTACTACAATGTACTACAGTGTACTACGCTGTACGACATTGTACTACACTGTACTACATTGTACTACACTGTAATACGTTGTACTACATGGTACTACCTTGTATAATCACTAGATCCAGTGTTGTTGTAAGACGAAACAAATGAGCATGTTGTCCAGTTGCTAGGCATTCTACAGCTAGTCTCTCTGGAGTCGTTTCGAGGGCTTCAAATTTAGTGACTAGTATCACATCTGCAGTATCCCCGTTTTTTGTTACACTATTCTCTTGACTAGTGAACGTTAACAGATCTGCAAATTTGTCTTGAACAACTCTCCATTTGAGTTTTACAACTGGTCTTATCCCTTTCACTTGACACGTAAGGCTTCCTGTTCGTTGAACTTGCAATGTACAGTATGTCTCATGATTACATCTCTCCACTTTAAGATAACTTGGTTCCGGATACACTGAAAATAAGAAAAAGACATTAGTGTATGTGAATGCAAGATGAATCGCTCTCAACTATAAGGAAACCAGATTTACAATAAATCCCCCTTTGTCAAATAATATCTGTTATGAGTTGATAGTGTGCTCACGTGAATCAAGTAAATGACAAGTGAAGTTCCAAATCATGCCAATGAAAATCACAATACGTAACATTTTGATGATTGGGAGAATGGCTATTAAGTTGATATAACCTAAATGGCACGTCAATCAATAATGAAGTTTGCCTCAGCAAACTCGTCAGAGCCAAGACATCTACAATTGTATTTGATTGTAACATTTGTTTCAAAATCTTGAAAATTTACTTATTTGCGGATGTGTACTAATTAAGCGTTTTGTGTGATATTATGTTTTACGTTGTTGAAGGTTTTACCTCGTTAGCTCAGGCTTAGTTGTCTTTACGTTGTAGATATTTTTTCTACACAAAACTTGTCAATCCCCGAGACGTCTTTCATTCGATATCGATAAGTCTCTAAGTCCGATTTTTTCATCATTAAGTCATTGAGTACAGTTGATGATGGAATAAATGTTACGTAAACTCACCGATTACAGAGAGACTAGTTAGTTGTATACCATCAGACCTCCAGTCGTTGTAAATACACGCATATAAACCTTCATTTCTTATGTCCACCGATTCTATTACCACGGACCCTTTACTGCCCAGAGTGACACCCGTCTCGAACACCTTCGTTATTGTTGTATTAATGAATGTGCCATACAGCACAATATCATTACTTGGGACCTTCTTCCAGAGTAGAAAAGCCAGGGAGTAATTAGAGCATAACAATTCAACTTGTTTGCCTCGTTCAGCTATTATCTCGTTACGATGGTGAGTTGAAAGATCTATCCCCTCATTCTCAACTAATACAAACGATTCTGTCCTCTTAAGCATCATCAGTCGATCATTAGATTGGCAAACAAGAAGTACAAGGAGTGATGAATAAGCAAAAGGATTCATTGATGACACAGTATAGTTTGATATTAGTCCATGAGAAGTATTGTAGTAGCTAGATGTAATATCTTTATCTCCATCTGAAGTCCTTGCGGTCCAGATGACTGGTACGGCTGGTCTAGAATCCAACACACCACACATTAACTGCGAATCTTCATTAGAGACAGTGTGGCAGATCTCAGAAGGAACGTCACAATCATATATGACAGGATATGGTTGTTTAGGAGTCACTGAAATGAAATAATGCACCAATACACTATGTTATAATATAGTTGATCATCTCTCTTTCTTCATAGCAATGTATACAAAATAGCGTAATACCATGGTTGACATATCATGTGATAAACTGCTATGACAAGTGTTAAATTACATATGTTACCATCGAATGTATATGGTTATGTATGTGAAAGCTACCAACTGTTATGTCAGAATATTAATGTTGAGCAAACTGAAGCTGACATAAGATTATGGCTGAGTTCTGACAGACTATTTCAAGATTTTGTGATTTTAGGATTTGTTGGTTTTTAAGATAAATTTTGCTTTTACTCGATCATTTTCTTTTTATGATTTAAGTAGTAGACAGATACATCGTGCGTAGTGCGCTATACGAAAATATATTTACATTACATTACTTTACTATCTTTTATGTCCAACGGAATATGTATGTTAACTTACTACCCCGTAGTATTGATGCGTACACATATTTAGACAACAAATATAAATACATGGATTTGGTCAAATGAACAGTTTTATTAGCAGAAATTTTGCAATTGCCTTCAATTTTCTTCTGTGAGAATATGACACAATTTCTAATAGAATAAAATTAAAGTTGTTAAGCAAATCGTATTGAGTTTACCTGTTGTTTTCACGTCAATATAGAACGTTGTTGGGAATTCTTGTGTTTTCCGATAAACCCTAACTGTAAATATTGATTCATGTTGGAAATCCACTTCATTTATAATGAGAGATCCGTTAAGGCGAATGTCAAACTCCTTGGAGTCCCAACCAATGCCACTTTTATCTTCTCCTCTGAGCTTTACCACTGCGTTTGCCTGGATGAAATCGTCGGTGTTGTACCAGGCAACAAGTGTGAATCCATCTTCAAAGAAACATCCTATATATCCCTTTTGACCTATTTCAAGGTATTCATTAGGAGGACAGCTGTCTCCCCGTGATAAAGCTGCTTAGAAAGAAAACAGATTGGCAACTTGAACCTTCTTCAAGGAGAATACATTGTTACTCTGCAGCTCAGTTTGTTTATCGTGTACATGAATGGACAATACTTGATTGACAACCAACCGTTAGAGGATTCATATACGTTTTGTGGAATGAGCTAGGGTGTAAACCTCTGTCAACATATTACAGTCTAGCTGTATAGACTGCATAGTGCAGTGCAGTACAGTGAGTCTGTCATATTGCCATTTTAGCAGTAAAAATATATTATTCCTGATCTATTTAACCATTAATCAAACATCTACGACAAAAAAAAGTAAGTTCCAATAACAGCCGCAATGTAATAAAAACTACAAACACATTAATCATGAATATTTTGAAATCATTTACATCGTATGTCGATAGTGTTACCCCGTCTAAGAAAAACAGAAAACAATGGTATTAGTGATAAAAAATACCCCAATATATATATATATATATATATATATATATATATATATGTTTACTGAATAGTATTGGTAATTATTAAACTCTTTATATTATGAATATGCATGACAGAAACTGATATCTCTGTACTTACGCAAATAAAGCAGTTGTGTCACCATGATGACGCAAAGCATCCGGATAGTTAAACTGAATGTCATCTTTGTAGGCTGGCTTTGGAATCAAATGAAACTTCGTAGATATTCAAATATCGAAATATAATGTTTCATATTATGTATGTGCAACCCAATACCGATTACAAACTTTGGTATTTGAAATATACAGGATTTGTTTACTTTCGTTTTGAAAGTTAAACAATAACTATTCAAAGTCCATATACCAGGACTGATATTGCATTTAGCTATCTGACTAGCGATTTCGACCACTGTGTCCTAGGAATTCACCTGTAGTGGCCATTATATGGGCATATTAAGACCAGAACATTGTTTCATTACTATCCGCGCATAGATACATGCAACAGTGCATAGATCTAGCTACAATATGTTATATTGTAAATGCTGAGATATATTGCAGCCAGTCTACGTGGAAGTAATACCCTAAAGACGGCAAGTGCATTTCATGGATACATTATCAGCAGGCAAAGCATGAGATACAGCCAAAGCATTGGCCATTAAGAATATGATATTGGAGTATTACGGGCAGTGTATGTATGTTATATACGACCAGTATATGTATATATTATACTGCCAAGATATATCACACTGTCGGTATTACAACCACTTTATGTTGCTATTAAATCCATTGGGGATGATTATTACGGTAATGTCATTGAACTATTATGGATTGGTTATTGCTTTAGTTCTGCCGCTTTCATTATATGATAAACTTTGACTAAAGTTGAAATTTACAGTCTTGTTCAAAGCCAAGCTCTCTCACACGACTTTAAAACTTAAGCCTAGTTATTGTTAATTTGTCACACCCACACTCCAAAGTGTGCATTTCTCCTGGGGCACAACATCCACGTGCCCCCCAAGGGACTTCCCTCAGGATGCAGTCAGACACAAACCTGCGCACTCAACTATATTTACAAGTTACCTCGCAAGTCCCCATTTATACACCTGGGTGAAGAGAGGCAATGGACATAAAGTGTCTTTCCCAAGGAACATCTTCATGGTCTGGCCAGGACTCGAACCTGCAATCCTTAGATCACAAGTCCGCTGCCTTAACCACTTGTATATCATACAATAGCATATAATAAAAACAGACGGACTAATGTTCACGTCAATAAAATATGAGTAATATAAATGTGGAATACCATTTGTTATCTTGTTGTTAAAGTGTTTAAGACATATGAGTCTACATAGTCAGGCATTATGACATTCCCTTCAATCCCCATGTATAGGTTTCTCCTGCTGTAAGAAGAACTTCCAAAACTTTTTTATTTATTTTTATTTCTGTACAATAAAGCTGCCACAATAGTAAAATGGACGTGGTGCCGTGTGCTCAGAGGGTACAATATTAATAATTGCGGAACAACATTTGTTGTTATCTTGTTGGTAACATTTTTAAGACATATACATACTAATTAGACACAATCACAATTCCCTTCATCCCACCAAAAGTATGCTCTAGCTGTAAGTTGAGAAACCTATAAAATGCAATAAACTAGCCAACATGAAATCATGTTCATGAATGATTGTGTTTAGAATGTACTAAGAACACAATACGAATAGTGTACATAATCCTGTTCATGTTTTGATAAATATGTTAAGGAACCTTTAATGTGTCAATTCTTATATATATATATATATATATATATATATATATATATATATATATATATATATATATATATATATATATATATATATATATATATATATATATATATAACACTGTTGCAAAGACGTTATATCTTTTAATAGCTTCAATATGTAATAAATGTGTTATTTCGCGCTAAACGCGGTGACATATTTTGTAATAGTTCACGTTGTTCCCCGGTAAGCATACACCTAACACTTAAAGGACACTTTACCAACATAATGCGAGTTCATAGCTTCTTACTATGAAATCGGCGCCAACAAGAATAGTTCCTAAAAGTATATGTACAGTAATGGTAAAATTCAACGATAACATTATTTCCAGCTTTTGTTGTACATTTTAACAATATAAATGCACTAACTAACATGAACAGCTAGTAAAATACATTTGATATCAAACAGAGTTACGAAACTGCCAAGAGTAATGATTCTGCTATCCGGTACGAGTTCAGGATAGGCAAAGACAGTCTTAACCTTCATTATAAGAGTGATAATCAAAATGGAGGTAACGGTCACGTGACGTCGATCCACGTAACTTCTACTGAATCGGGTGATTCAGCACTGGTATAAAAATATTAAACTTAACGTTATTACGATCAGTATTAATTAAACTCACCTTTACGTTAGACAGAAGTAAATGATGCTTGGCATATAAGGCAATGATCTCATTTTTCAGGATTCTCTGCCATCAAACTGTCTTGGCTATTTATACACACGCCCTGTTTTACCGTTATGACAGACGACTAGTTTATGCGTGCAGTGTGTAACCGAGAGTAGGTGTATATAACACAGACTTGACTTTGATCATCTTATCTGTACTAACCAATCGGGTCGTTTAAAGCTTTACGAATATTTTACTATTTAAACAATAATGATAGCAAAGTCCACAAAACTCACAGTTGGTCTAATGCTGTTATGAAAATGAGCGACTACTGGCAGACTATGTACCCTCCACCAGTGTATATTCCTAAGTATATGGTCTGTAAAATGAGTATAAGAAAGTTTATACATTTCTACACGAAGTATTTAATATGAAGATGTCTATACGTATTGCATGTTTGCAACATATCGTGGAGAATTAAAAAAATAATTGCACTTTTACAATACGATTTTTTAAGCTCCACTGCAGCAAATTGCTCTTTTGCGTTTATCATCACGTGATTTTATTTGGACCAATGACAGCAGAGCATTTTTGTGCATTATCCTTTGAAGCTAGGAGGGCAATATTCTTTCTGTGGGTGGTTGAAGTGCAGTTATCTAATAAACTTGTTGACGTCACTTAAGATAAGTCTCTACGTCTACATTTCGGGATATATCTATTGATTGTGAATGTAAAAACGTTGAATTTCGATGAGCTGTGGTTAAAAAAGTCATTAAAAGAAATTGATTAAAATGTAACTACTTGGAGGCATATAAGCCACATTGTTGCTAATGTACGTCAGGCCTCTTGTAGGCAGATGCGGAATTGCCTTATGGTTAACGGATTTACAGCCAACGTGTTGTTGCGTTCGAGCAGCCATCAGATAAGACTACCAATTGTTGTTGGAAGGGTTGCACTTAGTCATGTTTATTCATATTGTAATTTTATGGTATAGGTTTAGCTTTTTAAATGTGCAATGATTACTTCTACTCTAGATATTCAAGGTAAACATTGTCTAAACGCAATCAATATTTAATGTTAAAGACAATCACAATACCTTGAGTCCTAGAGTCCCCCCCCCCCCCCCCTTCCAACCAATTCTTTACATCTTGACACATGTT
This sequence comes from Apostichopus japonicus, assembly GCF_037975245.1. Classification (NCBI taxonomy): domain Eukaryota; kingdom Metazoa; phylum Echinodermata; class Holothuroidea; order Aspidochirotida; family Stichopodidae; genus Apostichopus; species Apostichopus japonicus. Next base: position 45,845,270 of record NC_092576.1, read on the forward strand.
ACAGAGAATAAGCACATAAACAATTCAAACGTTGACAAAAGTTTCAAACCAAACTATACCTCTGTCTATTAACACGTAAATGTAAATCGTCATGATTGTGTGGTTATTGTCTATAGCTTTGAGGTTGGACAGTCGATATCGGCATCGATTTGATCATTCTTACATTGATAATACTGGTATTAACATGTATAAATATGGAACTAAGACTTGTTTCAAGATTCTATGGTTTCAGTATTTTGAGCATGCCCACGGCTTTCTATATGAAACAATAGCTTTGAACTATTGTAGTCGGCTTCACAATACATGGACTATTTCGATATAACAAATGATCAATAAAAATGCAAGGGACAAGCATTGTTTCGTTACAATAGACCCACTTATATTTAAATAATGCAGTTTCGTTTTAAAGTTCAATATAAGTAACATCATTGGAAATAACGGTTATGGTGCAAGTTTTTACGAGGACTTTCACTTTAGTTTTTTTTTTCACTTTAGTTTTTTTTTTCATTAAGATTTGGCACAAGCAGTGAAGCACTATACCGCGAACCAAGCAGACGTGTAAAGTCAGTGTACATTGTATAAATGTTGTATGGTGTCAGCAAGTACTGTAACTATTAACTTTATAATTCATTATTCAGTAACCAGTCACGTGGTTTCCAAGGATTGTCACCGATTTGTCCAGAATTGTTGTAATGTTTTCTTCCAAACAGCCATTAACAAGCTGATCTTGCATGAATCATGTTATTGTCTGTTTTGTCAGAATATGCTATGTTTTTCTCAAAATGTTTTAAATTGAATAAGCGTGCAATGTTTTGTCAAGATTGCTGCACCGAATTATTAATGCCAATCTATCAAACGATCTAATCGCCAAGATTCCATTCATATTCTCGTACGATGGAAGCACTGTTGATGGCTTGTAGTTTGTCTATATTGTGTGTATGCTGTGCATCTACTGAAGTGAAGACGGTGAACGTTTATAATTCTGTAATATTGGAAGGATGCTGCGATATCAGCCATGACAGACTCTGGAAGTTTAATACAGAATTGGTGTATTCTAATCATTTGTTGGTGAATGATACTTTTGATGGAATCATGAGTTTATTTAGCAATTATTCCCTTGTCATCGACTCTATAACTTTAGATCTTGATGGTTTCTACCAGTGTATCTGTAATCTCGGGCAGTATATCTCGATGCAAAATTATTCACTAGTAGTGGAAGGTAATGTTGATCGATTTTTACCACTTTTTATTCTTTTCAGGGCATTATTTACAAATCGAGTCTTAATAACATAATATTTATTTCTGGTGGTATTACATTACAATAAACGCTTTTGGGTTAGCATCTTACCTTTGCAATATCTTCTATAAATACTTCAAAGGGTCAACATCTCTTGAAATTAATCAATTTGGTCAACATAAATATGTAAAAGAACGTTTATTGCTGTTAACATTATTCCGCTTTAAATAGCGGCACGGACTACTGACATCGTAGGTGTTATGACATTGTTTCATTTGAGTAATTTCCAAAATATTTCGATTTGCAAATCATAATTGCTCAATTTTTCAAAAGGTTCCCAGTCGTTGAAGACAATTATTAACCAAATTGTCTACAAAAACAACCATTCTTTACATCATTTGATGATATTAATGACCTATATTGTGTTCGTCAACAGTTTCATCCATTAATTCAAATCGTACGTACTATGTTATTGTGATTATTTCCTTGATTAGGCTAGACAGTACTTGCTAATCACATACCTTGCTATGTGTCTATGGGTGCCGTTTTTATGTTTTTTAATTAGTTTTAGATTATTTATGTAAATATGGTATGATAGAAATGTTATTTATGATAAATTTTATTTATTTCACTCCAGTGTCTCCAAGTTTATCGATTACGGCTGCGGAAAATCAGGTTCGAGAATTGTTGAATATTGCAGCTAACGAACCAAGTCGGTTAGTCTGCCAGGCTGTGAATGCCAAACCTGTGGCAAACCTCACATGGATGATAAATGACAGAGCCATACCCAGCTATGCAGGAATTCAGTCGATATTTCCTAATCCTAATGGAACTTTCAACACAATCTCATCATACACCCTCACTACTTCAGAAGTGGTAAGCAACGTATCGTGCATCAGCAAACAGCTTACATCTGAAATACAACGAGTAGATGTAACAATTAATACCTACGGTAATCAAAACTACATTTTTTGTCTTTTACTTCTATCCACAGATTTCCTAGCTCATTTTCTATATTTTCAAAGATAATTTACATACTACAATTCCATACATGTTACCTCAAACTACTAGTTTGTGCTAAAGATTCGGTCTGATGCGCTAATTGTCAGTTTATTTATTATTTTTGGTACTGTTATCAAATGCGTCAGGATGACCAAAACTTGAGTACCGAACTAATTAATTATGCATTAATTAATCTTTACAAGGATGAATGGAAAATGTATTACTTCCATAACTACAAATGTAAAGATGGCCAAACACAGAGGTGCTCCAAGTAAAGCAGATATGAACAACATTAAAGAGGTACAGTGATGAAGGGTGTTCTAAACAATAATATAGGTAGGCTGTGTGTGACGTATATTCATTGAAACCATGCATAGATGTATCTGGTGTATATACAAAAACAATATATTGTTACGCTGGAGTGCCGTCATTCCCATAGATCAAGTTCTTTTTTTTTTAGCCATACGTTATTCAATACAATTAATATAGGTACATACATAGGTATTATGATTGCTCATATAAAGAACTTATCCAACAATGATTCATTGTTTGTATATCTTGTATAACAGAATGAACTGATATCAAACCAGCAAACAGTTGAATCTGAGGGCGTCTATCAGGTTAACGTGAATCTAGTAATATATCTATATATATTCAGTGCGTGTAGAATATTATTCAATATATGATATATCGAACACTCAACGATGTTGGTATAATGAAACCGGATTGTAATTATCTTAGAAATTTGGTTACAGACGTTAGAAATATTGCGGGAACGAATAAAACAAGTTGGTCCGTATGTTATCCTCTCCCCACCCCCCCCCCCCCACCTTCCTAATGTATGTCCACCGTTGATGAACCCTTGGAAACACTGTTATTGCGACAGAGCTATTTCGTACAAGTCAAACACATCTACGAATATGTGTATATTTTGTCATTTTCAACCTACAAATGTTATATTATGTGTTCATATTTCCGTTACATTTTGCAGTGATCCCGACAATCTCTTTTACCATTAACGGTATCGATGCTACAAATACCGTCACCGTACAATACGAGACGATGTTAACCGCGGTTTGTCAAACAATAGGAGGAAGACCCCCGTCGAATATTACTTGGGTGATTGACGGCCAACTTTCCAATGTTGTCACTGATGGAATGGTAACAGTACAAACAGGAAATACTTTCACATCAACTTCTCAAATGTCGATACCAGCTACAATGTCTAAAGGACAAATAACATGTTTAGTTTCCATCGGTTACCCGGATAGCAAGGTTGAACTACACGGTATTTACCATACGTACGGTGAGTACGATTTTCATTGTTGCCATTGGACATGCCAAAGTACATATTAGCATAGGCGTAGAAGGCGGGGGCTGCAGCCCCCCCCCCCTCCCAACCCACCAAACATTTTTGTGAAAATTCGGGCAATATGCTGAGAATTTTTCGGGCACATACTGAAAAAAGAATAATTTGCAAATGTGTTTTTCAATGGTTAAACTTATATTATTATGATCATTATTATTGTAACGACTTCCTTAATAATTATAACCAATATAGAAGAATAATAACACTGAAATTTATTGTATGATATTGTCAAGTGATGTAAAAACCAGAGCATGCTTATATGATACGCATATTAACATATTGAACGCGCGCGGAGCGCGAAAAGTTTGGTTATATTTTTCGAGTAAGTCGTTACAGCCCCCCCCCCCCCACCCTCCAAATCTACGCCTATGCATATTGGGGTAAGCTAATGTCCACGTGCCTAAATACAGACAAAACTTTTCATTGCAAAGAAAACAACAGATATGAAAACAAATAATCAGATCATATATTGTCTGATTACATTCTTCGTTCCTTTCATGTTTCTTCTAGCCTGGTATTCTGTATTTTACATCTTATTTTTCTTCTAGCCTGGTATTTTCAATTTGACATCACTTTTATATTTTGTTGTAGGATTGTTTATTTGACATCACTTTTATTTTCTTGTATGGGATTTTGTTTTTGACCTCACATTTATTTTCTTGTGGGGGATTTCGCATTTGACATCACATTTATAAAATGATCTCTTCACAGTTCTGCCATCAGTATTTGTTACTATCAATGGTCATCGTAAAGTTGAGGTTAGCCGTGACAGGTCAGTGTCCGTAGTCTGTCGGTCAGTTGGATCCAGGCCAAAGGTTAACTTACTCATACTCACAGGTCACCATGGAATGGATTCAGAACAACCTACCGTGACGTCAACAAACAGCGAAATTAACGATACATACGATACTATTACGTCAATCAACTTCACACCAACGAAAGAGAGAGGAAATGTCACGTGTGTTGTGCAAGGGCTACTGATAAAAGACGTTAGTTCCTACGCAACCTATGTAGTAATAGGTAAGACTTAAAGATAGGTAGGATTAAAGATGACACACATACATTAATCTGACTGTGTTACGATAACGATCTTGAAAATACTAGATTTTAGAGCGTATAGTATATAAATGCGTAATATTGTGTAGTACATTATAGAACTAAGAATGCGTAATATATTGCAAACCATTGTGTTATACGTGCATGTATAATTCATTGTGACATATATAAATGTGAAGATTTGTGCATTTTAAGGATGTAATATTATACACAAGATTATGTCATACGTACAATATTGTTTATTGTTGTATAATATCATCCAGTTCATAGATGTTAGACTTGAAGTAGAATATGTCAATAGTTAATTAGCACATTTCTTGTTTCTGTCGCAACTGATATTCAAGGTTCTTTTAATATTGCACATGTTCATTTCAGGTGAAGCAGGTAACAAAGAGGATAACTTAACGCTAATCTGGTTGATTGTTGGTGGATTTGTAGCAACAGTAATCATGCTTCTCTTGGGCGTACTAATTTACTTCTTGAAGAAGAACTTATGTAAGTTTCATGAGCATTTTCTCTGTCTTCGAGAATGTCATTGCTTTTTGCCATTATTATTTACATTGCTCATATGTCATGTATAAACTCAATATGGACATTAATGCAATATTACTCAATTAAAGTTATCGTTCTTTACATCATTATTGTAATCTCAATTTTTCATATTCCAACAGCCTTGGCGTCACTCTTCTCACATGGGTGAGTATTATTCTACTCTTATAGATTTAAAGAAACGCACAGTACCTTATTTACTGAGTTTTCATTTTCTTCATTGTATTTTAACAACAGTTACCAAGATGTCCAACTAAATGAGTCGAATCTAAAACGAATAAATACAGGCAAGTACTAACATTCTACCTGCTGATAAGAAATCAACATACAGTATACATTATTGTATGTACATTGTCAAAATGGTGATATGATTCGAACCTCTTAAAGTGTAACTGGTCGTCAACATAATCGATTTCCTGTCTTTTTATAGCATCGACTGACGTTCCTGCGATGAAGTAAGTAACCGTTGTGCTATACATTACAATTATAGAAACGTACATTAAATGCAAATGTAGGCATTGGTGTAATCACATTTATTGTAAATGTAGCAAGTTATGATAAACTAAGCTAAATAACAGTGACTAGTAATGTAAATAAATAGCACCAATATCGATAATTTATCATAGCATGGAGTCACAGTAATAATACGGACAATTCACTTTAACGGCTTGAGTAAATCATAGCTATAATAACTCTGTCATCTATGAAATATATTATTATTATTTCTAGTGTAAATTTGTTTCGCATTGTAGTCTTGAAGCCGAAGGCGAGGGTTACCACCGACGATTGTCACGGCACACGGGACGTGGAAGTTCATTCTTTGATGGTAAATTTTCATTTATTCACAAGATATGTATCTGCATTAGTACAAACAATTAACTTATATTAACGACGACGATGAATATGTTGCTGGTGATGACTGGGACGGCGATGAGAACAGAAACTTGACAATGACGTCGATGAGGACGACTGTGAGTATATGTGACGATGACAGTAATTGTGAAGATGATGGAGATGATGAAGGTGATGCTATACACTTTAATATAATATATCATTAATCATCGTTACTCTATATTAATTACACATTGCCACAATGCTGACAAATATCAATTCGAGTCTATCATTCAAAACCATTATAATATAATATTTGAAACAAAAGTTTTAACAAATTATTTATTGATGATATTTTCAGCCACATCTGGAGAGTTGCCGAAACCACCCAGGTAAACCACCCAGTTGAATGTTAACGATGAACTACCCATGATGTATTGAGTACTGTATAGTGGAAGATTACGGTAGTCAACAAAACCTAAGTGTTATTTCGTACAGAAAAGCAGATGAAACATAAACACAGAAACATAGACCAGTAATAATTCTTTAGAATATGAGAGACCTGCATTGTCTGATTTGCATAGAAAATCTCGGCTGGTATTTAGCGTATGAGTAATAAACCTAAACTAACTCTAACGGAAACTAAACATATTACAGCTAAATAGGTTGCCTGCTGCAATATGAGACGCTATGTCATCAATGAAAACAAATCATGAACTTACCGTTGGGAGGTTTTCTTTACAGCTTGGCATTACCGGAAGTTCCCACTTTTCCAGAGGTTGTTGAATATTCAGATGTTCCAGAGCATGGTGAGTATTTCTCGCGAATATTCATAGACAATATTCTTGATTGTGATATGGTTGTATTAATACAATACTTTCTTGTGTTCACGGAAATGAATTTCCTTTCGTACATATCCTTCAATTTATGTGTAATTTAGATAAGAAGATGTCACCTAATCAAACGACTGAATTAAGGTTAATCTATCCAATGTCTTTAACCGTGGACTAATTTAGTAAGTCGATGAATAGACATTCCTGCGAATATCTTTTTTTATTTGCATACATAACTTTAACGATTAATCATTAAACCAAAGCGTACTACTCGGCTGTGACCGAAACAGCAACAGTTGGTCGAATATTCCACGTTAACAACATGAGAATGATGTTAAAGATGAAGATGGGGCTATTGTACAACAGATGGATGGGCACAATAGGAGCATCCAACGCTGTAACCAAAAGCGTATTAATTACTACAATTTCCGGTAAGTTATTTAACTGAATGAGGCAGCTCGATCTCGCAAACAAGAGATATTCTTGCTAATTATCTACCTTAGGTATAACTTCATGTTGTTTCATCTAACGATTCTTCTTTCAAATCTGTATTATTTTTGTCAGACGAATCTCTTAAAAGGAAGGCTATTCACTTGGATGATTATGGTTAGTGTTAGGGTTAGATGTATGTTTAACCCAACCCTAACCCTAATCCATCTAACGATTCTTCTTCAAATCTTTACTTTTTGTTAGATGAAGCTCTTCAAAGGAAGGATATTCACTGGGATGATTTTGTCAGACGATTACTCGAAATGTCGATTAATCGAAGCATTTCGATGGTAGAGGGAATATGTATAGATTCAGGTAATCATCTTTCATGATTTAGATCTTATATTATATATTTGGAAGAAGATTAGAGACGATTTTCCCCAGATGAAAGACAAACAATCTAACAGAGCTGTTCTGAGATGTTGACGATGGCCACTCTCCTCTTCCGACCCACCCTACAACCACATAATCTCCCAGTAACCGTTTATTTATGTTACTAAATATTATATTTGTTTTATACCGTGAACTAACGCACCATTACCAAGTTTGGAAGGTTGTTAGCTTAAACAGATTCGTGCTTCTGTGGTGACAGCTTTACAATGCCCTGCTAAAGTTGTTTAAAATGTTTCTAGTTATTCCCCTTAGTCCCCTAATTCCTGTCATATTAATAGCATTGCAAGGTATTAAAAAATCGTGTAATTGTTGAAATATTGATGTAAAAGGCGAACGTAGATGAAACAATTTTCATGTTTCTCTATCTTTCAGCTCACCTTTACTTATTGCAAGAGTATTTTGTCTGTGAGACGCTGGATAGTCGACTGAATATGCAGAATAAAGATGGAAAAACTGTTAATCCGATTGATCAAGACTTGGCAGCCAAAAGTATTCTCGGGATTCTGGAAGGAATGGAAGCCATACATTCTTACGGTGTTAGTATTTGCTCAATATATATAAATCTGGACGGACTATGTCAATTAGGAGACGATACATTTTCTCACATTTACCGTTCATGCATATTATAGAGGTGTTCTGTTATCTACAGAACGCTTATCTCCTTTCGAACTGACAAAGGGTTGAATAATATCTTAATAGCACATGGCATCACGTCACATGACCCTCAATGGTAGGTGCGTTATGCTACTGTGAGCGAGAGTTCCAGTTCATGTATAATTCGATGTACGTAACTTTATCCCGAATGGTTCATTTCTACGTTTTAAGAATGGTGAAAATGTCACGTGAACCTGAAAATATTGTTATGAAAACGTGTTGAAGTATATTCATTGGTATCTTCATACAATATTTATGTGCTGAATTGTACCTATGCATGGTAAAGCACATACAAATAATCAGAGCCTTTTAGCGGACGCTATAACAGGCTAAAACGCATTAAAACTTACGCTTGTTTTGTTTGATGCTGACAGTTTCTTCATCCAGATCTTTGCACCAAGAAAATCCTCCTGACCTCCGACAACGTCTGCAAGATTTACGACTTTTGTTTGGCTGAAGATGCTGCAAGAACAGTCATGGTGAAAAAGTCAAAGGTACAACCATAGCAATACATTACACAGTGCATTCAAGATGTGTTTTCTTTATCATCATATGACGTAATAGTCCATGTCATCTGTTACTTGATGTGGTATTCTACCATCATATTATATCCCACTTTAATTGGTGTAATCCACTTGATGTTGTACAACCATCTTATACACTTCTTTTGACTTAACACCACCATAACATCCAACACGGTGGTTTATACTAACAGGTTATCTTTACTATCTCAGGCGGTGTTATAACACCATACGGTCATTACGTTTACGGTATTCACGTAACGACAGTTTCAGATTATGCAATTCGCCCTATTAAAGTGTTATCTACCAAGTTTGTCTGTCATTTTCAGATAGAAATATTATTTTATTACATTTTTCAGAAACATTTTGACCTCAATAACCTTCCACCAGAGGCTTTACAGCGGAATGAATATTCATGGACTAGTGATATGTGGTCCATTGCGGTAGTCATCTGGGAGGTGTTATCAGCTGGTAATTGTATTTTGAACTAACTGTAATGTGTAATGTGAACTAGCTGTAATGTGTACTTTGTAATGTGTAATGATAACTAATTGTAATGTGTATCGCCCACTGATTATAAGGATACTTCGCTGTATTTTTTAACTGTGTCATGCTCATACTTACTGTGTGTACCATAGGAAACCAATACCGCATACAAATGTCGTCGTACTCATACTTACTGCATGGTCTATAAGAAAAACAAATACCAGACACAAGTAACGTTTAACACGTGTATGATTGGTCTACAGGAAAGTCTCCATTCGTTGGTGAGACGAGCACTGATAACATCAACATGCCTTCACCGATAGAAGCATGGCCAGTAGAGTATCGGTATGTAAGGTAACTTTAATTTACTTGTAGCAAAATATAAAAATCTAACAGATACTTCAGAAAGTAAAAAGGACATAACGCGAGCCTTCCAGTCATTTACAGAGATAATTCTTTCAAATTTAGGAATCCGTCAAAGCTAGTATAAATTGATGGATCGGTCATAAAAAAGTCTTCTTTTTATATTGGTTTGAGTCTGACATTAAGTTGGTTTTCTAAAAAAATGATTGTGAACTTAATAGCATGCTTTTCTATTGATTACAGTAAGGAGCTCCTGTTTCAATGTTGGGAAACAGACTGCACTCTTCGACCAAATGTAGCGGACCTCAGGATGATTTATTCAGAGGTTCGTCACTAATATCCATTCTTAAACACAACACATGATGGCCGTCTTTTCCATACTCGGAGAGAGCAGTAAGACCCTAATGCTATCTAAGTAGTATCCATAAAGAGGAGAACATTTTGTGTAGTATCCTTGATACACAAAAGGAGTTGTGTACATCATTCCTACATCAATATTAATGTGTGTACATCATGTCTACAATCATATCAATTTGTGCACATCATTTCTACACTCATATTAATATGTGCACATCATTCCTACACTCATATTATTATGTGTACATCATTCCTACATACATATTAATGTATGTACATCATTCCTGCACTCACATCAATCTGTGTACATCATTCCTACACTCATATCACTTTGTGTACATCATGCCTACACCAATATTTATCAATATTTATGCAATTTTTATTGTTATTAATTGAAATAGAGTTTGAGTACATCCAAGACGGAGACCAGACCGATATCTGTTATGAGTGGAATAATGGACCATTATGTTCCAATGAAAGGCGGACCACAACAGCAAGAAAAAACTGAGTCGAGTCAGTAATATGTACAGGGAATTCTCAGTATCCGGTCTCGTAGAAGAAGGGCAGCCTGTGCTTCGGTTAAATCACAGGACACGTCTGTGCCAGCTATAACATTTTCACCGCTCAACACGGGCTCAACCAGTCACAGAGGGCGGAAGTAGAGGGCGGTTTTGCAAGGCGACCTACAGGCCAGTACACATTCCAACAAGAAACATAATAACTCCAGGACAATTGCGCCTTGTCAGCTAAGAAAGACGACTAGAAAGTTGGGTCGAAGATAATTTATATATATAGTTGTGTCCATAACTGTTAATTGTGTGTTAATACAAACTAGTTTATCAGGCTAAGTGGTATGGTGGTTTTGTTTGCATTTTTCGGTGATTTCATAGCAACATTAAACGTCTTAATCTCGTATCGCAAACGCAGTTTTTGTCTCGTTGCATTGTGATTTGATTTAGGCCTCATATTACCTCACTGCACTGATATATAATGAACAGGTCAGGGTAGAAGTATACTTTGCGCTCTTGTCTAATTACAGCATGTAAGTTAACTCGAATAATTTTCTTCCTCAATTTCATTTCTCGAACCTATAAAATACTTAAACAAAGCTCTTTATATCGTTCGCACTTTATTAGTTTCATTTATAATTCACATATTCAGTTTCGTTATTTTCATTGTACAATATCAATTTATTGAGATTATGAAACAGAAAGTCCGAACAAGGCTTGATAGGCTATACAAGCAATTTATTCCATATTTCTGTAGCTCTCAAAGGGTGACAGGTTTTCAAATAATAAAAAAATCTTTTGTATCTTGTTTGCTTTGTTTAACAAAATCTCTGTTCTTGGAACTGGTGTGAATAGATGGACGCGGTAAACGATTCACCTAAACAAACAAGCAATGATGACAATTAATTGATATGACAATAGTTAAATAAGTTACATTAAAACACAGGGACCTGGGAATAACAAAGATGAATAAAATATTGAATTTACCTAGGACAAGGAAATTATGTTAGGATTGGATTTAAGGAAGAACGATATTTTTCTTACATAACACAGGAATGAAGTATCCAGAAACGATGATTACTCTTATTTAGCATAAAATTATGTATTCTTCTAGTTGTGTCGATGTTGGATTCATTAGATTAAGTATCCATCAATCTTATAATCCCCTTCTATTAGCAATGTTGTAATTAGTCAGCTCACTGTCTCACCTCCATATGTTAACATATGTATTTAATTATTTCAACATGAAAAACTGAGACTTACGGCATAACATGTTTTAGAAAACCCATTTAAAGTTTTAATTTATTGACACGGATAGTTACCTTCAGATATCGAAGTAGATTTGTCCTATACCATACAACAAAACGTATCGAAAGTGACATGATTTTAAAACGCCCGGGAAAAAATGTGATGGCTCCTGTCAACAATACATTCGTCACTTTAATAGTCTCGTGGCGTTGCAGGTTTGCAATGAACAGTACTAGATGGAACTAGTTATCAAACCACGACACGATTGGTCTATTTGTCTAGTTTAATTTGTGCTACTGCTGTAACGCTTCCTATTTCAGTTTTCGAATATACCGTTGCTAAGGGAAAGTCTGGATTTTTATGGTAATTTAGGTATAATCCTCTCTAATTTCTGTATTAATCATTTCATATAACGTATGTTTTTTGTTTCGTAGGCCTATTTCATGATTTAATTGACCACTTTTGTTGCGATAAAAAAAAAAGAATAGTGTTAATATTAATAAGACAAATACGCAAGAGAGCGCACGATCGCTTTAATGAATGACTTATGGCACACAAATAGATTAAACTTAACTTATCTTATCTCATTTTAGATAACCACATTGCCACAGAAGTTAGTCGCTATTAAACTATTTGATCGGATCAGCTATTGCCGTATCCCTGTGTAGCTAGCGATACAAAACAACCAGGCTACCTTGGGGTTTAGCGCCCTCTAACAATATGAATATAAAAATGTTGATGTTATTGAACATATTAATGATCGTAGTTCAACCGCACCCCTTGTTTTGTAGACACAATAATTATTACAATTGTTAAAAGATCGGTTTTTAACTTTTTAACTTTAAGTTTGTGCGTTATTCCTAAATAAATGAACTACAATGTGAGTGAGAAACATCCTCTTGATTCTTCTACTTTTGTACATTATATAAGGGTTGCCGATAAATAACTGTATTAACTCACTGGAACATATTATCTCGTTAGTGTCTTTTTTCACATTTATCCCGTTAAAATCTCAATTAATAGTCAGTGGTAACAATTCTTACAATTTTCAGTTATTTTTGAAGGCAAACGTATAATCCTCGACAGACTGGAAACTATCGGAACTTCTCAGTAGTATATTACAAGTAAATAATACTATACAAAAGACAAATCTTGTATCTCTTCACGTGATTTAACCAATGACCCTAAACCAAGGATACTGTTAGTCTAGAAGTTTGTCACTGTTATTTAGAACGTTGGCAATAACATATATATTACGATTGCCAATTCGGTATCGAGGGCGCGCTCTTCTAAGCTAAGGATTCCACAGTTTCGAAAACAAATACTATATAGAAGTGAAAGAGCACTCGAAGACCAATATCAACAGCAGGATTTAGGCTTGCACTACTAAGCTCACTAGAGTCTTGACTTTTGAGCAAAGACTAAATCAAGCATGAAACGTATATCGCATTACTCTATATATAGAAACTTTATTCCGTTGTTATGATTTCAAAGTATTCATTCCATAATACCGTCAAACGAATCGAAGATTTATTTAAAGAGGTTGAGCAATAAAGGGTTCTGAATCAATTTATAACTAGACAGTTATTAATAACCTGGTTTCATATTCTGGCTTCTTTGATATCTCTAATGAACGTCGCTTCTTGACCATCTACGTCAACCTTGTCAGCTTACATGATCAACATTGGACGTGAGAATCTCAGTGCTATATAACCCTTCCATATGAAAATCATCTTGTAGGATGCGTATGTAAGTCGCACTGTTTGGTTTACTAGCATACCCCCTCATCATAGTAACACTAACCTTCCTTACAAGTTTGGTGGTATATTGGCGAATGTCTGACTTCAAAGATAAGGCAATAGTAATGCAGAGTCAGTCAAACGCCCTGTTCAATAGCTACATATACGCGTCATTTGAGTGACCTAGAACATTCGTGTTAGCTCTACCATACATATAAAACTACATCGACGGATTTATGGTAGTACTTGAAACATGGACTTTAATCGGTAGATACAATTGCTGGATAGACGGGAGGGTGAGTAATGAGTACACACAGTGAATGCATCTAACGGAGTTATAACATACATTACTATTTCACTGAATATATAAAGCGGTGTCATCTATAAAATGAAGGCTAGTCAACCCAATAATCCAAGCTGGATCATAAGGTGACACATACCATCCCTTCAGAATGTTCCACTGGGACAACCGCATCTGTTATCACATGACTCATTTTATGAAAGAGGGGCTCCTGCCCCGAGGTCATTGAAGCAGCCTCCTATCAAATGGTGCATTTTGGTGCCTACTTAGCCTATATATAGTCTCTATGAGTAGCTCTAAATTCAAGATTATGCTGAATCAATTTTTGCAGAGGATAGGAACTGTCTTGCAGTCGTGAAAATGTCCGTATGTGATGGGGAGTCTGGAGTTCTTCCCTCAGAAACAAATTACAAATATAAGTCAAATGGCGCATTTCGAGGTATATTTTAGACACTAGTTTAGGTTTTAATATGAGTCTATACAGAAAAGGTTATGCCTTAAATAAAAATCCCCCCCAAAAAAATCAAAATTTCAACCGACTGATTTTGGGAGAGTAAATTAGGAGGGATGATCCATGGTTCGTCTAGGTCGACTCCTATATAGACGTTTTGAAGTCCTCCCCCAAAATATTAAAATGTAAACGTCAAAATGGTGCATTTGGAGGCATATTTTGACTATAAATTAGCTCTCGTATCAGTAGCCGTTACCGTAACATTTTGATAATAACTAGTTGATTGGGGTTTGAAACAAATGGAGGTGAGGGGCTTCACCCGTAGTACTGGTCCAATTTATCTCCGGCTGAATTGGAAACAATTCCGTGACTGATGAACGGAAATGATGAGGGCATCCCCCCGCCCAACACCTTTTTGAACACCGCTGGTTCACGTGAAATAATCAGGAATATGCTTTGTATAGTACTCCTGATTTTATGGTCACTAAAGTTTGATTTAATTCAGCAGTTATAACATTTTGTAAAATATATCCCTTGACAACCTTAGCAAAAATTTAAATAGAGCTGTAAACTATCTTGCTAGTTAATAATTAAATTATTACGTTACCTATACTATTAAGAGCCTGAAATGGTGTAGTTACTTTGTACCTTGTCAGTGTCAATAATCTGATAGTGTTATCATACAATTATTATTAGTTGACGAAGTTCCAGCCAGAGTACAATGGGTGAGGTGAGCCGATCGCACCCACCATTACAACACTCACATACTTAATCCAAATATACGTAAGACGAAAACATAAAATCAGTAGCTTCACACTACATATGATCCAACCCACAAAGGGCGGCGAAAAGTGGTTCGATAAATTTACACCACATATGATCCAGCCCTCAAGGCGGAAAGGGTGTAATATCTTCACACCACATATGATCCAACACACCAAGAGCGGCGGGAAAGGGGTTTAATAGCTTCACACCACATTAGATCCAACCCTCAAGGGCGGAGGAAAAGGGGTTTAATAACTTCACACCACATATGATCCAACCTTCAAGGCGGAGGAAAATGCGCTTAAAAAATTTACACCACATATGATCCAACCCTAAATGCGGAAAAGAGTTTAATAACTTCACATCACATATGATCCAACACACCAAGGCCGCGGAAAAAGCGCTTAATAATGTTACACCACATATGATCCAACCCTCAAGGCGGAAAAGGGTTAATAACTTCACACCACATATGATCCAACAACTTCACGCCACATATGATCCAACACACCCAGAGCGGCGGGAAAAAGGTTTAATAACTTTACACCACATATCATCTAACCCTCAAGGCGGAAAGGGTTAATAACTTCACACCACATATGATCCAACCACAAAGGCGGTGGAAAATGCGCTTAATAACTTTACACCACATATGATCCAACCAATCAAGGGCGGAGGAAAAGGGGTTAATAACCTCACACCACATATGATCCAACCAACCAATGGCGTTGAAAAAAGGATTAATCTATTGGAGAGGAGAGACAGCTTTCGAGTTCACTTTGAGCATGGTTTGAATAAAAGTTAGAACTCCCTCTGCTCCTTAGGGTTTTTGTTTTGCCTCGCCATGATTGCTCCCCCTCTGTCGATACCTGGTGGGTTTGATCATGAGAGGTCATGTAGCTGAACTCGTTGTAATTTTGAAGCAATATGTGAAATATATAGTGATAAGATCGTGGGTGACCTGGATAAAATGTAAGTGCCGCTACTTATTTCACACTTTGTACTCTGGAACCAAATCTGATTATATGCCTTACACTGTCAACAGTTTCACGGTACAAAGTACATATATAGATATTTATCTTTAATTTTGAGAGGACTATATATTACATATCTTCAGATATTAATGGGATATTTTATCGATGGTGTATTTGATCTAACCAGGCTTGTACCTTGTAAACTCCATCAGTCATGGAATTATCAAAGTTCAAGTACGCAGACTGTGCATGGGCGTTTTACTGAGGTTTCACACGCAATAGCAGTTCATACACTAAGCACAGTCTACGTGGCTTTTAACGGTTCTACTTGTTTAAACCTAACAGTGAATGAACATATTTCGACCGTAGTTTGGATTAAATTTGCGTATGGATAGTAACAGTGGTAAGTAGTTCATAACAACAATTGCTGAATTATATTACATCGAGATTTGAAGCTATGATCATCTGTTTAATTCAAGTAATATATCCAATATGGCGTCGGCTACGTAGCAATAGCTTATGGGAGGTTCCTTGTCACGTGACCTGCTCAAAATTTACAGGTTCAATCCGTTATGTTATTAACTCTCCTTCCACTTGTAGATATGGTTTTACCTGCTGTTTTGGTTTTCCCAAACTGAATTTGGAAGAACGGTTTCAAGATGGCAGCCAGTCTTAAAGGTAAGATCTTTGCTTTTGTTCAACCTAATTGTGAATAATTGTATCGATTCAGACGCTGTGGGTAAATAGTGTATACAGTGGGCTGATAGCATACACTCATTGCAGTATTGCTCAGGCAGAGCCAAACCAAGATCTTTAATTTTAATTAAGAATTCATTCTACCTCTAGAGCTTCTATACTCACGAACATCATATTAAGACCTATATCTTCACCTTAACTAAATCAACGACTCTCCACGATGATGAAGTCAGTAGCGAATGATTTAGTTTATTAAAATATAGAATTTATATTATTAATATATTACTTGTCTCTTTTCCATACGAGAAACATACACATTCGTAACCTCAATTATTGTTATAAATGCACTCTTTAAGTTTGGTTTTATTAAGATTTACTGCTACAAAACACCAAATAGGATGAGCTTCACAGGGGTCGAGAGCTCTTTCGAGCCCAGGGACAAAACATTATGTCACAGGGACCCCTGTTTGCACTCTTGATATATCTCATATTTTCCAACCCCTCCACATTTTCCTTTATTTAAAAATTGACCCCAGGCTCTGGATAAAATCCTCATGTCCCTGTTTTCTTTTAAGGGTGTAAGTGGGGTGGGTGGCATATCTTATAAAACTGACCGACGCTTGATTTTTCGTTTATTCGGTACAGGTCTTAAAAAGGAGCTGAAACGGTTATTAAAGACCCATTACCAGGAACAGTATAGTGCGATAAGACCGTTGCCATGGAGAAAAGACAAACTTTATAGTATCGAAGAGATTCACATTAATGGAGGAATTGAGCTCCTGATTGTCGAAGATAACATTAATAAGAAAATTCGATGGGAAGCTCTTGAATCTTATAATGGTATCTACCGTGATCCTCGGCTAAAGAAATCCAGGAGGAGAATATTAGAGGGCCACGCTGGATATGGCAAATCTCTACTTACATTAAAACTGGCCTTTGACTGGTGCACCGGTGTCAAAGATTCCCCTTTGTTTAACGTAGAACTTCTAATACTTCTCAAATTCAGCCATTTACGTAGTTCATCGTCAATCCCTGAGGCAATCAAGCGGTTTATTCTACCAATTGATTCGCAAATTACGTCAGAGCAGATTGAATACGTTATCGGGAATTGTAAATCTGTCTCAGTACTTCTTGATGGATATGACAGGAGTTTGTTCCTGGATACTTTCTTAGGTAATGACGTCACAGGCATCGTTCAAAACGATGTGCTTAAGCAATTTGACGTCACATTGACCTCCAAATATCTTCCAGATGATCCGACTTTATCCACCCAGCGTATTCGCTTGACTGGATTCGACGAGGATGCGCGGGATCAGTATATCAGAAACGTAGCTGTGAGAGAAAATCCGGTAACCGCTGGACGGATCAAACAATTACTCGAGGATAACCCGATCCTGAGCGATCTCTGTCGAGCACCTTCCTTATTCGCTATGGTCGCTCACGCCTCCGAAGGAGAACTAGATCTTCAGAACTACCGAACAGTGACGGGTCTCGTACGTGGCCTGGTTTCATGTTTCATTAGGCAAATGGGAAAAACAATAGATGCAAATAATGAAAGAGGTTTCCATCTGACTGATGCAGAAACGAGAAAACTAGGAGAGATAGCAATGGAGGGTGTAGGATACAACAAACCAACGTTATGGAAGATAGATGAGTTCATAACACGAGTAGGTGAACAGCTATGTAAGGGATGTATCCAAGTTGGTATCCTAGAAATGGAAGATGATGATATGGTTAAATTCTATCATCCTGTATTCTGTGAATGGTTTGCTGCTTACTATATATCTGAGTTAACTTCACGAGATGACCTAAAACTGTATCCACCTTATGAAATGGATGGTTTGGATGAATCGGAAAGGAACAGGGAGAGCGAAATCCTTGAAAATGCAGATCCAGAGAATGTACTCTTCTTTTATAATTTTGCTTCCGGGATGAACTCTATAGCGGCCAGGAACCTTCATGATTATCTTAATCGGATTCAAGGATGTGATCGGCTGGCAGCTCTTTGTTTGCTCGAACACGAAGAGCAGTTGGAGGAAGGTTCCAAGGCTATAAGGAATGTCTGTCAGAAAGAAGTCGATGTGAGTTGGTTCCATAAAGAGACAAGACAAAGATCAACTATTAACTTACTAGAGTCTGCGTCCAAGAAGAATGTAAGTTTTACTCCTTAAATTTTACTTTCACGAAAAAGAATTGGTGAGCATGTTTCTCTTCTCTCACCGATAATGATGCACTTAACTGCAGCTACATCTATCAATTTCACATACACATCTATAAAGTCTTGTACGTAACCTTTTCGCCCCATTCATAAATTCCTATTCATGGATTCCTATTCTCCCTCTTTTTTCTTATATAATCACATTCTAGAGTCGCATATATTGTCTTCTTTTTTAGTATTCTCGCTATGTAAAAGAGTATTGCTTTAATTTTTCTATTGTTACTAGATTGCTATTTTCCCCATGTCGTGTATTCTCACGTTCTGAATTCCGATTGTCTGTAATGTTTTGTATTTTCTTGTTATTGATGACTTGTTTGTCTTATTATTTTTTCCTTCTAGATTGCTACAGACTGTCTGTATTTTGTGTTTTCCCAGATTCTATATTGTCTATATTGTTTACATTCTCCCATTCTATACTCCCATTACCTTTTCTAGTTCATATTCTCCCTTTCTAAAGTCCCATTGTCTCTATATTTTACATTCTCCCATTCTAGACTTCCCATTACTTCTCTAGTTCATATTCTCCCGTTCTAGAGTCCCATTGTCTCTATATTTTGCATTCTCCCATTCCAGATTCCCATTACTTCTCTAGTTCATATTGTGCCGTTCTAGAGTGTCATTGTCTCTATATTTTACATTCTCCCATTCCAGATTCCCATTACTTCTCTAGTTCATATTCTGCCGTTCTAAAGTCCCATTGTCTCTATATTTTACATTCTCCAATTCTAGACTCCCGTTACTTCTCTAGTTCATATTCTCCCGTTCTAGAGTGTCATTGTCTCTATATTTTACATTCTCCTATTCCAGATTCCCATTACCTCTATTGTTTTATATTCTCTCGTGCTAGAGTCTCATTGTCTCTATTGTTTACATTCTCCCATTCTAGATTCCCATTACTGCTCTAGTTCATATTCACCCGTTCTAGAGTCCCATTTTCTCTATTGTTTACATTCTCCCATTCTAGATTCCCATTAATTCTCTAGTTCGTATTCTCCCGTTCTAGAGTGTCATTGTCTCTATATTTTACATTCTCCCATTCTAGATTCCCATTACTTCTATTGTTTTATATTCTCTCGTGCTAGAGTCTCATTGGCTCTATTGTTTACATTCTCCCATTCTAGATTCCCATTAATTCTCTAGTTCATATTCTCCCGTTCTAGAGTGTCATTGTCTCTATATTTTACATTCTCCCATTCTAGATTCCCATTACTTCTATTGTTTTATATTCTCTCGTGCTAGAGTCTCATTGTCTCTATTGTTTACATTCTCCCATTCTAGATTCCCATTACTGCTCTAGTTCATATTCACCCGTTCTAGAGTCCCATTTTCTCTATTGTTTACATTCTCCCATTCTAGATTCCCATTAATTCTCTAGTTCGTATTCTCCCGTTCTAGAGTGTCATTTTCTCTATATTTTACATTCTCCCATTCTAGATTCCCATTACTTCTATTTTTTTATATTCTCTCGTGCTAGAGTCTCATTGTCTCTATTGTTTACATTCTTCCATTCTAGATTCGCATTACTGCTCTAGTTCATATTCACCCGTTCTAGAGTCCCATTTTCTCTATTGTTTACATTCTCCCATTCTAGATTCCCATTAATTCTCTAGTTCATATTCTCCCGTTCTAGAGTGTCATTGTCTCTATATTTTACATTCTCCCATTCTAGATTCCCATTACTTCTATTGTTTTATATTCTCTCGTGCTAGAGTCTCATTGTCTCTATTGTTTACATTCTCCCATTCTAGATTCCCATTTCTTCTATTGTTTGCCATGAAAGTCTTCGCTGCATTAATGATGCAGCCGACAAGATGATCTTTAAATCTGGTTTAGCGATGAATTACCTGACTACTCTACAAGAAATCTGGTTTGAGCAACGAGAAAAGGAATATACTGAAGATGAATTTCATGCAATTTTAAAATTTGCTGCTAAATGTGACCAGCTGGTGACAGTAAAGTAAGTTTAGTATTGTATCATTCCGCTTTAATATTCAAATTCATGTGTTCATTGTGAAATGTTTTATTTTTTCTAATACTGTTAATATTTACTTGTGTCATAACGGGTTTCCAAACAGTTACAATCAACCTGTTAATCGAGTTCTTATTGGATCCAAGTAACCGCGAGGCAATATGATTCTACTCAATGACTGCGATAACTATTGAACTTGTCCCTTTGACTTTACAAAGTTAGACAACAGTTTCTGTTCATCAATATTAAGTAGACACTTAACATGTATAGTTCGAGTGATCTTATCTCTGTCAGTTTTAATATCAAACACAATAAGGCTTATATATCAAAGTCCGATCATTTATAATTGATCTTGGCCCTGGGTGGAATTTGTTTGTTTTTGTTTCAAATATTGGATCTTGTCCGTTTTAAAGAGGAAACCCACCTCCTTTTGAGAATTTTTGTTTAGGTTAGAAGGCTTAGTAAAATTGTGCTATCATTCCATCATTTAAGCAAGACTTGTGTTACGCAAGTTCTCATTTGGCAGCATTCGCTTTCAAAAGTAAGCCATTTGGAAGAAAGTCTTTTAAGATGAAGGTGGCACACGGCCATGACTGGACCCTCACGCCTTCCCCGTCGCTACTTCCCTAAACGCAGCAATAACAATGTCATATTGATAGTCACTATGCCCAAACACAGAACGTAGACTACAAAACTTCACCAATAATCGATGCACGAGAGGAAATTACACTCAAACTTCAATCAAAAAAATTGTTAACGAACGTTTCAATTCTATTACGATCTCTCATGATCATTAGTGTGTTATTACATGGATCAGTGTCATATACTATTGTAATATATATTATACTTAAGTTTACATATTCCGTTACTTATTCTATATTACTTTCGTCATTTGTTTTCGCACAGGTTCGTTCACTCTCTACTACCACAGTTTGTCAATGCTGGTGAAGCTCAGGCAATACTCTTAGCAAGGAACTGTGAAGGTACTGGAAATATTAAAGTTAAAACAAACTCTGACTGTAGTAATTCATTAACTTCTCTGAGGTGTTGTCCTGGCAGGAAGAATGATTGTATACATCAGCATAGAGCAAATAATACCATAATGGCAGATCGATTTAGTGACCGCTAAAAGCACAGGAAACACGGGTTGTATACATTTCATATGTTCTTATTAATGTTACCCAACTTGTGCATTTTGTGTTCTCATAGTCTCAACTCCAAACACAACTTTAATCTCGCCATTTATCCTGATTTATGTAGTTCCCTATACTTTATTTCATCCTTTTTGTTTTATTTTCAGTGTTCTTTCATACTTTAGGAGTCTGGTATTTCCTGGATTTATCCACAGGAAGTTGGCAGGTGAGTAACATGTCGATGGCTAGAAACGGACTTAAACCCCGGACATGTTGGTGGCCGCAATATATTGTATGGGATCCCAATTCCATCGTCTTGGGGCTGTTATAATTTGATGGACTTTTCGCAGTGTTGATGAACCTTCGCTGCATGTGGAAGATGCCCTGCTAGAGGGGTAATACGTATTACATTGGTGAATGAGTTTGGCAGCATACTGACTAGAACAATGTCAATGGTCCAATATATAGATACATGGACTGTTAACTGTACGAACCTACGCATATATAGATACATGGGCTGTTAACTGTTCGAACCTACGCATATTAGATATATGGACTGTTAACTGTACCAACCTACGTATATATAGATACATGGAATGTTAACTGTATGAACCTACGCATAAATAGATGCATGGACTGTTAACTGTATGAACCTACGCAATGGTTACAGCTTCTGATTTCAACTGTACTGAATTTTCTTCCAATTTCAGTTCAGAATAGGAAGACATTTTCTTTCGAATGAAGACTTTGAAAATGCGGTGAGCGTACATTTCTTTCTCATAAAATATGTTAATGGTAACTTTAGAACTGTTGCTAATCGCAATGATAGAAGATGTGTAGGTGAAAGATTATACCTGGATACCAAACAGATTAAATTACAATAAACCAATGTATTTACATTTGAAAAGTTATGCAATTACAACTATAGTCTGATGTGTTGATTGGTTATGAGTTGTTTAAGTTATTCTTGCGGATGTATTTTATACTGTGACGTAGGATCACGCTGTGTTCTTATTTTCTATATTCCTTGCAGGCCGAAATGTACAGAATATTCTACCATCTGGTAATTATGAACGTTATCAATAACATTGATATAGACATTTTGAATCTGTTCGACAATACTTATACATTTAGCTTCTGCTTTTAGTACATTCTGCCCACTACATTGATTCTAGACACGAAATAGGCCTACAAAATCGTTTGAAAGTAAAAAACATTGCAATATCTTCATCTGAGTGATGTGATAGTTGTGTATATATATATGGAAAACATAACGTGGCGTTGTATAAATCGTTCACTCTATTAAGTTGACATTGCATAGGGTAGCGTTGACCTGAGGCGGATGTGACGTTATCTATATGCAATGAAGGTGGTGTGTAGTCCATATTGCCAAACATCCGGTTAAAGCACTGGATGCAAACATTGGATATAAACGTGGAACAATGTTTATAAGGTCCGTCTATGCAATCACAGCCATTCATATAGACCACGCTAATGAATCTTGCAATGTCAAATGAGCATCTATTAATTGTATGGAACAATTCACCAGATTGTGATGCATTCATACAACGACGTTTGTCTGATAGTAATAAGTAACAGCTACACCTTTAGGGGAGATGTGGTGGAGAGGAGATGGACTGGAGGGGGAAATTGGGTTGAGGGAGAGATGGGATTGAGAGGACATGGGGTGGTGAGGGGTGTGGTTTTGATTGTAATTTATTGATGGGAATCGATCAGTTAATTTCTTTACTGAGGTATTTCATTGTTTTACCAATTAGATTAATCTTATTTCCATTCTGCAGGTTTAAACATAAGCAAAGAACATCTGCAAGCCGATCTCCAACCACGTAGCATCTTTCAGCGTTTTGTGTTTCCGAAGTAATAAAGCGAAAAGAAACAATTGTAAATATGACAACTTTGGTTTTGCAATGTGACAGCAGAATATGTACTTTGCACTACTAATAGTATGCAAGAAAATCAGCTGGGTCTACGGTTTTGTTATGAGCTCGTAAGCTAATAAAGTTCATAATAGTTATATAAGCCAATTATACATCTACTGAAACCAGAGCAGTACCATAGTCGAAGGTTTCAATCCATTTTGTAAACTAAAATACCTCGACTTAATTGATAATAAATGTATTACCATGACTGTTAGTGTATAATTGTATGAGTGATATTACGCATATTACGGTACGTTACATATACATTGTACTAACATATATAAAGGATCAAAGTTGTAGTAGTTCTATCAACTATTCATGATATTAATGACTTCATTAAACATGTTGATAGCAATTCACATGTAAAAGGATTCTATTTCGCAGCTGTAAACTATGACAAAGTAACATGAATAAATTGAATAGTATCTGAAGAATATTTTAATGGATGAAATAGGCTATACGTAATAACTCCCAGTTACATTTTAAATTCACGCATATCTTGTGAAATTACCCTCTTTACATCATCATAATGTCAACTAATGACTGGACTATTTAGTTTGAAGATTTCATAAATGTTTTAACAATTTCTCTAAACCTATCAGGTACTGTATAAAATAAAACCTTGATAGAGTTCAGTTCAGGCAACTAACACATACTCAATGATCTATTCACTAAAGAAAGTTCATTGCTGAGCCTAACATTAAAATTTCCAGCAGGCGTACTAAGATTATAACAAATGGAGCAAAAGATAATATTTTCAAAATGATTGTCATTGCTTTAAATATTTGCTATTTATATGTACATCGGTCATGGTTATTCACGGTAAATAGTGTATATTTTGGTGTAGGCGTTCATTAAGCTACGAATACGCTTAATGTTGAGGACATATTCAAGAAATGTAAATGTTAAAGCAACATCCAAAATATAGGAATTAACTAATAGTTTTTGGTCTCCAACGTTTTATATTCGACGACGTCATAAGGTATCAATTGTAAGTAAAGTAATTAGTTGCCTCACCGTAATGTCTACACTGTAATCTTGCTATAGTCGTAAAGCTCTCAAAAGTTAGAATCATAACATCGTTTATATAGTACTTTCGTTAGCATTTATTACAACAAGCAACGATTAGAGATATGTCATTATTTATTCACTGATTGATAAAGAATGCATGTGTATATAGTTTAGAATTCTGACCTTTTGCAGCAGCCTCTCTATTGACCTAGTCAATTTGGCTAGAGCAAAGGTCGATATAGACTAACTATGGGAAATATTTATTTACCTCGTTATGTGAACTATTTTTTCAAATACGAAATCTTTTAATTTTTCAATAATATGAAGCTTTAAATATGAAACTAAACTCTACATGGGAGGTTATTTTTACATGATACGCTGGTACTAATGTTCAATGCACCACAAGCATTTCAGTAAAAAAACAGTCATTTATCAATCCTTCTTTTGTGGGTATTCCCTACTTTCAAACCTTCCAGGTTGTGGTATCGTGTTTACATAATGATGTAACATATTTCCTGATATTGGAGGCAAAGAACACCTCATGGTAATATGAACGACTGACCTCGGTTGTGTACTCGTAAGGGTGTTAGAAAATAATCCAGGTAGTTGAAACAAATCATAATCACAACGTTGTTTTACACTTCCCGTTCTAGACCAAGTTGAAAGCGGGTGGGTTAGTAAAGTTTCTTATATAGTGCCTATGATCGGTGACAATGACTAAACATAATTTAATATACTGTACAGTCTTCTTATTTAATACTTTCATTTACTATGTATTATACCATGCAAGACTTTATAACCTTGTTTCAATTGAACATTAAACAATGTTTTTTTAGATATTTGTAAATGATAAATTGGAAATAATACACGCAAACAATTTGGGCATTTGTCTGCTATATGTCTCATTATAACAGCTGGTATCGATGACACCTACCGGTACTAAGATTCTGCAAAGCTATCTTATAAAATATTAAATAGAGCTGGCAGGAGCTGGAGAATAATCACCAAAACGTGCAAGTTAGATGGCATTACGTTTCGATCCTAGCTGAGTTTCAAACTGAAACTAAAATAGATTAAGGACTCATTTACATTTTTAATTTCGAAACGTCATGCTCTCTTGCATATAAAGTACACACCTGATGCATGATCAACAATCACATCGGTGAATTTAAGGGAAAAGCAGTGGAAGCTCGCACAAAGTTATGCAGGCTTCAAATGGAAATCAATAAAGTTACGGTATTCATAGTAAAATGAAATCATGTCTTTGGGAGTTTCGTGCGATCAATGCGTTGACCAGCAACTGTAAAGAACCTTCATTACGAATGAACTGAAGATACATAACAAATGGTCCCTTTGTAATAATTAACACAAAATAAAATAAAACTGTTTTTTAAACTGTTTATATACTAGAGGGCCTGTTTAAGAGAATGTGTAACAGTAAGTTGGCGTGACGTTTCGATCCTATAGCAGGATCTTCTTCAGAGGCCAAATGACAGGTAACGTACAGTAACAGAATGGACAAAAACACGTACAGAATACAGATAGGTAAATGAGCATGGTCAACACAAAGAGATAGATGTAAGGGGATTAGTAGACAAGGAATGGAGAGAAGAATGAAAGAAACCAAACGGGGAAGAGGAGAGATGGGAGATAAACAGTAGAGGGACAAAGACAGAATTAAGGAAGGGCGGTAGGGAATAAAGTAGAGAAGGACAGAGACAGAAAGGTGTGGAGAAAAAGGGGTATAAGAAAGCTAAGAGAAGAGGATAGAGTGGGGGGCAAGGGGAGATGGAGGGTAGGGGGGAAGTTAGTCATGTCCTCCCTGGCTGTTAAGCCCATGAGGTTGAATGGTGAAAACGGCGTTGCATCCACAGCCTCTCTGTGTTGATTCGTACTAGGCCAGGACGGCTGCCTAAGGATTCAATCCCCTGTAGGGACATATCATTAATGGTATGGTTGGGAAAGTTAAATTGTTCTCCAACTAGGGTCTCAGTCTTCATGGTGTTGACTGTGGATGTGTGACCATAGAAACGCTTCTTGAGGGCGGTTTGGGTTTCGCTAACATACTGGATGCCGGCAAACTCTACAAGAGACCAGATATATGACAATAGAGGTTGTGCAAGTGATGTGAACCTTGGTCATGTGTGTGAGTTGCATGCAGTGGCTGGTGATGGTATTCAACAATGTAGTGGCTGCAGACTATGCATCTCGAAGTACGATAACATTTGAAATTACCATGCTGAATGGGTGTAGGGTTAGAAGTTAGAGGTGGAACAGCAGCACGCACAAGAAGGTCTCGTAGGCTGCGTGGACGTCTGTAGGCGATGGTGGGTTTTTCAGGGACGGCTCGTTGGAGTCTATCTGAAGTGAGGAGAATATTTAACACTGACGGGTATCTTTGACGTGACCAAAAATAGCCAGTTAATGTACTTGTTAACTACGTTCACTACATTCAGGTAAAAAATACTACCCTTCATTGAATTGCTTACACAAAATTTGTCTGTCATGTGACCTAAATGTCTGTAAAATAAGTTCATGCATAACTAGCAATGTGGGTAGCGGATAATTTAGGGCTAATATTTTTGCCACAGAAACAGTTAAACAAGAGGGCAGTCCACGGAGTTGCATATCTCATCGCTAGCAAGCCGTTTAGGAGTTGTTTACACATAATTGGGCTAAAAAAACTAATTTGTCTTTTAACTTCCATGTGGCCTTTGACCTGGTTACCATGGTAAGCACATATGTTGGTACTACTCGACATTCCCATTATACCTGTGAAGGTTCATTGTCAATTCAATATTTTCGCTGGGAGTTAAAGCTCCAAAATATTCAATAATACAAAAAAAATGACCTTTGAATTCTGGCCTTACGGGCCGTCTGCGAGACATAAGGGTTCACCATGGGGTACCTTTTGTGACTGTATCAAGGCACTGGGGTTGTGAGTGGATAAACTTGTTTGGCTTTCATGCCCAGGCTCTATCTTGGGTGTTTTCCGTGAAAATTAATGTTACAATGCATTCCAACATTCGTAATTGCGGCATGTGCTGTTACAGATCAGCGACACAGCGTAAATCTCCTACTTTGCTTGAGTGATCAGATACGCCCTTAAATGATCAATCCTAAATATTGGAAAACCTTTCATTAAACAAATAAGATTCTTTATTCAGTCAGTGACTGCTGTTTGAAATTTGATTGTTAAGAATCAAAACCCAATTTGACCATTTCTGCGCCTAAATAATAGAGATGATAGTTTCCTTTTCCCATTCCATGGAAGCTGAGGCAAGGTTTACCGAGAAGAAATGCAACATTGTCGACTGTGATTGGTGAATTCATGCCACCCCTTATCGCGTAATGCATGTGTGCTCGTTAAACAAAGGATGATTTCCATGCAGAGGGTGACTTCTCTAAACTTGGATATTTTAGAAAGAACAAAGCCTGACACACTGACAGACGGCGGTCTTTGTAGGCATGGATGGCGCCCCGACTAACTGTAAACCAATGATGACTAGGCCTACTTAGAGTTGGTAATCCTTTCAGCTCCATGGTAGTTGCTTGTACCTATGACCTAACTGTTAAGTAACGTTTGTTTCTTTTCATCAAAATCATTCTTTGCCTTACAACTTTCGAACGTTGTGTTGAGAAGTATATAAACGAAAATTACACTAACAAGTGACCTTCTGTATGATGCTGGAGCAGCACTATGCAACTTATAAGTAGGCTACGGTAACCCTTAAAACACTAGCCTTCGCCTAGGTTACAACTACTATAACACAGCAGTAAAGCAATAAAACTCCTGAATTAGGCATTAAAACAGATGCTGCAGGCTGAGGCAAACTCAATAGGCATGATAATGGAAAGATAATTTAAGAAAGAATTTAATATGAAATTGACACTACCTCGGATTTTGTACACGCGTACATTCTTTTTTGGTGCTATGCTCACCTAAAGTAACTAAGGTTTACATACCTTCAGCTCTGATTGAATCCAAGTTAGCCAAGAATGTATCTTTATAACCTTTACGGTTTAACCAATGGAGTTGCTCGGCATATGAGTAAGATGGGATGACTTAAGTAAGGCTCCATTTTAACAGAATTGGTGGTTCTTAAGAGTGGCATTAAGAGTAAGAAATAAGGAAGGCCAGTGGCGTAGCTATGAAAGATTTTATTAGGGGAGGTTTCTGGGAGGGGAACAGGGTTAGAGGAAGGGAAACGGGCGGGAAGGAGAGAGGGAAGAGGGAAGAGGGGACTTTTTCTACGTCGAGTTTAATTAAATTTGACTTTTGAACATTGATCTTTGGGTCCGAGAGTGTGCGAGAAGCAAGGGTTCACCATGGGATACCTTCCCACCAAGCTTGAAGAAAATCAACCCAGCCGCTTAGGAGGAGTTTTGAAATAAAATTGGACACACAACATACAATGACATACATACACACCCACATACACATACACACTAATTGCGAAGGAAGCTATGAAATGATGGCGGCGGTGAGATGAATAGAAAGCGGCATGGCTTTGGGTTCTGCCTGAGAAGAATATCATTACTATCGGTGGATATTTCAACGTTATTCGAGCACCATTTACAAAAAAAAGATATTGTTCTCAACATTCCCAATACATATCTTATCTAAAATTTCGTGTAAAAATGTTGACTATTTCTCGGAAGTTTGATTTAACACATAATGATTTCAAGATCCCATGTATGGAAACCGACGTAGAAGGTCACGATTACATGGATCATTATCAATTCCTAAGATTCAAAGGATGTTATTGATGCTATCATACCTGATATTGGATTGAATAATGTTATGGGATTAGTCAAATCATCAGGGAGTTGGATAGTCACATTGAAGAATAAAAGTGACTCTGATTTGCTACAAACTAAGGGTGTGATTATTAAAGGAGACCAGTGTAATGTATCAGGAGTGTCAAGATCACTATTAACTGAGAGTATATTTAGACGATGAAGAATTAGCTGAGAAATTGGAAGAATATGGATGTACCATATCGGAAGACATATCCAGAATAACCGGATATTAAAATGGTATAAGATATGCAGGCGCTTATCCGGAGGGGTGTTGGGGTGCGCGCCCCGGGTAAGAAAAAGAGGAGGGGAAAAAAAAGAAGAAAAAAGCTAAAAAAGGGGGGAAGAGGGGGAGGAGAGGTAGGAAGGGGAAAAAAATGAAGAAAGAGAGAAAAAGGAGAAAGGAGGGAGTAGAAGAAAAACGCCAAGACACCGGGAAGAGAAAGAGGAACAGTGACATCATTACAGCGATGATCCCTATTATATACACAGGGTAGCCAGTGACGGATCGAGGATTTCGGAAGGGGTGCGCCTCACCCTACCCTTTTACACCGACAACTCCATTTTTGACGTTTCCATTTTCCCTCTCTCACTAATGTATATACTATATATGGTCTATCATAACACGTGTGTGTGTATGAAAGCCTTACGCAACTGCACAATTGTGCTATGAAACCAACTGTAGCTGGTCTCGAACTCGACCGAGTCGTCGGGGAACATGACGCATTTCGGTATAAGACCCGGATCCATATGCGAATTGTACCAGACCTTCGATACAACACTGCCATCCACGGATAAAATGTTATACACTCCGACTTCAATGCTAATTGTTACCATAAACCTAGTTCCGTAACTCGTACAATTAATCTAAAAATAAATTTCGCATGCGATTGGAGAATTGAGCATATCGCCTGTGAATATCATGTAGTGGATCCAATGTGGGGGGGGGGGGGTTGGACGCATCATTTTGTGAGATTGTTTCCATCTGCATGAAAACGCGCGCCGTGACAACCCTACACCCCACCCCTCTAATCGCTACCCGATGAGTTACGAAACTTAATTAACGACCTCCGCCAATTGTACCAAGACCTTGACAAAATCCGGCAACATACTTTCAACATGTTAATGTACATATCATATAGGCATGCATCGGTTATAACATCGCATGTTAATTACATACAATCATTTGCCGTGTTATTTCCGAAATGGCGAATTAGTCGGGCAAGCTTAGAACTTTCTTTTAATTACTAAGGAGATTTTTTTTATAACTATTGATTTCCTTTAGCTACATCATTGCAATTTATTTTTTCTTTCGTTTCCATGGAAATTCTCAGCATATTGCCCGAATTTTCACATAAACATATTTGGTTTGGGGGCTGCAGCTCCCCCCCCCCCCGCCTCCTACGCCTCTGTGTGAGTGTTCGCTTTCGAAAATATCTGGTATTTTTTCATTTCCTTCAACGAATTTTTATAGTAGCCACTATAAGAGGTTTTAATATTTGTAAACCAATAAATTAACTGTGTCTAAATTTTCGAAAATTCCCTGACCAACACTCTTCATCACACTTCCCTCTACTCGTGCAATTTTGACCGGTCTGTTAGCGGTTGAAGGTTTTTTTTAATATTGGTTGTCCATAGATGAAAATTTGTGCAATATTATGGGTGTTTTAAACAGAAATTATTCACGAGAAATATTTTCAAATTCTGAACAAATAATGGGCTTAAAACCTTGAAAAGTGGGGCTGACGGGTTTTGTGGGCAAAAGGCACCAAAGGTACCCATGGCTACGAGAAGTAGTACCTCTCAATCTCCTGATCCTAATCTTCTACGACATTAGAGGACCAACCCTTAACTGGATGGATCTACTTATCGAAACGTTTACAGTATACTTCGTATAAGAACACCTTATCTGACTATGCTGAAATCCGCTGTGGTGTTCTTCGAGGTTCAATATTAGAGCCACTTCTTTTCATTATATGTATCAATGGCATCTGTCATATCTCTAATATTGCAAAACACTATTTTATTTGCAGATGACACTAGTATACTTTTCGAATCCAATCATTTGAATACTTTACATGACATAGTATCCATGGAGTTGAATCAATTTTACGACTGGTTTGCAACTAATAAGCTATCACTTAATCTTGATAAGACCAGCTACATTGTTTTCAATAAAAGTAAATCTTTTTGTTGGAAAAAAGAATTTTAATAGATGGAAAGCCTATCAAGAATGTACATAGTACTAAGTTTCTCGGAGTATATATTGATAGAAAAGTTATTGGTGTGATAATATATCTAAACACTGTGGCGAAAACGGTTGGTATCATTTCTAAGTTGAAACACTACTTTCCTCAGAATATTCTTAGAATGCTTTACCAAACATTATCACCCCCCCCCCCCATTTTTCATATTGTTCTATTATCTGGTCTGGCGCCTATAACGTTTATCTTCACCCTCTTGAAATCCTTCAAAAAAAAAAAGTCATTCGTCATATAACTCATTCTGAATATCGTGAACACACAAGCTCACTTGTCAAATTGCTCAACTTAAAATTAAAATTTAGGGATATTATTGTAGACACATTCTTTTACAATGCTTGGAATGGCTTACTTCCTGCAGCCTTTCATGAATTCTTTACTATAAGCAGCGCCACACATAGTCACCGCACTAGATGTGCCTGTCAAGCACATCCCAACTTATGTAATACAACATTTGGTACGTTAAGTTTAAAGAATCGTGCTATAGGGACAAGGAATTCTCTGACTGATACTACAAAATCTAAC
The DNA here is from genome assembly GCF_037975245.1 of Apostichopus japonicus. Taxonomy (NCBI): domain Eukaryota; kingdom Metazoa; phylum Echinodermata; class Holothuroidea; order Aspidochirotida; family Stichopodidae; genus Apostichopus; species Apostichopus japonicus. The sequence continues at coordinate 45,877,950 of NC_092576.1, forward strand.
CATCTAAAGTACCATTTAGAAAAATGCTAACAAAGAATTTCTCATTATTGATATACCGTTTATATTGTATGTTATAAATTATTCCTTATTAAGACATTAATTACATTCTCATTTATGTATACTCTTTTTTTTTCTTTGAGGCTCCTTTAATTTGTTTAGCCTGTATTGGCTTTTAAAAGAATTTCTCTCCACATTTATATATTTATTATCTGTGGAAAAAAAAACAACAAACAAACAAACAATACTTGTTTGTTTTGTTTACATTTTTTCTTGATTTAACATTCCGAAATAACTCGGAATGGAAAGACTGTGATGGTAACGCTTTACCTTTAACTTTCAACGATTCAGTTTGATATTTGAACCACTTATGTCGGCTTTGTATCGAAAGCAACACTTTGTAGGAATGATTTCCACCTCAAAAAACCCTTTTGCAATCTGACGCTTTTCCTGAACACTATGCTCTTTATTGAGTATGCCACCTTAGCATTTGCATACACAAAGGTAACTGCGTCTGTTGTGTCTGCTAGCTTCGATTTTGTTCTGTGCCAGAGCAGTACTGTGTTACTGTTGCTGTCAACGGTATGATCTTACTATAATAAGATAGGCCTAAGCTGTGATGTGTAATTGGTTCTAAACACAACTGCATCATAATTACTAACATACTGCACAGACGAGACGAAATAATACCAACGGAAGTGTAGGCGTATGGTGAATTAGGAAATGGTAATGCCAATGTGTTAGAGTGGCGACAAGTTTATGCCCGTAAATTATTATAGTAAGTAGGAGTTTTTATCGTAGTTTTCAATGCTTTAGGCCTAGGCGTAGGCCTACATTATAAATTACTCCGTCCTTAGCCTAACGTCTAGTATTTGCCTAACGTCAGGCCTAAGTTGTTATTAATAATAATAGTATGTAGTGGCATGGTGGGCTCTAATTGACGCACTTACGGATTTGATCAACGATATATCTCAAGCATAAATCCAAATCACTCAATTGCATGCGTTTTTCATATTATAGTTCTTCAGAATTGTAATGATCTCACAATATCTTATTGTTCCTTGCAGTATGCTAGTACAATTGAGCAGAATTTGACCATACCCAGAATTTGACACACTCGTTCATAAGCTAACTGTATATATTTTTGACTCTGGATGATATGTGCTACGTTAAGTGAAGACATAGTCTGTGATGTCATAATTAAACTTTCCAATTGCATTGTGAAATGGTGTGAAGACTCGCGCAAATAGAAACGTCCAACGCCAGTAATCTGACCCAGTTTCGAATGAGGTGTAACAGAAGTGTCTTGGTCTTGGTCTTGGTGAAATACTGCACAAATTGCCCCTGATGTGGCTGTTGACGTGCAGTCCTCCAAGCTGGCTAATGGTGCTGCTGACTTCCCAGCATTAACTTGAAGGAGGCGGTGTTTGGTGCTGATTTTAGATCAGGTGGGAGTGCGTTCCACTGAGGAATGGTGCGAGGATAAAGTGAATATTTATAACAGTTCTTTTGAGCTTGAGGAATTTTATAATTCAGACTGTGAGATTGACGTGTAGTTGGTTTTTCTTTGTCTTCAAGAAGGTTATTTATGTTGCTTGGGATCAGGCCATGAGTCTCTTTATATATGGTGACAAGTCGTGCTTTGAATCTTCTGTTTTCAAGAGTATCCCAGTTGAGATCTTTTAACATGTCTGAGACACTACTAAAGGGACTATACTCATTTTTGACGAACCTGGCAGCTCGCCGTTGAACTTTTTCCAAGGATTCTGTGTGGATTTTCTGATGAGGGTCCCAGATTACACTGGCATTTCAGTTTGGGTCTAACAAGAGCTTTATAAGCTGTTTCTCTTGCCGATGATGCACAATTCCAAAAATTACGTTTGATAAGACCAAGGATTTTATTGGCTCTGTTTACCGACTGGTTGATGTGTTTTGACCAGGTAAGATCACTTGAAAGTTCGACTCCAAGGTAGGGATGGTGTTTAACCTCTTGGAGGATGGAGTCGCCCATTGAGTACGCATGATTTGGGATATTCTTCTTGTGAGTCATCCGCATAATGAAGCATTTTGATTTGTTGAATCTCATCTGCCATGCTGTCTCCCAGTTACAGAGTGAATTTATGTCTTTTTGAAGATTGTCACAATCACTAAGGGAATTTATTTGCCGGTACAGAATTAAGTCATCTGCAAACATTCTTACATCAGAAGCGACACAGTCAGGTAGGTTGTTTATGTAGACTAGGAACAGCAGGGGACCCAAAACTGTTCCCTGTGGGACTCCGGAAAATACAGGGAAACTTGTTGATGACTCCCCGTCAATAATGACATTTTGAGTTCTGTTGGATAGAAAATCCTCAATCCACCTGTTAATATTGTGTCTGATGCCAAGATGTTCAAGTTTCATCAGGAGGTGTCTGTGAGGAACTACATCAAATGCTTTGCTAAAATCCATAATACAGAGATCTACATGACCCCGATTTTCCAGTATTTGAGTTAAGTCATCAACAAGTCCGGCTAACTGCGTTTCACATGATCTCCCGCGACGAAACCCATGTTGTTTATCACTAAGTATGGAGTATTTATCAAAATGAGTCATCATATTACTAACAATGATATGTTCAAGCTGTTTACAGATAATACTTGTAAGGGAGACCGGGCGGTAGTTTGATGGAGCAGATCTGTCACCTTTTTTAAATACAGGAGAGACATTGGCCTTCCGCCAGTCACATGGAATTGTACCAGTGGACAGAGATTTCTGGAAGAGCTTTTGAAGTATCGGAGCAATAACAGTAGAACATTCCTTCAAAATCCTTGCTGGAATATTGTCAGGGCCTGTAGCTTTGTGGACTTCCAGATTTTTAGACGTACACCACCATCAGTCCCAGAAAATACACACACAGCTTGCTACCATCAGTAATTAGACACTAGTGTACAGTTTGTACATACAGCTGCGGTCAATATACCCACAGCATAGTATACAAACAATACAGAGATGGACATCTCAGGTCCAGCTAAAGATAACAAGGTATCACGTTTCATTACTGTCTGCATTTTGTAGAGACACAAACAAAATGTCACTTGCAAGCAACTGAAGTTAAGTAAGTCAGATGGCCGCACGCGGTTTGGGACAAGTCTTGTACTACTGGTTAAAAGGGAGGAAAGGATTTTGAAAGTGGATAAAACATTTAACAGAATTGCTTATATGTACAAGCAATACTGCAGTATTTACCAGGTCTACAGGTAGCATTTATGGGACTTCTGAATATCAATCACCCTAAGGTCAAACATCTGCTGTGTTTGCATCTGATCAGTTTGTTGGAGCTGGCCGTTGTTTTTGTAAACAAGGGATAATGTTATGGTTAAAGTTTCTCATTCTCCAGTTAGTCCAGTATGGACCAAATGTTTGGCAAAACAGTACATTAACATGATTATGTGATTATTTAATACGTGCGGTAAAAGATTGTTTAGGTAGTGAAGATGGAATGCATATGAGTTAGCAGACACAGGTTTGTGTTGTTAATAGATCCAGCTCCTTGGTATAGCACTGTACACCTCTAGTCAAACGTTACTTGACACTGTAGAAAATCAAGTACTTTCAAATATATCACTTGACATGTATGATGTATGGCATAAGCCTACAATTGGGATCACTTGCTGATCTCTAATGAATTTTAGATTAGTCTTTTGTTGCGTTTATAATTCTTGGTTTGACCAACTCTTACAATAACATGATCTATTGTGTGCATTTCATACTGAGGTTATTGATTACATACTGTATGTACAGTGCATAGACGTATTAGTATACAAACATGGCTGTGTCTGAAACTTGTTAGCAACATACTATATGTTATTGTAGGGAACTCGTCAAAACTGAAAAAGCTGATTTCTGTCATTTTGATCTCCACAATGCGTTGCGGGTCTTTATAATCAAATACATAATATTCAGCTTTAGCATAAGCTCAGTAAGTGTTGAAGCTAGACTTCTTTGCCGATCTCATCCAGTTTAGAACAACATGTGTGTTACATAAGAATGACAATAATGATGAATTAATGCATACTGTACATGTCTGCTGTAACTGTTCCTTTGTCAACTCCATTAATAAACATCAATCTGTGCCCTTTACCATTACTGTATGGGAATCATTTTGTAATTTGTAAGCCGATGAGAGCTGCTTCTTGTTAAGTGTAGCCAATGAGCTGGGACAGGTTAACCCTGACTATAAACAGAAAGTTACCATACAGTATAGGCAAATAACCAATGAGCTAGGACAGGTTAACCCTGACTATAAGCTCAGTAAGTTACGATGTAGAGTAAAGGCAAATAACCAATGAGCTGGGACAGGTTAACCCTGACTATAAACAGAAAGTTACCATACAGTATAGGCGAATAACCAATGAGCTGGGACAGGTTAACCCTGACTATAAACAGAAAGTTACCATACAGTATAGGCAAATAAGCAATGAGCTGGGACAGGTTAACCCTGACTATAAACAGAAAGTAACCATGTACAGTATAGGCAAACAACCAATGAGCTGGGACAGGTTAACCCTGACTATAAACAGAAAGTTACCATGTACAGTATAGGCAAATAACCAATGAGCTGGGACAGGTTAACCCTGACTATAAACAGAAAGTTACCATACAGTATAGGCAAACAACCAATGAGCTGGGACAGGTTAACCCTGACTATAAACAGAAAGTTACCATGTACAGTATAGGCAAATAACCAATGAGCTGGGACAGGTTAACCCTGACTATTAGCAGTAAGTTACCATACAGTATAGTCAAAGCTGACATATTTCCTTCAAACATATTCCCAGTATTTAAAATTCTGATCGATGTATCCTTAAAGCTCCTTGGCAATGACAGCATAACTACTGTAAGCCTAATCAGCAACTGTTCTACGTGAACATAATTATTTGTCAAATGTTAATAGGGAGCATACTGCACACTTGGCTGATAGGACGTGTACTAAATTAACGTACAGAAGTGTGTGCCTTAAAGGAGCTTTTTGCATCCTTTTCTTTGATTTTCTCAACCTCATTGACTCCACGATGCCATAACAACTTACATAACTAGCTTACTGTATCTAATTAAATCCAACTTCAAATGGTGGAATAAAAATTGAAAAATTTACAACTTTGAACATTGTTTTTCTTGAAGCTATTTTCAATAAGGATCGCAATAAACCCTGCCCATAATATGAATATTCTATGAAGTTATAAATATCATTGAATAATGAGGTAAATAAGTTTTTGCAACCTAGTACACCAGTATGTACACATACACCATGCTTTAATCGTGTACATTGTGCATGGCTGTGATTCCAACACAACTTTTTTGGCTTGCTGTGAATGAATCTGTTTTAAGCAACGGCTCATAAATAATCATGTAAGCTATTTACTGATTGATTGAATTCAAACTAGTGGATTTGGGGAACTGTGAGCAATTAATTTTAAATGAGGAATTTGTCGGAAGATAATCTACTCATTATCTGTAGAAGTCCTTAGGTACTCACCAATTATTGCTCTTGGCAGGGAAATACTTGGCTAATATCTTAGTTAGCTGTTTTGTGCTGACTACATGTGAAAAACTTGATGGACATGTCAAAAGGGTGGGAAAAGGGCGACGAAATGCAAAAGGCTGCTTTAAGAATGTATACCAATAATGCACAGTAACCAGTGCAGCATCTACTGAGGTGAAAGTTCACTTTAAATCCATGTTTGTGTTTCTATATTAACAGTATTATAGTGAATTTACAAATTCATTCTATTTCTCTCACACATGACCAGAGCAAGCAGATGGATATACCACTGGCAAAATGGATGGAGGATTTACAAGGTATCCAAGTAACAAGATCGGACATGAATAAACTGATAATGAACTACTTAGTCACAGGTCAGTAATAGAATCAATGTGTTCCTGTAGTGTTAGGTGACCAGATATTCCCAATATTCAAGAAATATCCTAAAATATGTAAAAGGAGCCCTGAAATAATTTAATTTTACTTGCTTGGCTGTCCAAGTTTCATGGAAACAGCTTGAATGTAGCTTTATCTGTGATTGTTGACAGATATCAACATAAAGGCAACCAGCATCCTCAAATATAATATTATTGCTTGTAATGCTCACGATAAACATAGTTTACTAATAGGCTGCAACCAGCATCCTCAAATATAATATTAATGCATGTATAACTCACGATAAACATTCTTTACTAATAGGCTGCAACCAACATCCTCAAATATTATAATATTATTGCATGTAATACTCACAATAAACATTGTTTACTAATAGGCTGCAACCAACATCCTCAAATATAATATTATTGCATGTGTAACTCACGATAAACATCGTTTACTAATAGGCTGCTAAGTGATAAACAAGACTTCCAGTTAACTTTAAGCTCTTTAGCATTAGTGTTTTATCTGGGACAACATACTTGCTTCTGAGTGTTATATACTTAGTTTATTAAGTTCATCCTTGAAACACTGAGTTCCCCCCACAATCTACTCAGGCTGAGATGCCCCTACCACAATCTACCCAGCTGAGATGCCCCTACCACAATCTACCCAGCTGAGATGCCCCCACAATCTTCTCAGGCTGAGATGCCCCCACAATCTACCCAGCTGAGATGCCCCTACAATCTACTCAGGCTGAGATGCCCCCAACAATCTACCCAGCTGAGATGCCCCTACCACAATCTACTCAGGCAGAGATGCCCCCACAATCTACCCAGCTGAGATGCCCCCACAATCTACTCAGCTGAGATGCCCCTACCACAGTCTACTCGGGCTCCAGTTACAGTAAATGTACATTGCATTGGAACTGCCCATTGATATCAACATCCAAATCATGTCCCTGGGTTTCCTGAAAGAAACATCGAACCTTACTGTAGTGTGTAGAATCCCGTTGCAGTATATCCACTTAGGGATGGGTGCTGGAATCAATGGTGCTGTGTTGTTTAGTACCCACTCACATTACAGTACTTTATCACAGGGGGTAAGAGAACATATCCTGAACTGCTGCTTGCAGCATAGCATGTGTAGCATCCACACACTGGTACAGTTTGGATGGAATGAAGAACATAGCATACAGCCACTCACTGGTACAGTACGTGATGGAATTAAGAACATAGCATACAGCCACTCACTGGTACAGTACAGTACGTGATGGAATCAAGAACATAGCATACATCCACTCACTGGTACAGTACGTGATGGAATCAATAACATAGCATACATCCACACACTGGTACAGTACATGATGGAATCAAGAACATAGCATACAGTCACTCACTGGTACAGTACGTGATGGAATCAATAACATAGCATACATCCACTCACTGGTACAGTACGTGATGGAATCAAGAACATAGCATACAGTCACTCACTGGTACAGTACATGATGGAATCAAGAACATAGCATACATCCACACACTGGTACAATACATGATGGAATCAAGAACATAGCATACAGTCACTCACTGGTACAGTACGTGATGGAATCAATAACATAGCATACAGCCACTCACTGGTACAGTACATGATGGAATCAAGAACATAGCATACAGTCACTCACTGGTACAGTACGTGATGGAATCAAGAACATAGCATACAGTCACTCACTGGTACAGTACGTGATGGAATCAATAACATAGCATACAGTCACTCACTGGTACAGTACGTGATGGAATCAATAACATAGCATACATCCACTCACTGGTACAGTACGTGATGGAATCAAGAACATAGCATACATTCACTCACTGGTACAGTACGTGATGGAATCAAGAACATAGCATACAGTCACTCACTGGTACAGTACGTGATGGAATCAAGAACATAGCATACAGCCACTCACTGGTACAGTACGTGATGGAATCAAGAACATAGCATACAGTCACTCACTGGTACAGTACTTGATGGAATCAAGAACATAGCATACATCCACTCACTGGTACAGTACATGATGGAATCAAGAACATAGCATACATCCACTCACTGGTACAGTTCGTGATGGAATCAATAATATAGCATACATCCACTCACTGGTACAGTATCTGATGGAATCAATAACATAGCATACATCCATTCACTGGTACAGTACATGATGGAATCAAGAACATAGCATACAGTCACTAACTGGTACAGTACTAGACGGAATCAAGAACATAGCATACAGTCACTCACTGGTACAGTACGTGATGGAATCAATTACATAGCATACATCCACTCACTGGTACAGTACGTGATGGAATCAAGAACATAGCATACAGTCACTAACTGGTACAGTACTAGATGGAATCAAGAACATAGCATACAGTCACTCACTGGTACAGTACGTGATGGAATCAAGAACATAGCATACATCCACACACTGGTACAGTACATGATGGAATCAAGAACATAGCATACAGTCACTCACTGGTACAGTACGTGATGGAATCAATAACATAGCATACATCCACTCACTGGTACAGTACGTGATGGAATCAAGAACATAGCATACAGTCACTAACTGGTACAGTACGTGATGGAATCAATAACATAGCATACATCCACTCACTGGTACAGTATGTGATGGAATCAAGAACATAGCATACAGTCACTATCTGGTACAGTACGTGATGGAATCAATAACATAGCATACATCCACTCACTGGTACAGTACGTGATGGAATCAAGAACATAGCATACATCCACTCACTGGTACAGTATGTGACGGAATCAAGAACATAGCATACAGTCACTAACTGGTACAGTACGTGATGGAATCAATAACATAGCATACAGCCACTCACTGGCACAGAACATGATGGAATCAAGAACATAGCATACAGTCACTCACTGGTACAGTACGTGATGGAATCAAGAACATAGCATACAGTCACTCACTGGTACAGTACGTGATGGAATCAAGAACATAGCATACAGCCACACACTGGTACAGTACTTTATGGAACCAAGAATATAGCATACAGTCACTCACTGGTACAGTACGTGATGGAATCAAGAACATAGCATACATCCACACACTGGTACAGTACATGATGGAATCAAGAACATAGCATACAGCCACTCATTGGTACAGTACGTGATGGAATCAAGAACATAGCATACATCCACTCACTGGTACAGTACGTGATGGAATCAAGAACATAGCATATATGGCCACTCACTGGTACAGTAGGTGATGGAATCAATAACATAGCATACATCCACTCACTGGTACAGTATGTGATGGAATCAATAACATAGCATACAGCCACTCACTGGTACAGTACGTGATGGAATCAATAACATAGCATACAGCCACTCACTGGTACAGTACATGATGGAATCAAGAACATAGCATACAGTCACTCACTGGCACAGTAAATGATGGAATCAAGAACATAGCATACAGCCACTCACTGGTACAGTACGTGATGGAATCAATAACATAGCATACAGCCACTCACTGGTACAGTACATGATGGAATCAAGAACATAGCATACAGCCACTCACTGGAACAGTACGTGATGGAATCAACATTTGCTTGTTGCATGTTTATTCTGAGCAATAGTCACATATACTGTACCAGCAGTACTGTACATTAGACCTGTATAGAATACTGGGCAGAGCATACAGTGTGTTTGGCTTTGTTATGTGTTCTGCCATGACCTGTAAATGGAAGTTGTTTATTTAGTTGTAATCTTCAATGAAGTATTGATGATACAGTGTAGATGTAATATGCCAACAAGCATACATATTATGTTTACATAACTAGTGGATGCATGTTGGTTTGGCTTTCAACTCTACCTTCCATTTGTTAGTTAATTAGCCATTTTACTCTTTCATTGTGTTGAATTATTTGTTAGATAATTACAGATTTCACTCTTTTATTGTGTTGAATTATTTGTTAGTTAAGTACCCATTTCACTCTTTCATTGTGTTTAATTATTTGTTTGTTTACTTTAGAGGGATTTAAAGAGGCGGCTGAGAAGTTTCAAGAGGAATCAGGCACTGACCCTGGAATTGAACTAAGCTCATTAGACAACAAACTACAGATAAGAGAAGCAGTCCAAGATGGAAGGTTGGAAGAAGCCATCACCATGGTGAACGACATCCATCCAGAGCTCTTAGACACCAACAGATATCTGTACTTTCACCTACAGGTAATGACTAGTATAGGTCTATTAAGCACATCGATTAATTTATCTGGTATTGATTGTAAACGGTGTTCAAAATGGGTTAGCTGTATATCAGTCAGTTTAACACAGGAAACATAGTCCTGTGTCTTTGGACATGCTTTTGTCATATGAACAAGTTCAGATTATCCTTCAAGAATGCTACACGAAACTTTAAAATTATGCTTATACCTGTACATGGCTCATATTATGTTAGCTCTGTACTTCAGTTGCCTAGGATTCATGCACTGTATGCTGACAGGATGTAAGGTATTTTAATGTTTGCATTCTGCATGACAGAAATGTGACAGAAAAGTGTTGTGATGAAACAGGTAGGTTCATTGCTCTAGTCATGTAATCTTAATTTGTTTCATTCATTTATTGTTTGATGAACACAATGTCAATACCTCTTGTTTGACAATTCCTCTCACCAGACGTTAGTGTTGCACAGGGTATCTGGTAGTGTTTGCACAGGGTACCTGGTAGTGTTTGCACAGGGTATCTGGTAGTGTTTGCACAGGTTATCCGGGTACCAGCCCGACGCGATACTACCCGGTTCCTAATTTATTACCCGAATCCTACTCAAAGTGTGATTTAAAAAAAAAAAAAAAAATTGGCAAACCGACGGTTAGGCAGATTTCCCATTGACTTAGTGTGGTGTTAGGCTACAATGTGGTCGAAGATAACAGCAATATCGAAGGTACCCGCCCCACGCGAAACTACCCGGTTCCTAATTTATTACCCGAATCCTATGCAAAGTGTGATTGTTTTAAAAAAAAAATTGCAAACCGATGGTTAGGCAGATTTCCCATTGACTTAGTGTGTTGTTAGGCTACCATGTGGTCAAAGATAACAGCAATAACGAAAGCTTTCCATAGATATCTTATAAGTTATAACTGCGTCACAATTTCAGCTAATATACAGATGGCTAGGCTAGATTACCCCCATTGACTTAGTGTGGTGTTAGGCAACCATGTGGTCGAAGATAACAGCAATAATGAAAGTATTAAATGGATATAACTGCATCACAATTTCAGCAAATAAACAGATGGTTAGGCTAGATTTTCCCGATTGACTTGGTGTTGACGTGGTGTTAGGCTACCATGTGGAAGAAATTGAAAGAATTCTAACAATTATTATTTATTCATTAGTTTATTCATTATTTCATAGAAGGAAAGACTGACAAGGAAATTTACGAGATGTTACTAATGGATTATAGACGGGATAGCTAAAAAATAATAATCGCAAATGGCATTTTACTAAACGTTTTTTCCAAATGCAATCAAATTGTGCCATTCGCGCAATCTCTTGGCAAATGTGAACCCTGGGTCTGCATAATAGATAGTAGTAGTAAAAACTGTTTTAAGAACTAAAGTTGGATATTTATATGGTCTGATCCAATAGACGTGGAGATCAAACATAAGCAGCGGCGGCAGTGCGATGTTAGTAGTGATGTTAAATATGAAGTTATTAACAAGTTAATAATAGAAACAAAAGCAAATCACTGAGGAAGGTTTAATACCTTATCTTACACCTAAGTATTTGAACATGAAAACATTGTCAGTGGAGAATATCATTCATTTATTATACTGTAGCATCAAATATGTAGTGTCTTGAAAATCGCGATACAAGAGGGTAAACATTTTTTTCCGGGTACCCGGATACCCGACGGATAACTCCTCTCGGGTACCCGGTTCCTGATTTTTTTACCCTTGTAAACACTACTAGACGTCACTTCAATGTTAAGTCTGAGATGATACAAATTATTTGACATGTTTTCTTTTGTATAATGTATGCTGTTTGTATTCATCTTTGTAAAATTGTACTGGTTTTGTTTCCTTGTTGATACCTTCAAGATTGCCATCCTTCATCTTTTTATACCATTCATTATAAGTCTTATTATTACCATGGTATTGCCTTTCCTTTGTCCTCATTCTTTTGTCATCATCTTTGTTGCTATCATACATCATACGTTGTCATGCCAGTCTTCCTGTTGTCATGCCACTATCTCCACGTTGTCATGCCAGCCTCCCCGTAGTCATGCCACTATTTCCCTGTTGTCATGCCAGCCTCCCTGTTGTCATGCCAGCCTCCCTGTTGTCATGCCAGCCTCCCTGTTGTCATGCCACTATTTCTCTGTTGTCATGCCAGCCTCCCAGTTGTCATGCCACTATTTCCCTGTTGTCATGCCAGCCCCCCTGTTGTCATACCAGCCCCCCCTGTTGTCATGCCAGCCCCCCTGTTGTCATGCCAGCCTCCCTGTTGTCATGCCAGCCTCTCTGTTGTCATGCCAGTCTTCCTGTTGTCATGCCACTGTCTTCACATTTGTCATCTCTAACTTATAGAGAATGCCAGTCCTGGTGTGGACAGGTTTGCTGATATTTATTTCTGTATTAAATCTTGATTACTTGCTCATTCTTAATTTACTTGTTACATTTTGTCTCCACAGCAACAACACCTTATTGAACTAATACGGCAAAGAGATATTGAGGGCGCTCTAGCATATGCTCAGTCCCATCTTGCGGAACATGGAGAGGAAGATAATAATGTGTTACCCGAGCTAGAGCGTACATTAGCTTTGCTTGCATTTGAGCAGCCAGATACATCACCGTTTGCAGATCTCCTGGAGGTCTCTCAGAGACAAAAGGTAAAATAAAGGGATTTACTTATAATGCAACAGGCTGTCATCAAGTATTTTCATATGTTCTTTAAGTCACAGTAACCTTTGACCTTACTGACATTTACCAGATCTTACTTGTTCATAACAAGTCTAATGATAAGAAAGTTCAGCACACCTCGAGGAGGCATTAGTTACAAAGACAAATTATTCACTATATTATGTAGCTATTTAGAGTCCATCTGGGTAGATTGTCATATGTTGACACCAGGTAGATTCTACTATTACTACTTCTCACAGCTGTTGATGAATTACAATTGATTGATCTTTTCATAGGTTGCGAGTGAACTCAATGCCGCCATCTTGGAAGCTGAGAATCGAGAGCCCACACCAAAGTTGTCTCACCTCCTTAAACTCTTACTGTGGTCACAAGATCAGTTGGAGTCTAAGCAAATTAAATTTCCACAGATGAATGATGTGACCATTGGTGAACTGACAAAATCATCTTGATGTTATGCCACGAGGAGTAGCCAGATTTGATAGAGACATTTGCGACTACCAGATAAGAAAGTTGAGGAAGTTAGAACTTCCCAAGCTATGCATATGTGCATTGGTAGAGAGGCTCTATTGTGTAAAGATTTCATCATTGATGAGAGCATAGCAGCCTGCCCAAGCTATTAGTATGCTATAGAGCCTAATGAAACATGTTATTTAGCTTACTACCATTGATGAGAGCATAGTAGCCTACCAAAGCTATTAGTATGCTATAAAGCCTAATGAAACATGTTATTTAGCTTACTACCATTGATGAGAGCATAGCAGCCTACCCAAGCTATTAGTATGCTATGAAGTCTAATGATGCATGTTATATAGCTTACTACCATTGATGAGAACATAGCATCCTACCCAAGCTTTTAGTTTGCTATGAAGTCTAATGATACATGTTATATAGCTTACTACCATTGATGAGAACATAGCATCCTACCCACGCTATTAGTATGCTATGAAGTCTAATGATGCATGTTATATAGCTTACTACCATTGATGAGAACATAGCATCCTACCCAAGCTTTTAGTTTGCTATGAAGTCTAATGATACATGTTATGGTAATCTCAGAGTTCTGTTTGTTGTAGATATATGCCTCTAACTGAGGCACTACACTCAACTGTGTAGTCATGGTTTATTGTATTGTACCCTTTTTAATGAATCATAGTGCATGGGCCATTATTGTGATAAAAGTTGTTTGGTAAAGTCTCAATACGTGTTTGCTGCTGAAAGCAAACTTCCAAAAGAGATTTGATGTTTCTTATTGTATGGTCTCAGACCAGTAGGGTCTAATGGTCTCTGTAGGGTCTCTGTTGCCCTTTTGGCGCAAACGATTTTCATAAAATCACTGCGACCGCCCATGTCAGCATGTTCATTACACAGAACATGCAACTTGCAAAGAACGGTGTCTTTTTCAATGAGTTTTAAGTGTAGTAAGCTGGAAAGGTCAAAGTTTAAATTTGGCAATCAAGTACTGAGACTTTAACAAAATGGCTGGAAAATTGTCTGCATATTTTGGTCAGAACCACATTCTCATAGCATTTTGTATTGGAAAGATGATTTGTTTTTTTAAGTTTGATATTTTCTTATTGCCTGAAAACAGCCCAGAGAATGTTAACATAACAATTGAGCTATATTTATGTTTTCATAATTTATGTTAATCATTTTAACAGAAAATAATATTCATACAAAAATAAGTTTTAGACATTTTGTCTTCTCTTGTAATGATCTGAAAGTTCATGGCAGAGAAAACAAACTGCTGCAAATGTACATCTTGTTTGTTCTTTTGCTATTATTGGGTGTTACTCTTTGTGGCTGGATGTAACTCTTCCTGGTTGGGTGCTACAGCATAATAGGGTGCAACTCTTCCTGATTAGGTGCTACAGCATAATTGGGTGTAATTCTTCCTGATTGGGTGCTGCAACATGATTGGGTGTTACTCTTCCTTGTTAGGTGCTACAACATGATTGGGTGTTACTCTTCCTGGTTGGGGTGCTACAACATGATTAGGTGTTACTCTTCCTGGTTGGGTGTTACTCTTCCTGGTTAGGTGCTACAACATGATTGTGTGTAACTCTTCCTGGTTGGGTGCTGCAGCATGATTGGGTGCAATTCTTCTTGGTTGGGTGCTACAACAGGGTCATTCCATGCCACATCAACAAGTAAAATTTGATTTTGACACCCACCATCTCAGATTTTCACCAAATTGAGTGGAATTCATGTCAAATTTTAGCTGAAAATATCAATCGGTTCCAGAGATATCGGCTTTCAAAAATTGGCCAAATTGACCCCGAAATGGCGGCCATTTTGAATTGACCTTAATTAATACCCCGGACTTATTCTTCAATAACTTTTCTTCGGGATAGGCTCCAATTTTTTTCTTTTCAAATTTTAGGAAAAAAGTTTCTCTTTATACTTTGACACTATTCTAAGGTTGAAAATACTTTAGAAAATCACTTCCAAAGCCATCATTTATTACGCATTATTCATCTGAAAAAGGCAGTTCAATTATGCCCGAAAATATTACATATGTGTATATACTTAAATATGTTAATGATGCAAAGTACAAATTTAAGCTTATCCTCAGAAAGCTTTCACCATTGCTATTTTGCACCCATAATTAGTTAGCAATCTTATTTCAGATGGGTGGTACCAACTGACCCTTCTCTTTCTCACCCTTTTATCCAAATTGTTTATCTGGTCAGTAAAATGATCACTGTTGTGCAAAGGCAAATTACAATGTTCACACCTTGGATGATGCAAAGAGGCTTACAAGACAGGATGTGGTTTGCTCTTGAATGGTCTTGTTTCCAGTAAATTATGTTGTGGCAGCAATGAGTACATGGTCTGACCATCTCTTTCAAGTCATATTATTCACTAAAGTTTCTCTTATCATTCAGTCAAGGAAAGTTCTTTATACAGTAGTAGCCAGTGTTAAATATTTAGTTTCATTTGGAAATTATCATCAAATATGTCTTCTAAGCAGGAATGTTCATTTGGAGTGAAGCTTTCAGATAGTTGTCACTTACTAGATGATACAAGATCAAAAGGATTAAAGCCAGTAAAAACTTTAAAGCCGCAAGATATTGAGTTACTTTCATGGAGGGTTCCAGGTTCGGTATTTGAGTCCAACTTAAGTATTTGTCTTCATCATGAACAGAAATTTCTGATAAGATATAGTCTTCTTCAGAAAAAGTGCTTTGATCCATTTCAAAAAGCATAAAGGGGTAGTAAAAAGCGCACTCAGGAATATTCCTTTGGAAATGCCACAAGCTTTCAAAAAGTTGCAAATTGATGTTGTACAAGGACAGACGCTTTGTGCAAAATATCGTGTACATTTTTTTTTAGATCGCAGAAGCAAATAGAAACAACAAGTAGCGGAAGCGATATTGAAGCACAATCTGTTGCCCGCGAGGATGAAAATTCGAGAAGACCTTGATTCAAGATTGGATGACCATGGTGTTAGCCCAGTAAAACTTCATGGCATTGCATCACATTCCAGAGTCACATATGGTAAAAGGAAATTCCGGCAAGTTAAGGAAAAACTGCAAGAACAACAATCATCTGTACAGGAGAAGCTATCAACAATTATCAAAGTTACACCTGAAACGTTGGAAAGTCCACCTGAAGAACAACCAGAAAGCTTGGAAGACCTGAAGCAGAAAGCAAAAGATCTTGATACACTGGTTGCACTTATGAAGGATAAAATGAGAAACCTGGAAAGGCAGAAAGAAGAAAATCCAAATATTAACTCTTGCTCCCAGTTCATGGTCTGTTTCTAAAGTAAGCAAAACATTCAATGTCACACATTACGTTGTGAGGCAAGCGAGGAAAGTGGGATTGATGAAACTGCCAGAACAAATATCAGGAAGACCACTTGCTAAGGAGATACAAGACCAGGTCATAAAATTGTATTTAGATTATGAATACAGCAGGCAGATGCAAGTAAAAAAGGACTTTGTGAGTGTTAAGAGGAATGTTCATGTGCAAAAAAAGACTTGCTTTGCAGCTTAAAGGATCGAGTTATCTGCTGCATTTGAACAAAATCATCCAAATGTAAAAATCGGATTTTCTAAATTCTGTAGCCTTCGGCCTCAATGGTGTGTACTGGTAGGATCATCAGGAACCCACTCAGTATGTGTATGCACAATTATTCATCAAACTGTGGAATTGATGGTTAATGCTATTAAATCGGATACCAACACTCATAAACTTGTAGAGATGATGGGTTGTAATCGAGACAACAAAGAGTGCATGATACATCGCTGCTAAGACAGCCCCAATGTGGACGAAAAACGTAAATATTTACAAAGTCAGCTTCAAGAAAACGAAGAACGTTGTGAAGACGGAGATGCAGGTCCAGAAGATGAATTTATAGAATTTAAACAATGGACTACCGACTGACAGGGGCAGAGCTTTTAGCAATAAAAATTGTCTGTAGGTGAATTCATTGAATCACTAATAGGTAAACTTGATCGACTTACCAAACATTCCTTTATTGCAAAGGCACAATCTAGATACTTAAAGAAATGCAAAGAGGATTTGAAAAATGATGAAGCAGTTGAACTTCTGGATTTTGCAGAAAACTACAAATTTGTCATACAGGATGAAGTCCAATCATATCTGATTGGAATCAGCAGTCTTGCAGCCTTCACCCAGTGGTCATTTACTATAAACAAAATGACAACCTAACAGATGATTCTGTCTGCTTTATTTCTGATGACCTTAATCGCGTCGTTGAATTTGTGAGTCATGAAGTTATGAATGGGACAGTTAAACACATGATGGAAAATATAAGTGATAAAATTAAAAAAAAAAATATATATGTTTTAGTGATGGGTGTGCAGGACAATAGTAAAACTGTAAAAAAATCATTAATTTATGCTTTCATGAAAAGGATTCAATTTAACTTGTTAGTGGAATTTTTTGCAACCAGCCATGGGAAATCTCCCTGTGATGGCCTTGGTGGAACAATAAAACGGCTGACAGCTAGAGCAAGCCTGCAAAGATCCATGTAAAACCAAATTCTTACTGCTATAAAGATGCATCTTGTGCAAGAGAAATAAAGAATATCAAAGTGTATTTCATCAAAAAGGAGGAAAATGATGAGATAAGAAAGAAATTAAAAGAGCGGTATTTAACAACCAACACTCTTCCAGGAACACGTAGTTTTCATCATTTCACCCCATCGTTATCAAATATTGTTGCTGCTAAGCGTGTTTCAAGTGATGATGATTATGCCATCAAATTTGACCTTAGTTTAAACAGATGCATTACGGAGGACACCGAACATGTAAATGTAAAAGCCTCAGACCTTACTGTTTGTTTTTACGATTATTTATTGTGGATTTGCCTTCCTGATGTAATTGATTCGGAAGAACATGATGCAAAGTGCAATTTCATGCACCCGCAATACCCAGCAAATTCATTTTTTTGGCCTCACAGGGAAGACAGCTGTTATGTTCCACTGAACAACATTCTTTGTGTAATTGATGCACCATAAACGGCCACAGGTCGCCAGTATTATTTACCAAGCACTACTGTCACATTGATAAGGGAGCAGTTGAAAAAGAAAAATATTCTGGGTGGAGATCTATAGTGAACACGATGATGGTGCTCAAAATTTTATGATTTTATGATATTTGTAAGTAATTAATTGTATTTTCACCCTAAATGAAATGTAGGTGTACTTGGAGATAAATACTCCTTTAAAAGAAAAATATTAGAGCGAGACCACCATCACAAATTTTTGCATAAGAGTTCTTTGTTATATGCTTTATCAATGAGCCAAATTTCATATTCATAGATGCTGTCCCACATTGAAAATTTTTCACATGTATGAGGTGTGAAAATAAAGCTTTCGCAATTTTTTTTTCACTCATTAAAATTCAAAATACCTTTAGGTTACCCTTTTTTTTACCCTCCTACATTAAATTAATGTCCATATTGAGAATCTCCATGCTTTAAATTACTTAAATTCCAAGTTTCATGTCTGTAGCTTACTCAGAAGAAAAGTTATTGAAGAATAAGTCCGGGGGTATTAATTTAAGTCAATTCAAAATGGCCGCCAGTTTGAATTTTCTGGGTCAATTTCACCAATTTTTAAAAAGCCGATATCTCGGGAACCGATTAATATTTTCAGCTAAAATTTGGCATGGATTCCTCTCTTTATATTATGAAAGTCCATACCGAATTTGGTAAAAATCTGAGACGGTGGGTGTCGGGCCCTTGTTGAGTTGGCATGAAATGACCCAACATGATTGGGTGTAACTCTTCCTGGTTGGGGTGCTACAACATGATTGGGTGTAATTCTTCCTGGTTGGGGTGCTACAACATGATTAGGTGTGACACTTCCTGGTTGGGTGTTACTCTTCCTGGTTTATTGAACAATTGGTTGCTTGTTCTGTTCCAATGGCTTTTAACTCGCCGCTTTTCTAATGTTTTTTCCTGTTTGACTCAAAGAATTGAACACCTTAACACCTTGTATGATTTTAAGGTTTATTTTCAAAGAATAAAATTTGACATATGCTTTGCACATTCCTCATAATTCTATTGCCAAGATAAGCTTACAAATAGGTACAAATTTCTCTCTTTCTCTATGTGATATCATAAACCAAATAATTCCACCTGTTCAAGAAATGCTAAAGACACCTTTGAAAGACACAAGAGAACAAATAAAGGGCAAGAAATAATATTGAAACACCGAAACCCTGTAATCAAAGGTTGCATTGAAGATTTCTAGAAAGCAGGCCCTAGAAACAGTGAGTCACCATATATTTATAAACCAAGCTCATACAAAGGGGATAATAAAAGTGATTCACCATATATATATATATATCTGAAGATCGCTCAACTCTTAAAACTGAGTAACAACTACTAGTGTTCCACTAGTCTCAACCTGTATATATTTATGTATACACACAAGGATAATAACAGTGCCTTAGCGGTTGTACATTATAGGGCCTACAAAGTCTATTTGATCATAGCAGTCTTGGTACTTGACCCTAAAATCACTTCCTCACACCAATTCACTATTGAAGTTATACAATAGAAAAGCAACATTTGTACATTACTACAATGTAACACTGGGTAGCTTCAAATTGTCAAGACATTCATTTGTTGCTGGAGCTACTCTTGCCTATACTTTACCATTCAGTATTTTTGACACATTGTAGACACACTCCACATTATAGAAACACTACATATTGTAGAAACACTTCATATTGTAGACACTCCAAGTTATAGACACACTCTACATTGTAGACATTGCCACAGCTAGATAAATTCATTCTTCAATATCAGATCTTTCACTACTTGGGATCACAGAGGTAGAGCTAGCCTAACATCATGAGGTAGTACCAATCACACTACATGGCAGTAAAAGAACAAAGTTAAAAAAAAAAAAAAAAATAAAAAGTTCAAATTATTGCACTGAAATCAATATACACTAATGCAGCAATACACAAACTCTATCAAAGACACTTTACACCACAAATGATGGTGTCATCCAAGATATCTATAAATAGGTGTAACCCATATGTTAACATATACAGTTAGTTATCTATGTATTGGAATAATACACAGGGGAACATCTACCGTTACCAATATATAGGCGAAACCCATATGTTAATATCTACAGTTAGTTATCGATGTATTGGAATAACACACAAGGTTTACCTACCATTAGAATGTGTGACCTACAGCTAACACAGGATGACTGACATTGAATGGCAAGGTTTACCTACCATTAGAATGTCTCACCTACAGCTAACACAGGGAGACTGACATTGAATGGCAAGGTTTACCTACCAATAGAATGTCCGACCTACAGCTAACACAGGGAGACTGACATTGAATGGCTAGGTTTACCTACCATTAGAATGTCTGACCTACAGCTAACACAGGGAGACTGACATTGAATGGCAAGGTTTACCTACCATTAGAATGTCCGACCTACAGCTAACACAGGGAGACTGACATTGAATGGCTAGGTTTACCTACCATTAGAATGTCTGACCTACAGCTAACACAGGGAGACTGACATTGAATGGCAAGGTTTATCTACCATTAGAATGTCTCACCTACAGCTAACACAGGGAGACTGACATTGAATGGCAAGGTTTACCTACCATTTGAATGTCCCACCTACAGCTAACACAGGGAGACTGCCATTGAATGGCTAGGTTTATCTGCCATTAGAATGTCTGACCTACAGTTAACACAGGGAGACTGACATTGAATGGCAAGGTTTACCTACCATTAGAATGTCTCACCTACAGCTAACACAGGGAGACTGACGTTGAATGGTAAGGTTAACCTACCATTAGAATGTCTAACCTACAGCTAACACAGGGAGAGCCATTAAATGGCAAGGTTTACTTACCATTAGAATGTGTGACCTACAGTTAACACAGGTAGACTGACATTGAATGGCAAGGTTAACCTACCATTAGAATGTCTAATTATAGCTAACACAGGGAGACAGCCATTGAATGGCAAGGTTTACTTACCATTAGAATGTCTAACCTACAGCTAACACAGGGAGACAGCCATTAAATGGCAAGGTTTACCTACCATTAGAATGCCTCACCTACAGCTAACACAGGTAGACTGACATTGAATGGCAAGGTTAACCTACCATTAGAATGTCTAATTATAGCTAAAACAGGGAGACAGCCATTGAATGGCAAGGTTTACCTACCATTAGAATGTCTCACCTACAGCTTACATAGAGAGACTGACATTGAATGGCTAGGTTTATCTACCATTAGAATGTCTGACCTACAGCTAACACAGGATGACTGACATTGAATGGCAAGGTTTACCTACCATTAGAATGCCTGGCCTACCGCTAACACAGGGAGACTGACATTGAATGGCTAGGTTTACCTACCATTAGAATGTCAGACCTACAGCTAACACAGGGAGACTGACATTGAATGGCAAGGTTTACCTACTATTATAATGTCCGACCTACAGCTAACACAGGGAGACTGACATTGAATGGCAAGGTTTACCTACCATAAGAATGTCCGACCTACAGCTAACACAGGGAGACTGACATTGAATGGCTAGGTATACCTACCATTAGAATGTCCCACCTACAGCTAACACAGGGAGACTGACATTGAATGGCAAGGTTTATCTACCATTAGAATGTCTCACCTACAGCTAACACAGGGAGACTGCCATTGAATGGCAAGGTTTACCTACCGTTAGAATGTCTGACCTACCGCTAACACAGGGATACTGACATTGAATGGCAAGGTATATCTACCATTATAATGCCTGACCTACCGCTAACACAGGGAGACTGACACTGAATGGCAAGGTTTACCTACCATTAGAATGTCTGACCTACAGCTAACACAGGGAGACTGACATTGAATGGCAAGGTTTACCTACCATTAGAATGTCTCACCTACAGCTAACACAGGGAGACTGACATTGAATGGCAAGGTTTATCTACCATTAGAATGTCTCACCTACAGCTAACACAGGGAGACTGACATTGAATGGCAAGGTTTACCTACCATTTGAATGTCCCACCTACAGCTAACACAGGGAGACTGCCATTGAATGGCTAGGTTTATCTGCCATTAGAATGTCTGACCTACAGTTAACACAGGGAGACTGACATTGAATGGCAAGGTTTACCTACCATTAGAATGTCTCACCTACAGCTAACACAGGGAGACTGACGTTGAATGGTAAGGTTAACCTACCATTAGAATGTCCGACCTACAGCTAACACAGGGAGACAGCCATTAAATGGCAAGGTTTACCTACCATTAGAATGTGTGACCTACAGTTAACACAGGTAGACTGACATTGAATGGCAAGGTTAACCTACCATTAGAATGTCTAATTATAGCTAACACAGGGAGACAGCCATTGAATGGCAAGGTTTACTTACCATTAGAATGTCTAACCTACAGCTAACACAGGGAGACAGCCATTAAATGGCAAGGTTTACCTACCATTAGAATGCCTCACCTACAGCTAACACAGGTAGACTGACATTGAATGGCAAGGTTAACCTACCATTAGAATGTCTAATTATAGCTAACACAGGGAGACAGCCATTGAATGGCAAGGTTTACCTACCATTAGAATGTCTCACCTACAGCTTACATAGAGAGACTGACATTGAATGGCTAGGTTTATCTACCATTAGAATGTCTGACCTACAGCTAACACAGGATGACTGACATTGAATGGCAAGGTTTACCTACCATTAGAATGTCTCACCTACAGCTAACACAGGGAGACTGACATTGAATGGCAAGGTTTATCTACCATTAGAATGTCTCACCTACAGCTAACACAGGATGACTGACATTGAATGGCAAGGTTTACCTACCATTAGAATGCCTGGCCTACCGCTAACACAGGGAGACTGACATTGAATGGCTAGGTTTACCTACCATTAGAATGTCAGACCTACAGCTAACACAGGGAGACTGACATTGAATGGCAAGGTTTACCTACTATTAGAATGTCCGACCTACAGCTAACACAGGGAGACTGACATTGAATGGCAAGGTTTACCTACCATAAGAATGTCCGACCTACAGCTAACACAGGGAGACTGACATTGAATGGCTAGGTATACCTACCATTAGAATGTCCCACCTACAGCTAACACAGGGAGACTGACATTGAATGGCAAGGTTTACCTACCGTTAGAATGTCTAACCTACAGCTAACACAGGGATACTGACATTGAATGGCAAGGTATATCTACCATTATAATGCCTGACCTACCGCTAACACAGGGAGACTGACACTGAATGGCAAGGTTTACCTACCATTAGAATGTCTGACCTACAGCTAACACAGGGAGACTGACATTGAATGGCAAGGTTTACCTACCATTAGAATGCCTGACCTACCGCTAACACAGGGAGACTGACATTGAATGGCAAGGTTTACCTACCATTAGAATGTCTAACCTACAACTAACACAGGGAGACTGACATTGAATGGCTAGGTTTACCTACCATTAGAATGTCTAACCTACAGCTAACACAGGGAGACTGACATTGAATGGCAAGGTTTACCTACCATTAGAATGTCTAACCTACAACTAACACAGGGAGACTGACATTGAATGGCAAGGTTTACCTACCATTAGAATGTCTAACCTACAGCTAACACAGGGAGACTGACATTGAATGGCAAGGTTTACCTACCATTAGAATGTCTCACCTACAGCTACACAGGGAGACTGACATTGAATGGCAAGGTTTACCTACCATTAGAATGTCTCACCTACAGCTACACAGGGAGACTGACATTGAATGGCAAGGTTTACCTACCATTAGAATGTCTAACCTACAGCTAACACAGGGAGACTGACATTGAATGGCAAGGTTTACCTACCATTAGAATGTCTCACCTACAGCTACACAGGGAGACTGACATTGAATGGCAAGGTTTACCTACCATTAGAATGTCTCACCTACAGCTAACAAAGGGACATTATGCACTATCAAACTGTGTGATATGCAACTCTTGTTGAAACTTCTACCAACATAAGAACCCACAAGCTGCCCTGTATTGGATTACATAATAATAATAATAAAGTGTGTCTTTGTCTAAAATGCATGTTTCAGATAAACACCCTACTAATCATATTGCATCTAGTGAACCTTGTAATGGTTTAAGCTCTGACGAGCATCACTTCAAGTGTATTCACAACAAAAAATTAACATTGAGTTGAATAGTACTGTATTACATAGCAATAACAGGACATGGCCTTAACAAACAGTACTGTCACAATAAACAGGATAGGCTCTCACTCCAGAAAACACTGTTAAAATAAAATCCTATGCCCATGACATTATCTGACACTAAAACATTGGCTGTGAACACTAAATAATAGCAACAAATAAATGTTTGTATGCCTAGTCAAAATAGCCATTGATCTGATTTACATTAATTGACATTTGGATGTTTTAAAACAATTTCCAGTTGACCATACCCCCCCCCCCCCCTAGGTGTGCTCACACCTAGTGGGCACCTTCCACTGTCACAAATCAGTCACCATAAATCACACAAGAAATCCCAGGGAATACCCTGTGACATACCATACATAACCAGTGGAGCTCTTACAATCCCAGGGAATACCCTGTGACATACCATACATAACCAGTGGAGCTCTTACAGTCTCGTGGACTATACATTCCAGTAGAGCTGTTATGATGAACAGCAACCTGATGAACCATGCATTACCACTGGGACTCTAATGACCTGGTGGACCTCCAGCAGAGCTGTTACAGTAAACAGAGATGTGAATCCATACACATCAAGTAGAGCTGTTATGATGAACAGCAACCTGATGAACCATGCATTACCACTGGGACTATTAGGACCTGGTGGACCTCCAGCAGAACTGTTACATTAAATCAAGATTGTACAGACCTTACATGAAGGATGATTTGGATTGTACGATTAAACATCCATTGACTGTTCTAGCAGAGTCACTACTAAGTTTGTACATAAGGATGGTAAGACTGATTCATTAATTACAATTCATACAATGGTTAACAATATCAAACTTAACTCTACAAAATAAATATTCATTACTACGATACTATTGCATATTCATCGCTGAAATTCTCAGCTGTTATTTACAAAATTGTACTTGCATAATGTGGCCATCTTGCTACCATTGTTAATGACCTCTTGCCATTAGCCAAACATCAGGACTAGCTCCTATGACCATTGATCCACAGTCAAATGTACTGCCCATCAACATTTCACCTGCTATGACCTTTGACTAAATCTAACTATTAGATATGCAAAGCACTTTCACTTTTCCCAGTTGAATCAACTCTTAATACATTTGGTTAAGTGAACTGAATGATCAAGTTTGAGTACACAAAGCTGACAATCAGAATCAGTTCCATCCAGAATTGTCACAATCTATTGATTTGGTTTGATTAGCACCATCAGCTGTCATTAATCAGTTGAGCATTTGTTACTACCTTAAATAACGAGCAAATGTTCTAGTCACCTTACCCTCGTTAAGATACTAAAACAAGTCAACAATCAATATCCCATTGTACAGCCTTCTTTAGCTTAAGGATTGAAGTTGTACAAATTCTATGTCACATTATAACTATTCCACTAAATCCTACGTCATATTGTAAATCCCATGTTAATGTACAACTGTTCCATATAAATCCTATGTCATTGTACAGCTGTTCCATATCAATCTATATTATTGTACAGATCTGTAAAGAAGTCAGCTGATTCTAGTCTAGCTTGTAATATCTCCTCCACATTATAGTATTACTGTTGACATTGGCCAGTCATCATACATCTGTGGAGAAGTCAGCTGATTCTAGTCTAGCTTGTAATATCTCCTCCATATTATAGTATTACTGTTGACATTGGGCCAGTCATCATAGATCTGTGAAGAAGTCAGCTGATGCTAGTCTAGCTTGTAATATCTCCTCCATATTATAGTATTACTGTTGACATTGGCCAGTCATCATAGATCTGTGGAGAAGTCAGCTGATTCTAGTCTAGCTTGTAATATCTCCTCCATATTATAGTATTACTGTTGACATTGGGCCAGTCATCATAGATCTGTGAAGAAGTCAGCTGATTCTAGTCTAGCTTGTAATATCTCCTCCATATTATAGTATTACTGTTGACATTGGCCAGTCATCATAGATCTGTGGAGAAGTCAGCTGATTCTAGTCTAGCTTGTAATATCTCCTCCATATTATAGTATTACTGTTGACATTGGCCAGTCATCATAGATCTGTGGAGAAGTCAGCTGATTCTAGTCTAGCTTGTAATATCTCCTCCATATTATAGTATTACTGTTGACATTGGCCAGTCATCATACATCTGTGGAGAAGTCAGCTGATTCTAGTCTAGCTTGTAATATCTCCTCCATATTATAGTATTACTGTTGACATTGGCCAGTCATCATAGATCTGTGGAGAATTCAGCTGATTCTAGTCCAGCTTGTAATATCTCCTCCATAGTATAGTATTACTGTTGACATTGGCCAGTCATCATAGATCTGTGAAGAAGTCGGCTGATTCTAGTCCAGCTTGTAATATCTCCTCCATATTATAGTATTACTGTTGACATTGGCCAGTCATCATAGATCTGTGGAGAAGTCAGCTGATTCTAGTCTAGCTTGTAATATCTCCTCCATATTATAGTATTACTGTTGACATTGGGCCAGTCATCATAGATCTGTGGAGAAGTCAGCTGATTCTAGTCTAGCTTGTAATATCTCCTCCATATTATAGTATTACTGTTGACATTGGCCAGTCATCATAGAGCTGTGGAGAATTCAGCTGATGCTAGTCTAGCTTGTAATATCTCCTCCATATTATAGTATTACTGTTGACATTGGGCCAGTCATCATAGATCTGTGAAGAAGTCAGCTGATTCTAGTCTAGCTTGTAATATCTCCTCCATATTATAGTATTACTGTTGACATTTGCCAGTCATCATAGATCTGTGGAGAAGTCAGCTGATTCTAGTCTAGCTTGTAATATCTCCTCCATATTATTATTGACTGGTTTCATAGTTAGCTCTGTTTCTTCACTTTCTCCATCAAACACAGTCATCTTCAATGTTGCTTCTTCTGGTGCTGTGTCTCCTTCAAACACAGTTTCCAAGAACACACCATCATCGATGTCATTTGAACTTTTCTGATTCATATCATCAGAACACTCTGATTGGACAAGCCCCTCTCCTTCTTTTTGCTGATCATGTTCTTCCTTTTCCTGTTCTTGCATGCCACCCTCACTGTCTTCATTGTCTGAACACTCTGCAGGGAGCACTAAAGTAGTAGCTTCCTCGGTAAGACCCAAGGCAGTACCAGCATCATAAACCTAGTACACAATAAAGACAGTATATATTGAAAGCAGTACCAACATCATAAACCTAGTACAAAATAAAGACAGTATATAATGAAAGCAGTACCAGCACCATAAACCTAGTGCAAAATAAAGACAGTATATAATGAAAGCAGTACCAGCATCATAAACCTAGTACAAAATAAAGACAATATATAATGAAAGCAGTACCAGCATCATTTAGTACAAAATAAAGACAGTATATATTGAAAGCAGTACCAACATCATAAACCTAGTACAAAATAAAGACAGTATATAATGAAAGCAGTACCAGCATCATAAACCTAGTACAAAATAAAGACAGTATATAATGAAAGCAGTACCAGCATCATAAACCTAGTACAAAATAAAGATATTATATAATGAAAGCAGTACCAGCATCATAAACCTAGTACAAAATAAAGGTATTATATAATGAAAGCAGTACCAGCATCATTTAGTACAAAATAAAGACAGTATATATTGAAAGCAGTACCAACATCATAAACCTAGTACAAAATAAAGACAGTATATAATGAAAGCAGTACCAGCATCATAAACCTAGTACAAAATAAAGATATTATATAATGAAAGCAGTACCAGCATCATAAACCTAGTACAAAATAAAGGTATTATATAATGAAAGCAGTACCAGCATCATTTAGTACAAAATAAAGACAGTATATAAGGAAGGCAGTACCAGCATCATAAACCTAGTACAAAATAAAGGCACTTCTGATGCCCAACTTCACAGCATAAACATGCATTAATATGCATTAATATTCATTAATATGCATTCATATGCATTCATAAGCATTCATATGAATTCATATGCATTCATATGTAGTAGGGTTTACTGATCTCACCTGTCTCATCCAATCAAAACATTCCTTTCTTGAGAATGACAGAATATCCATTTGACCTTTCAGTACTCTGATGTTCCAGGCAAATCCCTCCATAGCCTAGATTTAGACAAAAATGACAACACGACAAGGATTTTGCTTTATACATTGTATTAAATTGACTGGTGTGTAAGTACAATAGGGATGAACAAAAAAATGGAAGGGATTAAGAAAACAATGGAAAAATTAACAAAACAATTCTAGGGATCAACAGAACACAGGAAGGGATGAAAAAACACTGGAAGGGATTAACAACACTTTACAATTTTGAGATGAATTGTCTGATAAGTTTTGTCGTACTGTACAAATACAAAATGATTGATATCCTGGAAAGTTAATTATTGATCACTCAGATGCCTAACAGCAATGATTAAAATCAATTCCAAGGAACTGACTTAAGTTAAGTAATTTCATTATTGTTCTTACCTTGGCAAGCTTCTTCCCTCTCAATCCTTCCTTCTGTAGCAATGTACTCAAAGATTCCTGTAAAAGTATATCATAATAACTCAGGCTTCTAGAAATAACCACACCAATCTAGGTACAAAATAATATCTCAGGCATCTAGAAATAACCACACCAATCTATGTACAAAATAATAGCTCAGGCACATAGAAATAACCACATCAATCTATGTATGTAATAATACCTCAGGCTTCTAGAAATAAACACACATCTATGTATATAACAATACCTCAGGCTTCTAGAAATAAACACACATCTATGTATATAATAATACCTCAGGAATCTAGAAATAAACACACATCTATGTATATAATAATACCTCAGGCATCTAGAAATAAACACACATCTATGTATGTAATAAAACCTCAGGCATCTAGAAATAAACACACATCTATGTATATAACAATACCTCAGGCATCTAGAAATAAACACACATCTATGTATGTAATAATACCTCAGGCATCTAGAAATAAACACACATCTATGTATGTAATAATACCTCAGGCATCTAGAAATAAACACACATCTATGTATGTAATAATACCTCAGGCATCTAGAAATAAACACACATCTATGTATGTAATAATACCTCAGGCATCTAGAAATAAACACACATCTATGTATGTAATAATACCTCAGGCATCTAGAAATAAACACACATCTATGTATGTAATAATACCTCAGGCATCTAGAAATAAACACACATCTATGTATGTAATAATACCTCAGGCATCTAGAAATAAACACACATCTATGTATATAATAATACCTCAGGCATCTAGAAATAAACACACATCTATGTATGTAATAATACCTCAGGCATCTAGAAATAAACACACATCTATGTATGTAATAATACCTCAGGCATCTAGAAATAAACACACATCTATGTATGTAATAATACCTCAGGCATCTAGAAATAAACACACATCTATGTATGTAATAATACCTCAGGCATCTAGAAATAAACACACATCTATGTATGTAATAATACCTCAGGCATCTAGAAATAAACACACATCTATGTATGTAATAATACCTCAGGCATCTAGAAATAAACACACATCTATGTATGTAATAATACCTCAGGCATCTAGAAATAAACACATATCTATGTATATAACAATACCTCAGGCTTCTAGAAATAAACACACATCTATGTATATAATAATACCTCAGGAATCTAGAAATAAACACACATCTATGTATGTAATAATACCTCAGGAATCTAGAAATAAACACACATCTATGTATGTAATAATACCTCAGGAATCTAGAAATAAACACACATCTATGTATGTAATAATACCTCAGGCATCTAGAAATAAACACACCAATCTATGCATTTAATTTTTACCTTAGACTTCTGTGAAATAAACACACATCTATGTATATAATAATACCTTGATATATTTTTTATTCTACTTTATACTTCATGTCAAGACCAACGTGATAAAATGGAGCCAGCAATTATCGTCAACTCATCAATCTGATAAAAGAAATATTGATTTACTTTACCAATAACATTACTTCCAATTAGATTGCACTTTGTGTAGGGGAGAGCGGGGCACGTTGCAACAGGGGTAGGTTGCAACAGTGCCATTTCCAGGTATATATCAGTGCTATGCCACCTGTGTGTATTGCAACTGATACCACTGTTAACTGCCATGATAGAAGTCACATATTAATCCCCAGAAGAAAATTGAAGACAAATGTGCTATTTCTGACACTGTGAGTAAATATTTCATTGCTAAACATTTTTCATATTTCTGTGACTGGGTACCCACCCCCGTCCATCATGATCGGGTCATGAAAAGCCTGATACTTATTGAACAAATTGATCACTGTGGTCACTGAATCTCCCTATTAAAGTAGTAGGCTAGGCTAGGTTTCCATTGGGAGTACATGGGGGCAAGTTGCAACACACCACATGGGGCACATTGCAACAGTGTTACAACTTGCCCCACTAGTGTTGCAACTTAGCCCCATTGGTTTTCTTTGTAAATTCTGTTATGAGAACTCATATTGGGAAACTTCCATGGCTTACTTTAAGGCCTACAGCTTCTGTCTGTAGACTGTTGGAGACTGGATTTGAGGGTTAGTTTGGAAGGTGAACAGCTGCAGGTGTGATAATGTCCATGAGTTCATTGCCGTGCATACTTTTCAGTTTAATTGATTTTTGGTAGGATCCAAAATGTTCTCAATAGTCCAGGATTAGTGCCAATGCCAAACAGTCAACCTGCAGCAAGTCCATGTGGAACTGACATTCCAGACATTCCTTACCGTCACTTCAGAGAACAAATTTTGGCATGTTAATGTTTATTCTTGCTTTGTAGCACTCAGAGAAACTGTTTCAAATATTTAATGTTCCTTATAATCTGAAAAATTTCTGATCGACTTTCATTTTCTTTTTTAACAGATGAGGAATTATAAGAATAAAACGGAGAGGGGAACAATACCGCCCGAGAGGGCTGCCAATGAACTTTTTGTAGGTGACCGGTCTTTTTGCTCCATAGCAGAGGACTATGGGCTACATTACTCGACTCTATCAAGGTTTTATAGAAGAATCACGAAAGCATGTGAACTAAATCCAAAGTGTTCCTTTTCTGAGGTGGGCAGCGGGAATTCCAAGCATCCGCAAGTTTTTTCTGCAAAGGGAGATGAACTGGTAGAGTACATTGTACACTCTGCAAATATCTACTTTAGAATGTCCCCAAAAGAGATCTGAAAACTGGCCTACGAGTTTGCCATGAAGAACCACAAACCGGTTCCAAAATCTAGGAGTGAAAGAAAGGTCGAAACTGGTTTGGAGGATTCCTTAATTTAAGAGGCATAGTAACCTGTCGATAAGGACCCCAGAAGCCACCTCACTCTCAAGGGCAACAAGTTTCAACAGGCACAATGTGGGCATGTTCTTCGAAAATCTGAGAGGTGTTATCGAGTACACGTTCAGCCCACAAGGCATGTGATTAGACAGGTCTCACAACAGTGCAGAAGCCATCGAAAGTTGTGACCACCAAGAATGCAAAGCAAGTGGGAGGTATCACTTCAGCTGAGAGGGGCCAGCTAGTCACTGCCCTGTGCACAATCAATGATGTTGGTAACAGCATCCCACCAATGTTTGTATTTCCTCGTGTTCGCTTCCACGACCATTTAATTCGTGATGGCCCAGTAGGGAGCATTAGAGCTGCCCACAAGTCTGGATGGATGAGCCACCTGAAGAATTACTCAAGATGCTCCCAGACCAGACCATTTTGCTGATATTGGACAACCACGATAGCCACATCTCATTGAGGATCATAGATTATGCCAGAGAGAATGGCAAAGTGATGTTATAATTCCCTCCACATATCACACAGGTTGCAGCCTCTGGATGTTTCAGTGTATGGTCCGCTGAAGGCACTATACAACGCTGGCTGTGATTCATGGATGAAAGGCAACCCAGGGAAGACAATGACGATATACGACATCCCAGGTGTTCTGAAGGAATGCTACCCGAGAGCAGTCACCTCGGCAAACATCCTCTCCGGATTCCGCAAGAGTGGGATAGATTCGTTTAATCCGATGTCTTTGATGACGCGGACTTCCTACTGCACAGGTGACACACCGTCCTGCACCCTAAGATGAGACTGTGGAGGCACCCGACACAGAGGAGGGCATGAAGCAGCTGCAGGGCCATCCCATCCATCAACCCAGCAGCAGGGGGTAGGCACCACACAACCCACTGAGCCAAGCTGGACCATGGAGGCTATCTCAAGGTACACCCTGTGCCAGCACCACCGCATCTCCACAATGAGATAGAGATCAGAGTGAAACAGAGCCACCTACGACAGAGCCTGCTGGAACCAACACATCTGGAACCAACACATCTTGCCCCCACAGGCAAGTGCAGGTGCAAGTGGAACTACGGTTCAACAACTGGCCAAGTGACAGTCCTTCCCAACAGGCAGCCATTCAATAGATGGGAATCCCCAGACCATGCCAGTACTCCACGAATGCAAGTGACCTCACAGAGTGTCAAGACAAATATGTGAGTCCAAGTGACATAAGGCCCTACCCAAAAGCAGGAGAAAGATCAACTAAGCGAGATGGGAGGAAGAGAGTGAGTACACGTATTCTTACAGATTCGCCAGCAAGGGCAGATATCGTAATGGCAAAGGAAATGAAACGGAGAAGGGTCAGCCAGAAGGCATCGAAGCGTACATTGTTCACCAATGAGAGCAAACAAGCAACAAAGCAACCACACAGAGGAAAGTCATCTGGAGTGGTAGACAACTCCCCTGTGTCATCAGACAGCTCACCTGACGAGGAAGCAACAAAGAAACCGCACAGAGGAGAGTCATCTGGAGTGGTAGACAACTCCCCTGTGTCATCAGACAGCTCATCTGACGAGGAAGCCACAAAGCAACCACACAGAGGAAAGTCAATTGGAGTGGTAGACAACTCCCCTGTGTCATCAGACAGCTCACCTGAGAAGGAAGCAACAAAGCAACCTCACAGAGGAGAGTCATCTGGAGTGGTAGACAACTCCCCTGTGTCATCAGACAGCTCATCTGATGAAGAAGCCACAAAGCAACCGCACAGAGGAAAGTCATCTGGTGTGGTAGACAACTCCCCTGTGTCATCAGACAGCTCATCCGACGAGAAAGACACAAAGCAACCACACAGAGGAAAGTCATCTGGAGTGGTAGACAACTCCCCTGTGTCATCAGACAGCTCATCTGACGAGGAAGCCACAAAGCAACCACAGAGAGAAAGTCATCTGGTGTGGTAGACAACTCCCCTGTGTCATCAGACAGCTCATCCGACGAGGAAGACAGCAAGCAACCACAGAGAGGAAAGTCATCTGGAGTGGTAGACAACTCCCCTGTGTCATCAGACAGCTCATCCTACGAGGAAGCCACGAAGCAACCACACAGAAGAAAGTCATCTGGTGTGGTAGACAACTCCCCTGTGTCAGCAGACAGCTCATCCGACGAGGAAGCCACAAAGCAACCACACAGAGGGAAGTCATCTGGTGTGGTAGACAACTCCCCTGTGTCATCAGACAGCTCATCCGACGAGGAAGACACCAAGCAACCACACAGAAGAAAGTCATCTGGAGTGGTAGACAACTCCCCTGTGTCATCAGACAGCTCATCTGACAACTAAGCCACAAAGCAACCACACAGGGGAAAGTCATCTGGAGTGGTAGACAACTCCCCTGTGTCATCAGACAGCTCATCCGACGAGGAAGCCACAAAGCAACCACACAGAGGGAAGTCATCTGGTGTGGTAGACAACTCCCCTGTGTCATCAGACAGCTCATCCGACGAGGAAGACACCAAGCAACCACAGAGAGGAAAGTCATCTGGAGTGGTACACAACTCCCCTGTGTCATCAGACAGCTCATCCGACAACTAAGCCACAAAGCAACCACACAGGGGAAAGTCATCTGGTGTGGTAGACAACTCCCCTGTGTCAGCAGACAGCTCATCCAACGAGGAAGCCACAAAGCAACCACACAGAGGAATGTCATCTTGTGTGGTAGACAACTTCCAGGCTGGGTCATTCCATGTCAAATCACCCTCTCCAAAGATTCCCAAATTTTTTGTATGAATGGACCACTTAAAAATAAGCATATTCTAAAAATTTCAGTTGCATTGCATTACAATGGGCCGATTTATCACACTTTGAAATTCCGCAATTTGTCGCCAACATGGCATTTTGACATTTTCTTGACTTTTGAGGTCTCATTTCTCAGCAATTAAACATTCTACTACCTTTTTATTACAGATGCCTATAGAGTCTATCCCATAGAACAAGAAAATAAATAATTAGGCTACAAAAATATTGTCTTGTGGAGTTAGGTCATCTTGAAAGTGTCAAAATATTTGATTTTTTTACTTTTCACTAAAAAATGTGCTATTTTTAGTGATGAATTGCTCCTAAACTTTTGCTTCAGGGTACTTGATTATTTAGGTTATTATGTCTAGCACAAACATTACAAA
The DNA here is from genome assembly GCF_037975245.1 of Apostichopus japonicus. Classification (NCBI taxonomy): domain Eukaryota; kingdom Metazoa; phylum Echinodermata; class Holothuroidea; order Aspidochirotida; family Stichopodidae; genus Apostichopus; species Apostichopus japonicus. Next base: position 45,913,009 of record NC_092576.1, read on the forward strand.
ATAATGATTACAATGCTTTCCTATAATATTTTTGCAAGTTGTGCAACTCTAAAGTTGCTATTTCATGCTGCAATTCAGCATGAGGTAGGGGTTTTGATGCCAATTTTTACCAAAGTAACCATGTTAGAGCTGTCAGGGTTTTATACTTTAATTATAAGTATAAAGTTCTTACACCTAAACAAATTTCAGGGTTCTAGCTGTTTTCAATATTAATTTATGAAGTTGTTAAGCTGCTCCGATGTACAAAAGTGGTCGTCTTTGACGGCCAATAACTCAAAATGCATCATGTTGAAAAAATCTGATAATTTTTTCTGGAAGAGATATAGTACCACCCTGTTTGTACAAAAAATTTCAGGAGGGAGTTTTGCCTTATTTTGAAATAAAAAATCCTCAAAGTTTGGGATTTTTACAAAAAACGTTTTTGCCTCTTTTGATGTTCCACGTGTTTTGAGCCCGGGTATGGTACTTCAAGGTCAATACTATTTTCAATGTACTTGTCTGCTCCTGGTTGAATTCATTTAGTTAGAAGACAATGAATTTCAACCAGTACACACATATGTATGTACAGTGTGTACAGTACATACACTGTACATGGTGTACGGAGTGCCATGAGTGCCAGAATACTATGATTAAACCTAACACTAATATACACACTGTACATATACACCCAGTACAGTGTATGTACAGTACACACTGTACATACATGTATGTACTGGTTGAAATTCATTTTATAGTAAAGTCTTCTAATTCAACCAATTGTATATGTAACTGACAAGTTCTGACAATGTTACTGACAATGTTTATAGTTTCCATGTATTCAATTTTCATAGTCACTGACAATGTTTTTAGTTTCCATGTATTGAATCTTTTTATTGACTTGTGTATTCATGAAATAAGTCAAACCAGTCGTTCAAAGTTGTCTGTCCATTACTTCTGTAAGTGTAAGCCCATGTTGCAATGTGCCCCACAGTGTGTTGCAACGTGCCCCGACGCGGGGAAAGTTGCAACACCCAGAACTATGTCATATCAAGTTTTCTATAACCCAGTGAGATGTATCTATGGATACAATCTTCTGTTCACAGATGGGCAAGGTACTCACCTAACATATGCCCAAACATCAAAACATCAAACATCAAAAGCGAAAAGTGTTGCAACATGCCTCGCTCTCCCCTACTACTAAGCACACATGTGTGAGTCATCCATGGTAGGTCTAAAGCATTGACCAGTGCTGTGGTCTTATACTTACATAGGAATCCATTGCTCCTCTGTGAACCTCCTCAATGGATGCAAGCAGATGAATGGACTGCTGGGTTAACCTTGTACAATCACCTGTAAACTATGAATCATAATGAAATATTGAAGTTTAAAATAAAAGTATGCAAAGTCAAGCATCCCCTAGTAAAGGCATAAAACATTTCATGTAGTGAATGCACTTATCATCTGAAGCTGATTTAGTCTTAACAGTCATCAGGCAGCTGACTTTGTGAAATTATGAACTATAAAGAACAACAGAATGAGCAACAGAAAAACAATAGAATGAACAACCACATGTAGGCTATTCACCATACTGTATAATAGAATGAACAACCACATGTAAGCTATTCACCATACTGTATAACAGAATGAACAACCACATGTAGGCTATTCACCATACTGTATAATAGAATGAACAACCACATGTAAGCTATTCACCATACTGTATAATAGAATGAACAACCACATGTAAGCTATTCACCATACTGTATAATAGAATGAACAACCACATGTAAGCTATTCACCATACTGTATAATAGAATGAACAACCACATGTAAGCTATTCACCATACTGTATAATAGAATGAACAACCACATGTAAGCTATTCACCATACTGTATAACAGAATGAACAACTACATGACAGCTATTCACCATACTGTATAATAGAATGAACAACCACATGTACGCTATTCACCATACTGTAAAACAGAATGAACAACCACATGTCAGATATTCACCATACTGTATAACAGAATGAACAACCACATGTAAGCTATTCACCATACTGTATAACAGAATAAACAACCACATGTCAGATATTCACCATACTGTATAATAGAATGAACAACCACATGTAAGCTATTCACCATACTGTATAATAGAATGAACAACCACATGTAAGCTATTCACCATACTGTATAATAGAATGAACAACCACATGTAAGCTATTCACCATACTGTATAATAGAATGAACAACCACATGTAAGCTATTCACCATACTGTATAACAGAATGAACAACTACATGACAGCTATTCACCATACTGTATAATAGAATGAACAACCACATGTACGCTATTCACCATACTGTAAAACAGAATGAACAACCACATGTCAGATATTCACGATACTGTATAACAGAATGAACAACCACATGTAAGCTATTCACCATACTGTATAACAGAATAAACAACCACATGTCAGATATTCACCATACTGTATAATAGAATGAACAACCACATGTCAGATATTCACCATACTGTATAATAGAATGAACAACCACATGTAAGTTATTCACCATACTGTATAACAGAATGCATGACTATGTGTCACTATTAGTCAGAATGAATAATCCTATAAACAGGAATATTTACTGGACATTCATTGGATGAATTGTCTAATATTACCATAATGCTAAAAGGAAAAGTTTTGACTTACTGCTTCAAATACTGTTAAGGACTTGGCGACGATTTCTGAAGAGCCCTCTATTACCTCTAAAATAACCATATCTTCCTTCCAGTTTAATCTCAGCTTTACCCCGGCAGTAACTGCTCGTGAAGCTAAGACTCTGGTACACTGCTTGAGATTAGCAATGGAGGCCAGACCACAGGAATCCTTGAAAGATTGGCAGGAGGATTGAACTTTGTCACGAAGTTCAAAAGACTCTCTAAAGGGAGCTATTGCATTCTGTAAAAACAATGGACAGGAAATAACAATGTAATCTACAAGGCTCAAATGAATATTAGTATTATGTACAGTAAAAGACTCTTCAATTCCTTACAACCTAGCTGTCTCAACCTTAAAGCTCAGACAGTTGAGAGATCATCACTCTACAAGGATTAAATGTATATTAGTATTATGTACTGTAAAAGACTCATCAATTCCTTTCATCCCAGCTGTCTCAACCTTAAAGCTCAGACAGTTGAGAGATCATCACTCTACAAGGATTAAATGTATATTAGTATTATGTACTGTAAAAGACTCATCAATTCCTTACAACCCAGCTGTCTCAACCTTAAAGCTCAGACAGTTGAGAGATCATCACTCAACAAGGATTAAATGTATATTAGTATTATGTACAGTAAAAGACTCTTCAATTCCTTACAACCCAGCTGTCTCAACCTTAAAGCTCAGACAGTTGAGAGATCATCACTCAACAAGGATTAAATGAAAATTACTAATTTTTACTGGTACTAATTACCTTAAATGTCTCGTCAATTCCTTTCACCCCCACCTGTCTCATCCTGATTCCTTTCTTTGAGTTTTTCATCCTTTTTACTGACATCCCTCTTCTACTCGGCTTCTGTTAACAGGCAAAAGGTAAACAATCGCCAATAAACAAATAATTTTATAACATTAACTACTCTACATAGAACATGTCAATAATATGATATCTGTCAAGTAGCTCACTCATCACTCTACATGCACAATATAACTACTCTACATAGAACATGTCAATAGTATGATATCTGTCAAGTAGCTCACTCATCACTCTACCTGCACAATATAACTACTCTACATAGAACATGTCAATAATATGATATCTGTCAAGTAGCTCACACATCATTCTACCTGCACAATATAACTACTCTACATAGAACATGTCAATAGTATGATATCTGTCAAGTAGCTCACTCATCACTCTACCTGCACAATATAACTACTCTACATAGAACATGTCAATAATATGATATCTGTCAAGTAGCTCACACATCACTCTACCTGCACAATATAACTACTCTACATAGAACATGTCAATAATATGATATCTGTCAAGTAGCTCACACATCACTCTACCTGCACAATATAACTACTCTACATAGAACATGTCAATAATATGATATCTGTCAAGTAGCTCACACATCACTCTACCTGCACAATATAACTACTCTACATAGAACATGTCAATAATATGATATCTGTCAAGTAGCTCACACATCACTCTACCTGCACAATATAACTACTCTACATAGAACATGTCAATAGTATGATATCTGTCAAGTAGCTCACACATCACTCTACCTGCACAATATAACTACTCTACATAGAACATGTCAATAATATGATATCTGTCAAGTAGCTCACTCATCACTCTACCTGCACAATATAACTACTCTACATAGAACATGTCAATAATATGATATCTGTCAAGTAGCTCACACATCACTCTACCTGCACAATATAACTACTCTACATAGAACATGTCAATAATATGATATCTGTCAAGTAGCTCACACATCACTCTACCTGCACAATATAACTACTCTACATAGAACATGTCAATAATATGATATCTGTCAAGTAGCTCACACATCACTCTACCTGCACAATAAAACTACTCTACATAGAACATGTCAATAATATGATATCTGTCAAGTAGCTCACACATCACTCTACCTGCACAATATAACTACTCTACATAGAACATGTCAATAATATGATATCTGTCAAGTAGCTCACTCATCACTCTACCTGCACAATATAACTACTCTACATAGAACATGTCAATAATATGATATCTGTCAAGTAGCTCACACATCACTCTACCTGCACAATATAACTACTCTACATAGAACATGTCAATAATATGATATCTGTCAAGTAGCTCACACATCACTCTACCTGCACAATATAACTACTCTACATAGAACATGTCAATAGTATGATATCTGTCAAGTAGCTCACTCATCACTCTACCTGCACAATATAACTACTCTACATAGAACATGTCAATAATATGATATCTGTCAAGTAGCTCACACATCATTCTACCTGCACAATATAACTACTCTACATAGAACATGTCAATAGTATGATATCTGTCAAGTAGCTCACTCATCACTCTACCTGCACAATATAACTACTCTACATAGAACATGTCAATAATATGATATCTGTCAAGTAGCTCACACATCACTCTACCTGCACAATATAACTACTCTACATAGAACATGTCAATAATATGATATCTGTCAAGTAGCTCACACATCATTCTACCTGCACAATATAACTACTCTACATAGAACATGTCAATAGTATGATATCTGTCAAGTAGCTCACTCATCACTCTACCTGCACAATATAACTACTCTACATAGAACATGTCAATAATATGATATCTGTCAAGTAGCTCACACATCACTCTACCTGCACAATATAACTACTCTACATAGAACATGTCAATAATATGATATCTGTCAAGTAGCTCACACATCACTCTACCTGCACAATATAACTACTCTACATAGAACATGTCAATAATATGATATCTGTCAAGTAGCTCACTCATCACTCTACCTGCACAATATAACTACTCTACATAGAACATGTCAATAATATGATATCTGTCAAGTAGCTCACACATCACTCTACCTGCACAATATAACTACTCTACATAGAACATGTCAATAATATGATATCTGTCAAGTAGCTCACACATCATTCTACCTGCACAATATAACTACTCTACATAGAACATGTCAATAGTATGATATCTGTCAAGTAGCTCACTCATCACTCTACCTGCACAATATAACTACTCTACATAGAACATGTCAATAATATGATATCTGTCAAGTAGATCACTCATCACTCTACCTGCACAATATAACTACTCTACATAGAACATGTCAATAACATGATATCTGTCAAGTAGCTCACACATCACTCTACCTGCACAATATAACTACTCTACATAGAACATGTCAATAATATGATATCTGTCAAGTAGCTCACACATCATTCTACCTGCACAATATAACTACTCTGCATAGAACATGTCAATAATATGATATCTGTCAAGTAGCTCACTCATCACTCTACCTGCACAATATAACTACTCTGCATAGAACATGTCAATAATATGATATCTGTCAAGTAGCTAACACATCACTCTACCTGTACAATATAACTACTCTACATAGAACATGCCAATAATATGTTATCTGTCAAGTAGCTCACACATCATTCTACCTGCACAATATAACTACTCTACATAGAACATGTCAATAATATGATATCTGTCAAGTAGCTCACTCATCACTCTACCTGCACAATATAACTACTCTACATAGAACATGTCAATAATATGATATCTGTCAAGTAGCTCACACATCATTCTACCTGCACAATATAACTACTCTACATAGAACATGTCAATAATATGATATCTGTCAAGTAGCTCACACATCACTCTACCTGCACAATATAACTACTCTACATAGAACATATCAATAATATGATATCTGTCAAGTAGCTCACACATCACTCTACCTGCACAATATAACTACTCTACATAGAACATGTCAATAATATGATATCTGTCAAGTAGCTCACTCATCACTCTACCTGCACAATATAACTACTCTACATAGAACATGTCAATAGTATGATATCTGTCAAGTAGCTCACTCATCACTCTACCTGCACAATAAAACTACTCTACATAAAACATGTCAATAATATGATATCTGTCAAGTAGCTCACACATCACTCTACCTGCACAATATAACTACTCTGCATAGAACATGTCAATAATATGATATCTGTCAAGTAGCTCACACATCATTCTACCTGCACAATATAACTACTCTACATAGAACATGTCAATAGTATGATATCTGTCAAGTAGCTCACTCATCACTCTACCTGCACAATATAACTACTCTACATAGAACATGTCAATAATATGATATCTGTCAAGTAGCTCACTCATCACTCTACCTGCACAATATAACTACTCTACATAGAACATGTCAATAATATGATATCTGTCAAGTAGCTCACACATCACTCTACCTGCACAATATAACTACTCTGCATAGAACATGTCAATAATATGATATCTGTCAAGTAGCTCACACATCACTCTACCTACACAATATAACTACTCTACATAGAACATGTCAATAATATGATATCTGTCAAGTAGCTCACACATCATTCTACCTGCACAATATAACTACTCTACATAGAACATGTCAATTATATGATATCTGTCAAGTAGCTCACACATCACTCTACCTGCACAATATAACTACTCTACATAGAACATATCAATAATATGATATCTGTCAAGTAGCTCACTCATCACTCTACCTGCACAATATAACTACTCTACATAGAACATGTCAATAATATGATATCTGTCAAGTAGCTAACACATCACTCTACCTGTACAATATAACTACTCTACATAGAACATGCCAATAATATGTTATCTGTCAAGTAGCTCACACATCATTCTACCTGCACAATATAACTACTCTACATAGAACATGTCAATAATATGATATCTGTCAAGTAGCTCACTCATCACTCTACCTGCACAATATAACTACTCTACATAGAACATGTCAATAATATGATATCTGTCAAGTAGCTCACACATCATTCTACCTGCACAATATAACTACTCTACATAGAACATGTCAATAATATGATATCTGTCAAGTAGCTCACACATCACTCTACCTGCACAATATAACTACTCTACATAGAACATATCAATAATATGATATCTGTCAAGTAGCTCACACATCACTCTACCTGCACAATATAACTACTCTACATAGAACATGTCAATAATATGATATCTGTCAAGTAGCTCACTCATCACTCTACCTGCACAATATAACTACTCTACATAGAACATGTCAATAGTATGATATCTGTCAAGTAGCTCACTCATCACTCTACCTGCACAATAAAACTACTCTACATAAAACATGTCAATAATATGATATCTGTCAAGTAGCTCACACATCACTCTACCTGCACAATATAACTACTCTGCATAGAACATGTCAATAATATGATATCTGTCAAGTAGCTCACACATCATTCTACCTGCACAATATAACTACTCTACATAGAACATGTCAATAGTATGATATCTGTCAAGTAGCTCACTCATCACTCTACCTGCACAATATAACTACTCTACATAGAACATGTCAATAATATGATATCTGTCAAGTAGCTCACTCATCACTCTACCTGCACAATATAACTACTCTACATAGAACATGTCAATAATATGATATCTGTCAAGTAGCTCACACATCACTCTACCTGCACAATATAACTACTCTGCATAGAACATGTCAATAATATGATATCTGTCAAGTAGCTCACACATCACTCTACCTACACAATATAACTACTCTACATAGAACATGTCAATAATATGATATCTGTCAAGTAGCTCACACATCATTCTACCTGCACAATATAACTACTCTACATAGAACATGTCAATTATATGATATCTGTCAAGTAGCTCACACATCACTCTACCTGCACAATATAACTACTCTACATAGAACATGTCAATAATATGATATCTGTCAAGTAGCTCACACATCACTCTACCTGCACAATATAACTACTCTGCATAGAACATGTCAATAATATGATATCTGTCAAGTAGCTCACACATCACTCTACCTGCACAATATAACTACTCTACATAGAACATGTCAATAATATGATATCTGTCCAGTAGCTCACACATCACTCTACCTGCACAATATAACTACTCTGCATAGAACATGTCAATAATATGATATCTGTCAAGTAGCTCACACATCACTCTACCTGCACAATATAACTACTCTACATAGAACATGTCAATAGTATGATATCTGTCAAGTAGCTCACTCATCACTCTACATGCACAATATAACTACTCTACATAGAACATGTCAATAATATGATATCTGTCAAGTAGCTCACTCATCACTCTACCTGCACAATATAACTACTCTACATAGAACATGTCAATAATATGATATCTGTCAAGTAGCTCACATATCACTCTACATGCACAATATAACTACTCTACATAGAACATGTCAATAATATGATATCTGTCAAGTAGCTCACTCATCACTCTACCTGCACAATATAACTACTCTACATAGAATATGTCAATAATATGATATCTAACACATCACTCTACCTGCACAATATAACTTCTCTACATAGAACATGTCAATAATATGATATCTGTCAAGTAGCTCACACATCACTCTACCTGCACAATATAACTACTCTACATCGAACATGTCAATAATATGATATCTGTCAAGTAGCTCACACATCACTCTACCTGCACAATATAACTACTCTACATAGAACATGTCAATAGTATGATATCTGTCAACTAGCTCACTCATCACTCTACATGCACAATATAACTACTCTACATAGAACATGTCAATAATATGATATCTGTCAAGTAGCTCACTCATCACTCTACCTGCACAATATAACTACTCTACATAGAACATGTCAATAATATGATATCTGTCAAGTAGCTCACACATCACTCTACCTGCACAATATAACTACTCTACATAGAACATGTCAATTATATGATATCTGTCAAGTAGCTCACACATCACTCTACCTGCACAATATAACTACTCTACATAGAACATGTCAATAATATGATATCTGTCAAGTAGCTCACACATCACTCTACCTGCACAATATAACTACTCTACATAGAACATGTCAATAATATGATATCTGTCAAGTAGCTCACACATCACTCTACCTGCACAATATAACTACTCTACATAGAACATGTCAATAATATGATATCTGTCAAGTAGCTCACACATCACTCTACCTGCACAATATAACTACTCTACATAGAACATGTCAATTATATGATATCTGTCAAGTAGCTCACACATCACTCTACCTGCACAATAAAACTACTCTACATAGAACATGTCAATAATATGATATCTGTCAAGTAGCTCACACATCACTCTACCTGCACAATAAAACTACTCTACATAGAACATGTCCATAATATGATATCTGTCAAGTAGCTCACTCATCACTCTACCTGCACAATATAACTACTCTACATAGAACATGTCCATAATATGATATCTGTCAAGTAGCTCACACATCACTCTACCTGCACAATATAACTACTCTACATAGAACATGTCAATAATATGATATCTGTCAAGTAGCTCACACATCACTCTACCTGCACAATATAACTACTCTACATAGAACATGTCAATAATATGATATCTGTCAAGTAGCTCACACATCACTCTACCTGCACAATATAACTACTCTACATAGAACATGTCAATAATATGATATCTGTCAAGTAGCTCACTCATCACTCTACCTGCACAATATAACTACTCTACATAGAACATGTCAATAATATGATATCTGTCAAGTAGCTCACACATCACTCTACCTGCACAATATAACTACTCTACATAGAACATGTCAATTATATGATATCTGTCAAGTAGCTCACACATCACTCTACCTGCACAATATAACTACTCTACATAGAACATGTCAATAATATGATATCTGTCAAGTAGCTCACACATCACTCTACCTGCACAATAAAACTACTCTACATAGAACATGTCAATAATATGATATCTGTCAAGTAGCTCACTCATCACTCTACCTGCACAATATAACTACTCTACATAGAACATGTCAATAATATGATATCTGTCAAGTAGCTCACACATCACTCTACCTGCACAATATAACTAACTCTACATAGAACATGTCAATAATATGATATCTGTCAAGTAGCTCACACATCACTCTACCTGCACAATATAACTACTCTACATAGAACATGTCAATAATATGATATCTGTCAAGTAGCTCACACATCACTCTACCTGCACAATATAACTACTCTACATCGAACATGTCAATAATATGATATCTGTGAAGTAGCTCACACATCACTCTACCTGCACAATATAACTACTCTACATAGAACATGTCAATAATATGATATCTGTGAAGTAGCTCACACATCACTCTACCTGCACAATATAACTACTCTACATAGAACATGTCAATAATATGATATCTGTCAAGTAGCTCACTCATCACTCTACCTGCACAATATAACTACTCTACATAGAACATGTCAATAATATGATATCTGTCCAGTAGCTCACACATCACTCTACCTGCACAATATAACTACTCTACATCGAACATGTCAATAATATGATATCTGTCAAGTAGCTCACACATCACTCTACCTGCACAATATAACTACTCTACATAGAACATGTCAATAATATGATATCTGTCCAGTAGCTCACACATCACTCTACCTGCACAATATAACTACTCTACATAGAACATGTCAATAATATGTTATTTGCAGCTAGTTCACAAACTACTCTTCCTGTGCATGACAGGAGTTATTTGTACACCTACCCCTCCTCCTCGTTTGTTGGTGATAGCAATGTGGACGAACAATGAAGCTGGGGCTAGGCTCTCACCAGTGTTGGACAGAAGTGTAAAATGGCGATAACCTGTAAAGTGACACAACAGGATATTCATTATTTTGCTTCAATACAGTACTAAGCAAACCTGGTTGTACACATTCATACAACACATGTCTTCATTTGCTTCAATACAATATTAATCATACCTGGTTGTAGACATAAATGCGCTATGTGTGTTTATTTGTTTCACTGCAGTACTAAGCATACCTGGTTGTAGATATTTATACAGTACATGTGTTTGTTTGCTTCACTACAGTACTAAGCATACCAGGTTGTAGACATTAATACAGTATGTGTGTTTGTTTGCTTCACTGCGGACTAAGCATACCTGGTTGTAGACATTAATACAGTAGGTGTGTTTGTTTGCTTCACTGCAGTACTAAGAATACCTTGTTGTAGACATTAATACAGAATGTGTGTTTGCTTCACTACAGTACTAAGCATACCTGTTTGTAGACATTTATACAGTATGTGTGTTTGTTTGCTTCACTGCAGTACTAAGCATACCTGGTTGTAGACATTAATACAGAATGTGTGTTTGCTTCACTACAGTACTAAGCATACCTGGTTCTAGACATTAATACAGTACGTGTGTTTGTTTGCTTCACTGCAGTACTAAGCATACCTGGTTGTAGACATTAATACAGTATGTGTGTTTGTTTGCTTCACTACAGTACTAAGCATTCCTGGTTGTAGACATTAATACAGTATGTGTGTTTGTTTGCTTCACTACAGTACTAAGCATTCCTGGTTGTAGACATTAATACAGTATGTGTGTTTGTTTGCTTCAATGCAGTACTAAGCAAACCTGGTTCTAGACATTAATACAGTATGTGTGTTTGTTTGCTTCACTACAGTACTAAGCATACCTGGTTGTAGACATTAATACAGTATGTGTGTTTGTTTGCTTCAATGCAGTACTAAGCAAACCTGGTTCTAGACATTAATACAGTATGTGTGTTTGCTTCACTACAGTACTAAGCATACCTGTTTGTAGACATTTATACAGTATGTGTGTTTGTTTGCTTCAATGCAGTACTAAGCATACCTGGTTGTAGACATTAATACAGTAGGTGTGTTTGTTTGCTTTACTGCAGTACTAAGCATACCTGGTTGTAGACATTTATACAGTATGTGTGTTTGTTTGCTTCACTGCAGTACTAAGCATACCTGGTTGTAGACATTAATACAGTATGTGTGTTTGCTTCACTACAGTACTAAGCATACCTGTTTGTAGACATTTATACAGTATGTGTGTTTGTTTGCTTCAATGCAGTACTAAGCATACCTGGTTGTAGACATTAATACAGTAGGTGTGTTTGTTTGCTTTACTGCAGTACTAAGCATACCTGGTTGTAGACATTTATACAGTATGTGTGTTTGTTTGCTTCACTGCAGTACTAAGCATACCTGGTTGTAGACATTAATACAGTATGTGTGTTTGTTTGCTTCACTGCAGTACTAAGCACACCTGGTTCTAGACATTAATACAGTATGTGTGTTTGTTTGCTTCACTGCAGTACTAAGCATACCTGGTTGTAGACATTAATACAGTAGGTATGTTTGTTTGCTTCACTGCAGTACTAAGCATACCTGGTTGTAGACATTAATACAGTATGTGTGTTTGTTTGCTTCAATGCAGTACTAAGCACACCTGGTTCTAGACATTAATACAGTATGTGTGTTTGTTTGCTTCAATGCAGTACTAAGCACACCTGGTTCTAGACATTAATACAGTACGTGTGTTTGTTTCCTTCAATGCAGTACTAAGCATACCTGGTTGTAGACATTAATACAGTAGGTATGTTTGTTTGCTTCACTGCAGTACTAAGCATACCTGGTTGTAGACATTAATACAGTAGGTATGTTTGTTTGCTTCACTGCAGTACTAAGCATACCTGGTTGTAGACATTAATACAGTATGTGTGTTTGTTTGCTTCAATGCAGTACTAAGCACACCTGGTTCTAGACATTAATACAGTATGTGTGTTTGTTTGCTTCACTACAGTACTAAGCACACCTGGTTCTAGACATTAATACAGTACGTGTGTTTGTTTGCTTCACTGCAGTACTAAGCATACCTGGTTGTAGACATTAATACAGTACGTGTGTTTGTTTGCTTCACTGCAGTACTAAGCATACCTGGTTGTAGACATTAATACAGTATGTGTGTTTGTTTGCTTCACTACAGTACTAAGCCTTTCCTGGTTGTAGACATTAATACAGTATGTGTGTTTGTTTGCTTCACTACAGTACTAAGCATACCTCGTTGTAGACATTAATACAGTAGGTGTGTTTGTTTGCTTCACTGCAGTACTAAGCATACCTGGTTGTAGACATTAATACAGTAGGTGTGTTTGTTTGCTTTACTGCAGTATTAAGCATACCTGGTTGTAGACATTTATACAGTATGTGTGTTTGTTTGCTTCACTACAGTACTAAGCATACCTGGTTGTAGACATTAATACAGTACGTGTGTTTGTTTGCTTCACTGCAGTACTAAGCATACCTGGTTGTAGACATTAATACAGTATGTGTGTTTGTTTGCTTCACTGCAGTACTAAGCATACCTGGTTGTAGACATTAATACAGTACGTGTGTTTGTTTGCTTCACTGCAGTACTAAGCATACCTGGTTGTAGACATTAATACAGTATGTGTGTTTGTTTGCTTCACTGCAGTACTAAGCATACCTGGTTCTAGACATTAATACAGTATGTGTGTTTGTTTGCTTCACTACAGTACTAAGAATACCTGGTTGTAGACATTAATACAGAATGTGTGTTTGCTTCACTACAGTACTAAGCACACCTGGTTCTAGACATTAATACAGTATGTGTGTTTGTTTGCTTCACTACAGTACTAAGCATTCCTGGTTGTAGACATTAATACAGTATGTGTGTTTGTTTGCTTCACTACAGTACTAAAAATACCTGGTTGTAGACATTAATACAGTATGTGTGTTTGTTTGCTTCAATGCAGTACTAAGCACACCTGGTTCTAGACATTAATACAGTATGTGTGTTTGTTTGCTTCAATGCAGTACTAAGCACATCTGGTTCTAGACATTAATACAGTATGTGTGTTTGTTTGCTTCAATGCAGTACTAAGCATACCTGGTTCTAGACATTAATACAGTATGTGTGTTTGTTTGCTTCACTGCAGTACTAAGCATACCTGGTTGTAGACATTAATACAGTAGGTATGTTTGTTTGCTTCACTGCAGTACTAAGCATACCTGGTTGTAGACATTAATACAGTAGGTATGTTTGTTTGCTTCACTGCAGTACTAAGCATACCTGGTTGTAGACATTAATACAGTATGTGTGTTTGTTTGCTTCAATGCAGTACTAAGCACACCTGGTTCTAGACATTAATACAGTATGTGTGTTTGTTTGCTTCACTACAGTACTAAGAATACCTGGTTGTAGACATTAATACAGTATGTGTGTTTGTTTGCTTCAATGCAGTACTAAGCACACCTGGTTCTAGACATTAATACAGTATGTGTGTTTGTTTGCTTCACTACAGTACTAAGCACACCTGGTTCTAGACATTAATACAGTACGTGTGTTTGTTTGCTTCACTGCAGTACTAAGCATACCTGGTTGTAGACATTAATACAGTACGTGTGTTTGTTTGCTTCACTGCAGTACTAAGCATACCTGGTTGTAGACATTAATACAGTATGTGTGTTTGTTTGCTTCACTACAGTACTAAGCATTCCTGGTTGTAGACATTAATACAGTATGTGTGTTTGTTTGCTTCACTACAGTACTAAGCATACCTCGTTGTAGACATTAATACAGTAGGTGTGTTTGTTTGCTTCACTGCAGTACTAAGCATACCTGGTTGTAGACATTAATACAGTAGGTGTGTTTGTTTGCTTTACTGCAGTATTAAGCATACCTGGTTGTAGACATTTATACAGTATGTGTGTTTGTTTCCTTCACTACAGTACTAAGCACACCTGGTTCTAGACATTAAAACAGTACGTGTGTTTGTTTGCTTCACTGCAGTACTAAGCATACCTGGTTGTAGACATTAATACAGTATGTGTGTTTGTTTGCTTCACTGCAGTACTAAGCATACCTGGTTGTAGACATTAATACAGTACGTGTGTTTGTTTGCTTCACTGCAGTACTAAGCATACCTGGTTGTAGACATTAATACAGTATGTGTGTTTGTTTGCTTCACTGCAGTACTAAGCATACCTGGTTCTAGACATTAATACAGTATGTGTGTTTGTTTGCTTCACTACAGTACTAAGAATACCTGGTTGTAGACATTAATACAGAATGTGTGTTTGCTTCACTACAGTACTAAGCACACCTGGTTCTAGACATTAATACAGTATGTGTGTTTGTTTGCTTCACTACAGTACTAAGCATTCCTGGTTGTAGACATTAATACAGTATGTGTGTTTGTTTGCTTCACTACAGTACTAAAAATACCTGGTTGTAGACATTAATACAGTATGTGTGTTTGTTTGCTTCAATGCAGTACTAAGCACACCTGGTTCTAGACATTAATACAGTATGTGTGTTTGTTTGCTTCAATGCAGTACTAAGCACACCTGGTTCTAGACATTAATACAGTATGTGTGTTTGTTTGCTTCAATGCAGTACTAAGCATACCTGGTTCTAGACATTAATACAGTATGTGTGTTTGTTTGCTTCACTGCAGTACTAAGCATACCTGGTTGTAGACATTAATACAGTAGGTATGTTTGTTTGCTTCACTGCAGTACTAAGCATACCTGGTTGTAGACATTAATACAGTATGTGTGTTTGTTTGCTTCAATGCAGTACTAAGCACACCTGGTTCTAGACATTAATACAGTATGTGTGTTTGTTTGCTTCACTACAGTACTAAGCACACCTGGTTCTAGACATTAATACAGAATGTGTGTTTGCTTCACTACAGTACTAAGCACACCTGGTTCTAGACATTAATACAGTATGTGTGTTTGTTTGCTTCACTGCAGTACTAAGCATACCTGGTTGTAGACATTAATACAGTAGGTATGTTTGTTTGCTTCACTGCAGTACTAAGCATACCTGGTTGTAGACATTAATACAGTATGTGTGTTTGTTTGCTTCAATGCAGTACTAAGCACACCTGGTTCTAGACATTAATACAGTATGTGTGTTTGTTTGCCTCACTACAGTACTAAGAATACCTGGTTGTAGACATTAATACAGAATGTGTGTTTGCTTCACTACAGTACTAAGCACACCTGGTTCTAGACATTAATACAGTATGTGTGTTTGTTTGCTTCACTACAGTACTAAGCATTCCTGGTTGTAGACATTAATACAGTATGTGTGTTTGTTTGCTTCACTACAGTACTAAGCATACCTGGTTGTAGACATTAATACAGTATGTGTGTTTGTTTGCTTCAATGCAGTACTAAGCACACCTGGTTCTAGACATTAATACAGTATGTGTGTTTGTTTGCTTCAATGCAGTACTAAGCACACCTGGTTCTAGACATTAATACAGTATGTGTGTTTGTTTGCTTCAATGCAGTACTAAGCATACCTGGTTCTAGACATTAATACAGTATGTGTGTTTGTTTGCTTCAATGCATTACTAAGCATACCTGGTTCTAGACATTAATACAGTATGTGTGTTTGTTTGCTTCAATGCAGTACTAAGCACACCTGGTTCTAGACATTAATACAGTATGTGTGTTTGTTTGCTTCAATGCAGTACTAAGCACACCTGGTTCTAGACATTAATACAGTATGTGTGTTTGTTTGCTTCAATGCAGTACTAAGCATACCTGGTTCTAGACATTAATACAGTATGTGTGTTTGTTTGCTTCAATGCAGTACTAAGCATACCTGGTTCTAGACATTAATACAGTATGTGTGTTTGTTTGCTTCAATGCAGTACTAAGCATACCTGGTTCTAGACATTAATACAGTATGTGTGTTTGTTTGCTTCAATGCAGTACTAAGCACACCTGGTTCTAGACATTAATACAGTATGTGTGTTTGTTTGCTTCACTACAGTACTAAGAATACCTGGTTGTAGACATTAATACAGAATGTGTGTTTGCTTCACTACAGTACTAAGCACACCTGGTTCTAGACATTAATACAGTATGTGTGTTTGTTTGCTTCACTACAGTACTAAGCACACCTGGTTCTAGACATTAATACAGTATGTGTGTTTGTTTGCTTCACTGCAGTACTAAGCATACCTGGTTGTAGACATTAATACAGTACGTGTGTTTGTTTGCTTCACTGCAGTACTAAGCATACCTGGTTGTAGACATTAATACAGTATGTGTGTTTGTTTGCTTCACTACAGTACTAAGCATTCCTGGTTGTAGACATTAATACAGTATGTGTGTTTGTTTGCTTCACTACAGTACTAAGCATACCTCGTTGTAGACATTAATACAGTAGGTGTGTTTGTTTGCTTCACTGCAGTACTAAGCATACCTGGTTGTAGACATTAATACAGTAGGTGTGTTTGTTTGCTTTACTGCAGTATTAAGCATACCTGGTTGTAGACATTTATACAGTATGTGTGTTTGTTTGCTTCACTACATTACTAAGCACACCTGGTTCTAGACATTAATACAGTATGTGTGTTTGTTTGCTTCACTGCAGTACTAAGCATACCTGGTTGTAGACATTAATACAGTACGTGTGTTTGTTTGCTTCACTGCAGTACTAAGCATACCTGGTTGTAGACATTAATACAGTATGTGTGTTTGTTTGCTTCACTGCAGTACTAAGCATACCTGGTTCTAGACATTAATACAGTATGTGTGTTTGTTTACTCCAATGCAGTACTAAGCATACCTGGTTCTAGACATTAATACAGTATGTGTGTTTGTTTGCTTCAATGCAGTACTAAGCACACCTGGTTCTAGACATTAATACAGTATGTGTGTTTGTTTGCTTCACTACAGTACTAAGAATACCTGGTTGTAGACATTAATACAGAATGTGTGTTTGCTTCACTACAGTACTAAGCATACCTGGTTGTAGACATTAATACAGTATGTGTGTTTGTTTGCTTCACTACAGTACTAAGCATTCCTGGTTGTAGACATTAATACAGTATGTGTGTTTGTTTGCTTCACTACAGTACTAAGCATACCTGGTTGTAGACATTAATACAGTATGTGTGTTTGTTTGCTTCAATGCAGTACTAAGCACACCTGGTTCTAGACATTAATACAGTATGTGTGTTTGTTTGCTTCAATGCAGTACTAAGCACACCTGGTTGTAGACATTAATACAGTATGTGTGTTTGTTTGCTTCACTACAGTACTAAGCATTCCTGGTTGTAGACATTAATACAGTATGTGTGTTTGTTTGCTTCACTACAGTACTAAGCATACCTGGTTGTAGACATTAATACAGTATGTGTGTTTGTTTGCTTCACTACAGTACTAAGCATTCCTGGTTGTAGACATTAATACAGTATGTGTGTTTGTTTGCTTCACTACAGTACTAAGCATACCTGGTTGTAGACATTAATACAGTATGTGTGTTTGTTTGCTTCAATGCAGTACTAAGCACACCTGGTTCTAGACATTAATACAGTATGTGTGTTTGTTTGCTTCAATGCAGTACTAAGCACACCTGGTTCTAGACATTAATACAGTATGTGTGTTTGTTTGCTTCAATGCAGTACTAAGCATACCTGGTTGTAGACATTAATACAGTATGTGTGTTTGTTTGCTTCACTGCAGTACTAAGCATACCTGGTTGTAGACATTAATACAGTATGTGTGTTTGTTTGCTTCAATGCAGTACTAAGCACACCTGGTTCTAGACATTAATACAGTATGTGTGTTTGTTTGCTTCACTGCAGTACTAAGCACACCTGGTTCTAGACATTAATACAGTATGTGTGTTTGTTTGCTTCACTGCAGTACTAAGCACACCTGGTTGTAGACATTAATACAGTACGTGTGTTTGTTTGCTTCACTGCAGTACTAAGCATACCTGGTTGTAGACATTAATACAGTACGTGTGTTTGTTTGCTTCACTGCAGTACTAAGCATACCTGGTTGTAGACATTAATACAGTATGTGTGTTTGTTTGCTTCACTACAGTACTAAGCATTCCTGGTTGTAGACATTAATACAGTATGTGTGTTTGTTTGCTACACTACAGTACTAAGCATACCTGGTTGTAGACATTAATACAGTAGGTGTGTTTGTTTGCTTCACTGCAGTATTAAGCACACCTGGTTGTAGACATTTACACAGTAGGTGTGTTTGTTTGCTTCACTACATTACTAAGCACACCTGGTTCTAGACATTAATACAGTACGTGTGTTTGTTTGCTTCACTGCAGTACTAAGCATACCTGGTTCTAGACATTAATACAGTACGTGTGTTTGTTTGCTTCACTGCAGTACTAAGCATACCTGGTTGTAGACATTAATACAGTATGTGTGTTTGTTTGCTTCACTGCAGTACTAAGCACACCTGGTTCTAGACATTAATACAGTATGTGTGTTTGTTTACTTCAATGCAGTACTAAGCATACCTGGTTCTAGACATTAATACAGTATGTGTGTTTGTTTGCTTCACTGCAGTACTAAGCACACCTGGTTCTAGACATTAATACAGTATGTGTGTTTGTTTGCTTCAATGCAGTACTAAGAATACCTTGTTGTAGACATTAATACAGAATGTGTGTTTGCTTCACTACAGTACTAAGCATACCTGGTTGTAGACATTAATACAGTATGTGTGTTTGTTTGCTTCACTACAGTACTAAGCATTCCTGGTTGTAGACATTAATACAGTATGTGTGTTTGTTTGCTTCACTACAGTACTAAGCATACCTGGTTGTAGACATTAATACAGTATGTGTGTTTGTTTGCTTCAATGCAGTACTAAGCACACCTGGTTCTAGACATTAATACAGTATGTGTGTTTGTTTGCTTCAATGCAGTACTAAGCACACCTGGTTCTAGACATTAATACAGTATGTGTGTTTGTTTGCTTCACTACAGTACTAAGCATTCCTGGTTGTAGACATTAATACAGTATGTGTGTTTGTTTGCTTCACTACAGTACTAAGCATACCTGGTTGTAGACATTAATACAGTATGTGTGTTTGTTTGCTTCACTACAGTACTAAGCATTCCTGGTTGTAGACATTAATACAGTATGTGTGTTTGTTTGCTTCACTACAGTACTAAGCATACCTGGTTGTAGACATTAATACAGTATGTGTGTTTGTTTGCTTCAATGCAGTACTAAGCACACCTGGTTCTAGACATTAATACAGTATGTGTGTTTGTTTGCTTCAATGCAGTACTAAGCACACCTGGTTCTAGACATTAATACAGTATGTGTGTTTGTTTGCTTCAATGCAGTACTAAGCATACCTGGTTCTAGACATTAATACAGTATGTGTGTTTGTTTGCTTCACTGCAGTACTAAGCATACCTGGTTGTAGACATTAATACAGTAGGTATGTTTGTTTGCTTCACTGCAGTACTAAGCATACCTGGTTGTAGACATTAATACAGTATGTGTGTTTGTTTGCTTCAATGCAGTACTAAGCACACCTGGTTCTAGACATTAATACAGTATGTGTGTTTGTTTGCTTCACTGCAGTACTAAGCACACCTGGTTCTAGACATTAATACAGTATGTGTGTTTGTTTGCTTCACTACAGTACTAAGCACACCTGGTTCTAGACATTAATACAGTATGTGTGTTTGTTTGCTTCACTGCAGTACTAAGCATACCTGGTTGTAGACATTAATACAGTACGTGTGTTTGTTTGCTTCACTGCAGTACTAAGCATACCTGGTTGTAGACATTAATACAGTATGTGTGTTTGTTTGCTTCACTGCAGTACTAAGCACACCTGGTTCTAGACATTAATACAGTATGTGTGTTTGTTTGCTTCACTGCAGTACTAAGCACACCTGGTTCTAGACATTAATACAGTATGTGTGTTTGTTTGCTTCACTGCAGTACTAAGCACACCTGGTTCTAGACATTAATACAGTATGTGTGTTTGTTTGCTTCACTGCAGTACTAAGCATACCTGGTTGTAGACATTAATACAGTATGTGTGTTTGTTTGCTTCACTACAGTACTAAGCATTCCTGGTTGTAGACATTAATACAGTATGTGTGTTTGTTTGCTTCACTACAGTACTAAGCATACCTCGTTGTAGACATTAATACAGTAGGTGTGTTTGTTTGCTTCACTGCAGTACTAAGCATACCTGGTTGTAGACATTAATACAGTAGGTGTGTTTGTTTGCTTTACTGCAGTATTAAGCATACCTGGTTGTAGACATTCAAAGGGTATAGTGTACTGTCCGATGAACTCATCTCCAATGTACTCATCATCTAAGACAACAAACCTGACCAGAGCTTGCTCCGGTAGGTTCACAGTAAACTCAAAACTCTCATCAAAGATAGGATGATGGCCTGTTGAGATGTATCAAAAAAGAAATGAAAACTAAGGAATACAATATATAAAACTTTGTAAATATGATTACTGGCTGTTCATGTTAAGAAGTATGTGCAGTCTTACAATCATAAACAATTGGTACTTACTAGCTGTACATACTGACAAGTGTGTGAGGTCTTACCATTGTATAAACTATTGGCACTTAATAGTTGTATATACTGACAAGTGTGTGAGGTCTTACCATTGTATAAACAATTGGCACTTACTAGCCGTACATACTGACAAGTGTGTGAGGTTTTACCATTGTATAAACTATTGGCACTTACTAGCTGTACATACTGACAAGTGTGTGAGGTCTTACCATTGTATAAACTATTGGCACTTACTAGCCGTACATACTGACAAGTGTGTGAGGTCTTACCATTGTATAAACTATTGGTACTTAATAGCTGTACATACTGACAAGTGTGTGAGGTCTTACCATTGTATAAACTATTGGCACTTAATAGTTGTATATACTGACAAGTGTGTGAGGTCTTACCATTGTATAAACAATTGGCACTTACTAGCCGTACATACTGACAAGTGTGTGAGATTTTACCATTGTATAAACTATTGGCACTTACTAGCTGTACATACTGACAAGTGTGTGAGGTCTTACCATTGTATAAACTATTGGCACTTACTAGCCGTACATACTGACAAGTGTGTGAGGTCTTACCATTGTATAAACTATTGGCACTTACTAGCCGTACATACTGACAAGTGTGTGAGGTCTTACCATTGTATAAACTATTGGCACTTACTAGCCGTACATACTGACAAGTGTGTGAGGTCTTACCATTGTATAAACTATTGGTACTTACTAGCTGTACATACTGACAAGTGTGTTTCCTTACCATTGTGAGAAACTGTTTTAGTTCTTTCTTCTGCACAATCAGCAGGGATGCCAAATATTTCCATTGAAATGTATGGATCTATGACCTGTAAAAAAAAGAATTCACACAATATTCACTTGATATAAGGTGAGATAACTTGCTATTTAATGGAAACCTATGATACAATCACTCCACTATCATCAGATACTTGATATAAGGTGCGATTACTTCTTTTTTCATGGAAACCTATGATATAATTACTCCATTATCATCAGATACTTGATATTAGGTGATATTACTTGTTATTTCATGGAAACCTATGATATAATTACTCCATTAACATCACATACTTGATATTAGGTGAGATTACTCGTTATTTCATGGAAACCTATGATATAATTACTCCATTATCATCAGATACTTGATATAAGGTGAGATAACTTGTTATTTTATGGAAACCTATGATATAATTACTCCATTAACATCACATACTTGATATTAGGTGAGATTACTCGTTATTTCATGGAAACCTATGATATAATTACTCCATTATCATCAGATACTTGATATTAGGTGATATTACTTGTTTTTTCATGGTAACCTATGATATAATTACTCCATTATCATCAGATACTTGATATAAGGTGAGGTAACTTGTTATTTTATGGAAACCTATGATATAATTACTCCATTATCATCAGATACTTGATATAAGGTGAGATTACTTGCTATTTAATGGAAACCTATGATACAATCACTCCACTATCATCAGATACTTGATATAAGGTGCGATTACTTCTTTTTTGATGGAAACCTATGATATAATTACTCCATTAACATCACATACTTGATTTTAGGTGAGATTACTCGTTATTTCATGGAAACCTATGATACAATCACTCCACTATCATCAGATACTTGATATAAGGTGTGATTACTTCTTTTTTCATGGAAACCTATGATATAATTACTCCATTATCATCAGATACTTGATATTAGGTGATATTACTTGTTATTTCATGGAAACCTATGATATAATTACTCCATTAACATCACATACTTGATATTAGGTGAGATTACTCGTTATTTCATGGAAACCTATGATATAATTACTATAATATCATCAGATACTTGATATTAGGTGAGATTACTTGTTATTTCATGGAAACCTATGATATAATTACTCCATTATCATCAGATACTTGATATTAGGTGATATTACTTGTTTTTTCATGGTAACCTATGATATAATTACTCCATTATCATCAGATACTTGATATAAGGTGAGATAACTTGTTATTTTATGGAAACCTATGATATAATTACTCCATTATCATCAGATACTTGATATAAGGTGAGATTACTTGCTATTTAATGGAAACCTATGATACAATCACTCCACTATCATCAGATACTTGATATAAGGTGCGATTACTTCTTTTATCATGGAAACCTATGATATAATTACTCCATTAACATCACATACTTGATATTAGGTGAGATTACTCGTTATTTCATGGAAACCTATGATACAATCACTCCACTATCATCAGATACTTGATATAAGGTGCGATTACTTCTTTTTTCATGGAAACCTATGATATAATTACTCCATTAACATCACATACTTGATATTAGGTGAGATTACTCGTTATTTCATGGAAACCTATGATACAATCACTCCACTATCATCAGATACTTGATATAAGGTGCGATTACTTCTTTTTTCATGGAAACCTATGATATAATTACTCCATTATCATCAGATACTTGATATTAGGTGATATTACTTGTTATTTCATGGAAACCTATGATATAATTACTCCATTAACATCATATACTTGATATTAGGTGAGATTACTCGTTATTTCATGGAAACCTATGATATAATTACTATAATATCATCAGATACTTGATATTAGGTGAGATTACTTGTCATTTCATGGAAACCTATGATATAATTACTCCATTATCATCAGATACTTGATATTAGGTGATATTACTCGTTATTTCATGGAAACCTATGATATAATTACTCCATTAACATCACATACTTGATACTAGGTGAGATTACTCGTTATTTCATGGAAACCTATGATATAATTACTATAATATCATCAGATACTTGATATTAGGTGAGATTACTTGTTATTTCATGGAAACCTATGATATAATTACTCCATTATCATCAGATACTTGATATAAGGTGCGATTACTTCTTTTTTCATGGAAACCTATGATATAATTACTCCATTATCATCAGATACTTGATATTAGGTGATATTACTTGTTATTTCATGGAAACCTATGATATAATTACTCCATTAACATCACATACTTGATATTAGGTGAGATTACTCGTTATTTCATGGAAACCTATGATATAATTACTATAATATCATCAGATACTTGATATTAGGTGAGATTACTTGTTATTTCATGGAAACCTATGATATAATTACTCCATTATCATCAGATACTTGATATAAGGTGATATTACTTCTTTTTTTCATGGTAACCTATGATATAATTACTCCATTATCATCAGATACTTGATATTAGGTGAGATTACTTGTTATTTCATGGAACCTATGATATAATAACTCTATTAACATCACATACTTGATATTAGGTGATATTACTTGTTATTTCATGGAAACCTATGATATAATTACTCCATTATCATCAGATACTTGATATTAGGTGAGATTACTTGTTATTTCATGGAACCTATGATATAATAACTCTATTAACATCACATACTTGATATTAGGTGATATTACTTGTTATTTCATGGAAACCTATGATATAATTACTCCATTATCATCAGATACTTGATATTAGGTGATATTACTTGTTATTTCATGGAAACCTATGATATAACAACTCCATTATCATCAGATACTTGATATAAGGTGAGATTTCTTGTTATTTCATGGATACCTATGATATAATTACTCCATTATCATCAGATACTTGATATTAGGTGATATTACTTGTTATTTCATGGAAACCTATGATATAATTACTCCATTATCATCAGATACTTGATATTAGGTGATATTACTTGTTATTTCATGGAAACCTATGATATAATTACTCCATTATCATCAGATACTTGATATTAGGTGATATTACTTGTTATTTCATGGAAACCTATGATATAATTACTCCATTAACATCACATACTTGATATTAGGTGAGATTACTCGTTATTTCATGGAAACCTATGATATAATTACTATAATATCATCAGATACTTGATATTAGGTGAGATTACTTGTTATTTCATGGAAACCTATGATATAATTACTCCATTGTCATCAGATACTTGATATTAGGTGATATTACTTGTTATTTCATAGAAACCTATGATATAATTACTCCATTAACATCAGATACTTGATATAAGTTGAGAATACTTGTTATTTCATGGAAACCTATGATATAATTACTCCATTATCATCAGATACTTGATATTAGGTGAGATTACTTATTTCATGGAAACCTACGATATAATTACTCCATTATCATCAGATACTTGCTATAAGGTGAGATTACTTGTTATTTCATGGAAACCTATGATACAATCACTCCATTATCATCAGATACTTGATATTAGGTGATATTACTTATTTCATGGAAACCTACGATATATTTACTCCATTATCATCAGATACTTGCTATAAGGTGAGATTACTTGTTATTTCATGGAAACCTATGATACAATCACTCCACTATCATCAGATACTTGATATAAGGTGAGACTATTTGTTATTTCATGGAAACCTATGATATAATTACTATAATATCATCAGATACTTGATATTAGGTGAGATTACTTGTTATTTCATGGAACCTGATATAATTTCTCCATCATCAGATACTTGATATAAGGTGCGATTACTTCTTTTTTCATGGTAACCTATGATATAATTACTCCATTGTCATCAGATACTTGATATTAGGTGATATTACTTGTTATTTCATAGAAACCTATGATATAATTACTCCATTAACATCAGATACTTGATATAAGTTGAGAATACTTGTTATTTCATGGAAACCTATGATATAATTACTCCATTATCATCAGATACTTGATATTAGGTGATATTACTTGTTATTTCATGGAAACCTATGATATAATTACTCCATTAACATCAGATACTTGATATTAGGTGAGATTACTTGTTATTTCATGGAACCTATGATATATTTACTCCCTTCTCTTCACCTACTTGATATTAGGTGAGATTACTTGTTATTTTATGGAAACCTATGACATAATTTTCACATACTTGATATTATGATTATGAGCTATTCACTGTTATTATTATTTTTTGATAATTCATTGATTTGATAAATGTTGTTGTGTTTATTTCTTGGTAACATACGTTTCCTTTGGCTTCTGATCCTCTTGGCTTTGGAAACTGCTGGCCACTAATAATCTTGATGTGTAAGATTTGAGGGGAAACCCCAGGAATAATATCCGATGAGTGAGCACTGAAATATGATATCTCTGTAGAAATAAAAACAGAAATCAAATGTGTAGATAATGTCCTGGAGAGAACACAAATAACACATTTAGATCTGCATAAGCCATTGAGTCCTAAGAGAATCTTTACTTCAGACAAATCAATAAATCAGTGTCCATTAAATGTCCACACAGTAGAAATATTCAGTTATTATGCATTTAGATCTGCATAAGCCATTGAGTCCTAAGAGAATCTTTACTTCAGGCAAATCAATAAATCAGTGTCCATTAAATGTCCACACAGTAGAAATATTCAGTTATTATGCATTTAGATCTGCATAAGCCATTGAGTCCTAAGAGAATCTTTACTTCAGACAAATCAATTAATCAGTGTCCATTAAATGTCCACACAGTAGAAATATTCAGTAATTATGCATTTAGATCTGCATAAGCCATTGAGTCCTAAGAGAATCTTTACTTCAGACAAATCAATTAATCAGTGTCCATTAAATGTCCACACATTAGAAATATTCAGTAATTATGCATTTAGATCTGCATAAGCCATTGAGTCCTAAGAGAATCTTTACTTCAGACAAATCAATTAATCAGTGTCCATTAAATGTCCACACAGTAGAAATATTCAGTTATTATGCATTTAGATCTGCATAAGCCATTGAGTCCTAAGAGAATCTTTACTTCAGACAAATCAATTAATCAGTGTCCATTAAATGTCCACACAGTAGAAATATTCAGTAATTATGCATTTAGATCTGCATAAGCCATTGAGTCCTAAGAGAATCTTTACTTCAGGCAAATCAATAAATCAGTGTCCATTAAATGTCCACACAGTAGAAATATTCAGTTATTATGCATTTAGATCTGCATAAGCCATTGAGTCCTAAGAGAATCTTTACTTCAGACAAATCAATTAATCAGTGTCCATTAAATGTCCACACAGTAGAAATATTCAGTAATTATGCATTTAGATCTGCATAAGCCATTGAGTCCTAAGAGAATCTTTACTTCAGACAAATCAATTAATCAGTGTCCATTAAATGTCCACACATTAGAAATATTCAGTAATTATGCATTTAGATCTGCATAAGCCATTGAGTCCTAAGAGAATCTTTACTTCAGACAAATCAATTAATCAGTGTCCATTAAATGTCCACACAGTAGAAATATTCAGTTATTATGCATTTAGATCTGCATAAGCCATTGAGTCCTAAGAGAATCTTTACTTCAGACAAATCAATTAATCAGTGTCCATTAAATGTCCACACAGTAGAAATATTCAGTAATTATGCATTTAGATCTGCATAAGCCATTGAGTCCTAAGAGAATCTTTACTTCAGACAAATCAATAAATCAGTGTCCATTAAAAGTCCACACAGTAGAAATATTCAGTAATTATGCATTTAGATCTGCATAAGCCATTGAGTCCTAAGAGAATCTTTACTTCAGACAAATCAATAAATCAGTGTCCATTAAATGTCCACACAGTAGAAATATTCAGTAATTATGCATTTAGATCTGCATAAGCCATTGAGTCCTAAGAGAATCTTTACTTCAGACAAATCAATTAATCAGTGTCCATTAAATGTCCACACAGTAGAAATATTCAGTAGAAACAAACCAAAAAGTCCATAGGAAAAATAGTACATCTGGATTGTTGATAAACAAACATCTTCCAAATTCAAATCATTTCCAGATAACAGACACATTCCATGCCTTTGCAATGTCCAAATAATAGACACCTGAGAGCAGGGAATGCCCACTTAGTAAGTATGCATTTAAACAGGAAATGCACATTTAGTAAGTATGCATTTAAACAGGGAATGCACACTGAGTAAGTATGAATCTAAACAGGGTATGCACATTTAGTAAGTATACATTTAAACAGGGAAAGCCCATTTAGTAAGTATACATTTAAACAGGGAATGCCCACTTAATAATTATGCATTTAAACTAGGAATGCCCACTTAGTCTGTATGCATTTAAACAGGGAATGCCCACTTAGTAAGTATGCATTTAAACAGGAAATGCTCACTTAGTAATTATGCATTTAAACAGGGAATGCCCACTCATTAAGTATGCATTTAAACTAGGGATGCCCACTTAGTCTGTCTGTATGCATTTAAACAGGGAATGGCCACTTATTAAGTATACATTTAAGCAGGGAATGCCCACTTAGTAATTATGCATTTAAAAAGAGAATGCCCACTCATTAAGTATGCATTTAAACTAGGGATGCCCACTTAGTCTGTCTGTATGCATTTAAGCAGGGAATGCCCACTTAGTAAGTATGCCCTTAAACAGGGAATGCTCACTTAGAAATTATGCATTAAACAGGGAATGCCCACTCATTAAGTATGCATTTAAACTAGGGATGCCCACTTAGTCTGTATGCATTTAAACAGGGAATGCCCACTTAGTAAGTATGCATTTAAACTAGGGATGCCCACTTAGTAAATATGCATTTACACAGGGAATGCCCAATTAGTAATTATGCATTTAAACAGGGAATGCCCACTTAGTAAGTATGCATTTAAACTAGGGATGCCCACTTAGTAAATATGCATTTAAACAGGGAATGCCCAATTAGTAATTATGCATTTAAACTAGGGATGCCCACTTAGTAATTATGCATTTAAACTAGGGATGCCCACTTAGTCTGTATGCATTTAAACAGGGAATGCCCACTTAGTCTGTATGCATTTAAACAGGGAATGCCCACTTAGTCTGTATGCATTTAAACAGGGAATGCCTATTTAGTAATTATGCATTTACACAGGGAATGCCCACTAAGTAATTATGCATTTAAACAAGAAATGCCCACTTAGTAATTATGCATTTAAACAGGGAATGCCCACTTAGTAATTATACATTTAATCAGGGAATGCCCACTTAGTAATTGGCTTTATAATTATGCATTTCATAACCACATAACATAAATACAGAGTACCCAGAAAGTTGAAAATATAGATATTTAGTATCCAAGCAACACTCACTAATTCAGTATATCTAAGTCTACTCCCTATAACTTAATCTTTTCACTTTTAAAATGTTTACTTCATCAAGAAAAATAAAAAGAAACTGAGTAAGTCTTGTGTATAACAAAGTGATTTGACTAATGATATACTTATGGTTAATTTATCA
The DNA here is from genome assembly GCF_037975245.1 of Apostichopus japonicus. Lineage (NCBI taxonomy): Eukaryota > Metazoa > Echinodermata > Holothuroidea > Aspidochirotida > Stichopodidae > Apostichopus > Apostichopus japonicus. Next base: position 45,943,510 of record NC_092576.1, read on the forward strand.
TTAATACCTAATTCTAGCCTGTTTATCTTACCTTCTCTCATTATATGAGGTTTCAAAATGTACCCACAACCACCATTCAATCTGAACTTGCCATCATAGAGATCTGTCATTAGCCCAGGTGTTTGATAATTCAGGGCAACTGCACAAAGAAAACAAACAATGAATACAACAATGCATGTCTGAGGTTTCAAAATGTACCCACAACCACCATTCAATCTGAACTTGCCATCATAGAGATCTGTCATTAGCCCAGGTGTTTGATAATTCAGGGCAACTGCACAAAGAAAACAAACAATGAATACAACAATGCATGTCTGAGGTTTCAAAATGTACCCACAACCACCATTCAATCTGAACTTGCCATCATAGAGATCTGTCATTAGCCCAGGTGTTTGATAATTCAGGGCAACTGCACAAAGAAAACAAACAATGAATACAACAATGCATGTCTTCTTATGTGTTCATGCAAACCAATTTAACCAAAATCATACAATATGTACACACATCCATAGCCTCCACAAATACAAACCATACACTATGTGCACACAACCATAGTTTCCACAAATACAAACCATACACTATGTGCACACATCCATAGCCTCCACAAATACAAACCATACACTATGTGCACACATCCATAGCCTCCACAAATACAAACCATACACTATGGGCACACATCCATAGCCTCCACAAATACAAACCATACACTATGTGCACACATCCATAGCCTCCACAAATACAAACCATACACTATGTGCACACATCCATAGCCTCCACAAATACAAACCATACACTATGTGCACACATCCATAGCCTCCACAAATACAAACCATACACTATGTGCACACATACCATAGCCTCCACAAATACCAATCATATATGATATGTACACACATACCATGCTCTGTGCATGCAAACCATATGCTGCTATGTTGCACACACATTACAGTCAGTACCAATGTAGCAGTAACTTGGAATGCTAGAATCAATTGCAAAGTTACAAGATTATAACAGATGACTGACTTTAAATAACAACCCAGGATAGAGTCTTACCTATCTGACAGCCACAGTTCCAGAGGTCTTGGGGATTGTAATTACTGGAGTCAATTCTGTTGGCATTTGGGAAAACTCTAGACAAGAACCTTTTGTTATAGTTGACAAATTCCTCCAGGTCAGTGTTCAGTAATCGTTGCGATTGAGCTTCACTGAAAGAGCATAACTCCCAGTACTTCTCTATAAAAGATGAGAATCCAGAATATTCACAGAGACAGCTTTGATCTGACATCCATCTCCTAAACATCTACCGCACTGATGCTAATTAATGTTCACCATTGGAACATGATATGCCACTTAGGTATCAGGAAACAACTCCTATCTTCACTTCTTGGTTACCAGAATGTATCATAACTTTGATCTGTAATCTTCACTCTATACTTCCTGACATCCATCTCCTAAACATCTACCGCACTGATGCTAATTAATGTTCACCATTGGAACATGATATGCCACTTAGGTATCAGGAAACAACTCCTATCTTCACTTCTTGGTTACCAGAATGTATCATAACTTTGATCTGTAATCTTCACTCTATACTTCCTGACATCCATCTCCTAAACATCTACCGCACTGATGCTAATTAATGTTCACCATTGGAACATGATATGCCACTTAGGTATCAGGAAGCAACTCCTATCTTCACTTCTTAGTTACCAGAATGTATCATAACTTTGATCTGTAATCTTCACTCTATACTTCCTGACATCCAACTCCTAAACATCTACCGCACTGATGCTAATTAATGTTCACCATTGGAACATGATATGCCACTTAGGTATCAGGAAACAACTCCTATCTTCACTTCTTAGTTACCAGAATGTATCATAACTTTGATCTGTAATCTTCACTCTATACTTCCTGACATCCATCTCCTAAACATCTACCGCACTGATGCTAATTAATGTTCACCATTGGAACATGATATGCCACTTAGGTATCAGGAAACAACTCCTATCTTCACTTCTTAGTTACCAGAATGTATCATAACTTTGATCTGTAATCTTCACTCTATACTTCCTGACATCCATCTCCTAAACATCTGCCGCACTGATGCTAATTAATGTTCACCATTGGAACATGATATGCCACTTAGGTATCAGGAAACAACTCCTATCTTCACTTCTTAGTTACCAGAATGTATCATAACTTTGATCTGTAATCTTCACTCTATACTTCCTGACATCCATCTCCTAAACATCTACCGCACTGATGCTAATTACTGTTCACCATTGGAACATGATATGCCACTTAGGTATCAGGAAACAACTTCTATCTTCACTTCTTGGTTACCAGAATGTATCATAACTTTGATCTGTAATCTTCACTCTATACTTCCTGACATCCATCTCCTAAACATCTACCGCACTGATGCTAATTAATGTTCACCATTGGAACATGATTTGCCACTTAGGTATCAGGAAACAACTTCTATCTTCACTTCTTGGTTACCAGAATGTATCATAACTTTGATCTGTAATCTTCACTCTATGCTTCCTGACATCCATCTCCTAAACATCTACCGCACTGATGCTAATTAATGTTCACCATTGGAACATGATATGCCAATTAGGTATCAGGAAGCAACTCCTATCTTCACTTCTTGGTTACCAGAATGCATCATAACTTTGATCTGTAATCTTCACTCTATGCTTCCTGACATCCATCTCCTAAACATCTACCGCACTGATGCTAATTAATGTTCACCATTGGAACATGATTTGCCACTTAGGTATCAGGAAACAACTTCTATCTTCACTTCTTGGTTACCAGAATGTATCATAACTTTGATCTGTAATCTTCACTCTATGCTTCCTGACATCCATCTCCTAAACATCTACCGCACTGATGCTAATTAATGTTCACCATTGGAACATGATATGCCAATTAGGTATCAGGAAACAACTCCTATCTTCACTTCTTAGTTACCAGAATGTATCATAACTTTGATCTGTAATCTTCACTCTATGCTTCCTGACATCCATCTCCTAAACATCTACCGCACTGATGCTAATTAATGTTCACCATTGGAACATGATATGCCAATTAGGTATCAGGAAACAACTTCTATCTTCACTTCTTGGTTACCAGAATGTATCATAACTTTGATCTGTAATCTTCACTCTATACTTCCTGACATCCATCTCCTAAACATCTACCGCACTGATGCTAATTAATGTTCACCATTGGAACATGATATGCCAATTAGGTATCAGGAAACAACTTCTATCTTCACTTCTTGGTTACCAGAATGTATCATAACTTTGATCTGTAATCTTCACTCTATACTTCCTGACATCCATCTCCTAAACATCTGCCGCACTGATGCTAATTAATGTTCACCATTGGAACATGATATGCCACTTAGGTATCAGGAAACAACTCCTATCTTCACTTCTTAGTTACCAGAATGTATCATAACTTTGATCTGTAATCTTCACTCTATACTTCCTGACATCCATCTCCTAAACATCTACCGCACTGATGCTAATTAATGTTCACCATTGGAACATGATATGCCACTTAGGTATCAGGAAACAACTCCTATCTTCACTTCTTAGTTACCAGAATGTATCATAACTTTGATCTGTAATCTTCACTCTATACTTCCTGACATCCATCTCCTAAACATCTACCGCACTGATGCTAATTAATGTTCACCATTGGAACATGATATGCCACTTAGGTATCAGGAAACAACTCCTATCTTCACTTCTTAGTTACCAGAATGTATCATAACTTTGATCTGTAATCTTCACTCTATACTTCCTGACATCCATCTCCTAAACATCTACCGCACTGATGCTAATTAATGTTCACCATTGGAACATGATATGCCACTTAGGTATCAGGAAACAACTTCTATCTTCACTTCTTAGTTACCAGAATGTATCATAACTTTGATCTGTAATCTTCACTCTATACTTCCTGACATCCAACTCCTAAACATCTACCGCACTGATGCTAATTAATGTTCACCATTGGAACATGATATGCCACTTAGGTATCAGGAAACAACTCCTATCTTCACTTCTTAGTTACCAGAATGTATCATAACTTTGATTTGTAATCTTCACTCTATACTTCCTGACATCCATCTCCTAAACATCTACCGCACTGATGCTAATTAATGTTCACCATTGGAACATGATATGCCACTTAGGTATCAGGAAACAACTTCTATCTTCACTTCTTAGTTACCAGAATGTATCATAACTTTGATCTGTAATCTTCACTCTATACTTCCTGACATCCAACTCCTAAACATCTACCGCACTGATGCTAATTAATGTTCACCATTGGAACATGATATGCCACTTAGGTATCAGGAAACAACTCCTATCTTCACTTCTTGGTTACCAGAATGTATCATAACTTTGATCTGTAATCTTCACTCTCTACTTCCTGACATCCATCTCCTAAACATCTACCGCACTGATGCTAATTAATGTTCACCATTGGAACATGATATGCCACTTAGGTATCAGGAAACAACTCCTATCTTCACTTCTTAGTTACCAGAATGTATCATAACTTTGATCTGTAATCTTCACTCTATACTTCCTGACATCCATCTCCTAAACATCTACCGCACTGATGCTAATTAATGTTCACCATTGGAACATGATATGCCACTTAGGTATCAGGAAACAACTCCTATCTTCACTTCTTAGTTACCAGAATGTATCATAACTTTGATCTGTAATCTTCACTCTCTACTTCCTGACATCCATCTCCTAAACATCTACCGCACTGATGCTAATTAATGTTCACCATTGGAACATGATATGCCACTTAGGTATCAGGAAACAACTCCTATCTTCACTTCTTAGTTACCAGAATGTATCATAACTTTGATCTGTAATCTTCACTCTATACTTCCTGACATCCATCTCCTAAACATCTACCGCACTGATGCTAATTAATGTTCACCATTGGAACATGATATGCCACTTAGGTATCAGGAAACAACTTCTATCTTCACTTCTTAGTTACCAGAATGTATCATAACTTTGATCTGTAATCTTCACTCTCTACTTCCTGACATCCATCTCCTAAACATCTACCGCACTGATGCTAATTAATGTTCACCATTGGAACATGATATGCCACTTAGGTATCAGGAAACAACTCCTATCTTCACTTCTTAGTTACCAGAATGTATCATAACTTTGATCTGTAATCTTCACTCTATACTTCCTGACATCCATCTCCTAAACATCTACCGCACTGATGCTAATTAATGTTCACCATTGGAACATGATATGCCACTTAGGTATCAGGAAACAACTTCTATCTTCACTTCTTGGTTTGTATTTCAGACTCTGATTACAATTAACATTGTTAGTTAGGTATCATGAACCTCTTCATCATTTCTAAATCCTTAGAAATTGGCAATAGAAAAGATTAAAAAACACAGTGAGTTCTCACGATTAGAGGCTGCTTCCTGGAAACCCTGAAAACGTACAGATTTACAGAGAGAGACCAAGTCTGATAACTCCTTGATTAGAGGGTGCCTCTTGAGAATATCCTGTACCAAAAACAACACAAAATAGATAAAATCATTGATATGAGTGACTAACTCTGGAATTAACACAAAATAGATAAAATCATTGATATGAGTGGCTAACTCTGGAATTAACACAATTTAGATAAAATCATTGATATAAGTGACTAACTCTGGAATTAACACAAAATAGATAAAATCATTGATATGAGTGACTAACTCTGGAATTAACACAAAATAGATAAAATCATTGATATGAGTGACTAACTCTGGAATTAACACAAAATAGATAAAATCATTGATACGAGTGACTAACTCTGGAATCATGGTGTAGAGATGAAGAGCTCCTGATATAAATGGCAGCTGGTTGAACAGAGGACTGGTTATACTATGCTGTCCATTAATATTGTGGTTACTGTTACACAATAATAGTTCATGTGAGCTCACGTTAATTTACCTTTGCATGGTTAGATGAGGCATTATTCACTAACAATCACACATGAGTGTTTGAGAGATGGCACAGTGCTGATATCCTATCTAATGGTAATTTTAGAGTTACCTTTGTGCGTTTTTTGTCATCAAGGTCTTGCCCTTCATCCTCATCAGTAACGTCACCAATGTCTTCTCCAAAGTCAACAGGTAACTTTTTGGCCTGAGGTCAAGCAAAAAGTACATCAACCAGAATTAAACAAACTCAATCAAAAGTCTCTCTGTCACCTGTCAGAACATCTAATGGTATTTGACCTCTCTCAGCCCACAGGGAGGAGCATCTCAACTGGAATGTGTTACTCATACACTGGGCTATTCTTTACTTCACCAAACTGTGTATCTCTGTGTCTGTTTACTAGAGACCAGTATGTCTCTGTGTATGTTCACAAAGGCTAGTGTTTCTCTATGTCTGTTCACTAGAGACCAGTGTGTCTCTCTGTACTACAGAATAATGTGTCTCTCTGTACTACAGACCAGTGTGTCTCTCTGTCCTACAGACTAGTTTTTCTCTCTGTACTACAGGCCAGTGTGTCACTCTGTACTACAGGCCAGTGAATCTCTCTGTACTACAGACTAGTGTGTCTCTCTGTACTACAGGCCAGTGTGTCTCTCTGTACTACAGACTAGTACATCTCTCTGTACTACAGACTAGTACATCTCTCTGTACTACAAACTAGTGTGTCTCTCTGTACTACAGGCCAGTGTGTCTCTCTGTCCTACAGGCCAGTGTGTATCTCTGTACTACAGACTAGTACATCTCTCTGTACTACAGACGAGTGTGTCTCTCTGTACTACAGACCAGTGTGTCTCTCTGTACTACAGACGAGTGTGTCTCTCTGTACTACAGACCAGTGTGTATCTCTGTACTACAGACTAGTGTGTCTCTCTGTACTACAGGCCAGTGTCTCTCTTTTCTACATACTAGTGTGTCACTCTGTCCTACAGACTAGTGTCTCTCTGTACTACAGGCCAGTGTGTCTCTCTGTATTTGACTAGTGTGTCTCTCTGTACTTCAGACCAGTGTCTCTCTGTACTACAGACTAGTGTGTCTCTCTGTACTACAGGCCAGTGTCTCTCTGTACTACAGGCCAGTGTGTCTCTCTGTACTACAGACTGGTGTGTCACTCTGTACTACAGGCCAGTGTGTCTCTCTTTACTACATACTAGTGTGTCACTCTGTACTACAGACTGGTGTGTCACTCTGTCCTACAGACTAGTGTCTCTCTGTACTACAGGCCAGTGTGTCTCTCTGTATTTGACTAGTGTGTCTCTCTGTACTTCAGACCAGTGTCTCTCTGTACTACAGACTAGTGTGTCTCTCTGTACTACAGGCCAGTGTCTCTCTGTACTACAGGCCAGTGTGTCTCTCTGTACTACAGACCAGTGTGTCACTCTGTACTACAGGCCAGTGTGTCTCTCTTTACTACATACTAGTGTGTCACTCTGTACTACAGACTGGTGTGTCACTCTGTCCTACAGACTAGTGTCTCTCTGTACTACAGGCCAGTGTGTCTCTCTGTATTTGACTAGTGTGTCTCTCTGTACTTCAGACCAGTGTCTCTCTGTACTACAGACTAGTGTGTCTCTCTGTACTACAGGCCAGTGTCTCTCTGTACTACAGGCCAGTGTGTCTCTCTGTACTACAGACCAGTGTGTCACTCTGTACTACAGGCCAGTGTGTCTCTCTTTACTACATACTAGTGTGTCTCTCTGTACTACAGGCTAGTGTCTCTCTGTACTACAGGCCAGTGTGTCTCTCTTTACTACATACTAGTGTGTCACTCTGTACTACAGACTGGTGTGTCTCTGTGTTCTACATACTAGTGTATCTCTGTGTCTGTTCAATAGAGACCAGTATGCCTCTAATTATGTTTGCGAGAGACTGGTGCATCCCCATTTCTATTCACCGAAGACTAGTGTATCTCAGTGTCTGAAATAGATAACTCATTTTGCTATTCTACTAGTTCTTAGATCAAGCCAATATTGTACGCATTCATAATCCCACCCTTTGACAAAGCAGTTTTTGCTAATATGCAACCTATGCTTTAATTAAGAATATGAACTTCTTTTCAAAAGATCGAGTATCAAAATGATATCTTTCAATTTTCTCAGACTTGGCATGTGATGTAAAAACCATGCCATGTCCTCATTTATTCAATCATGAAACCTCTGGCACCTACTATCGAATTGATCATATGGGACCAAACATTTATTTAGAGTTTGCATGTAACCACATCTTTTACACAATGAAGTCATTTTCTTGACTCAAGTCAATGACTTGGACTTAAGACAGAATTGTGTCACATTTTTCTTGACTTGCGACTTGACTTGACTTGACAGAAAAGTGACTTGACTTATTGACTTCTTGGCACTAGATTACACTCTACTAATTTGTTCTAACAAATTAGAAAGAAATACTCTGCACAATCGGCAAAACTGTTCAGTTTATATTATTAGGAGTTCTAACACTAACATTCTACTTATGAAGGAGTTCTAACACAAACATTCTACTAAAGAAGGAGTTCTAACACTAAAATTCTACTTAAGAAGGAGTTCAAACACTAACATTCTACTTAAGAAGGAGTTCTAACACTAACAGTCTACTTAAGTAGGAGTTCTAACACTAACATTCTACTTAAGAAGGAGTTCTAACACTAACATTCTACTTAATAAGAAGGAGTTCTAACACTAACATTCTACTTAAGAAGGAGTTCTAACACTAACATTCTACTTAAGAAGGAGTTCTAACACAAACATTATACTTAAAAAGGAGTTCTAACACTAACATTCTACTTAAGAAGGAGTTCAAACACTAACATTCTACTTAAGAAGGAGTTCTAACACTAACATTCTACTCAATAAGAAGGAGTTCTAACACTAACATTCTACTTAAGAAGGAGTTCTAACACTAACATTCTACTTAATAAGAAGGAGTTCTAACACCAACAATCTACTTAAGAAGGAGTTTTAACATGTTCTAATTATGTTTATTATCTCTTCTCTTTTGGGACATGAACTGTTAAATTATGGTATATCCCGATTGAAAAATTAGGTGCTCTGCAAACATTCTTAGGCATAAGACTTTCAAGGTCTGGGTACCATTGAAGTTGAACATTCAAGTAAGTTTAAATAGTGATTCCTAGGAACCAGAATAACTATTTGTGAGGTTTTATAATGCATATTATATGAAATAAAGGAATGCTGTAAAAAACACAAACTTTGAGCAACTGTGTATACTTCAGATTATCCTTTTTGTGTTGCCACATTGAATGACAGGAGTCATGACTACACTCTGAGTCACTCATAGTAGGCCACCAGTCTTCAAAACTAATGACTACACTCTGAGTCACTCATAGTAGGTCACCAGTATTCAAATCTAATGACTACATTCTGAGTCACTCATAGTAGGCCACCAGTATTTGAATTTCATGACTACACTCTGAGTCACTCATAGTAGGCCACCAGTATTCAGATCTAATGACTACACTCTTGAGTCATTCATAGTAGGCAACTAGTATTTGAATCTCATAACTACACTCTGAGTCACTCATAGAAGGCCACCAGTATTTGAATCTCATAACTACACTCTGAGTCACTCATAGAAGGCCACCAGTATTTAAATCTAATGACTACACTCTGGGTCACTCATAGTAGGCCACCAGCATTCGAAGCTCATTACTACACTCTGAGTCACTCATAGTAGGCCACCAGTATTAAAATCTCATGACTACACTCTGAGCCACCAGCATTCAAAGCTCATTACTGCACTCTGAGTCACTCATAGTAGGCCACCAGTATTCAAATCTCATGACTACACTCTGAGTCACTCATAGTAGGCCACCAGTATTCAAATCTCATGACTACACTCTGAGTCACTCATTGTAGGCCACCAGTATTCAAATCTAATGACTACACTCTGAGTCACTCATAGTTAGGCCACCAGCATTCGAAGCTCATGACTACACTCAGAGTCACTCATTGTAGGCCACCAGTATTTGAATCTCATGACTTCACTCTTGAGTAGGCCACCAGTATTCCAATCTTATGAGTTGCACAAGCCTAGAGTAAAGGAAAAGAATGCTCTGTGGGATAGTCACCTTGATGAGGATTTTATGTCTCAGTTGCATCGGTGACGGCAAGAATTCCTGTTGCTGATTTGGTCTATCAATGTAGAGCTTGTCTGTTGAGAGAGGACCCAGCATAATAGTAAGGCATGGCTTAAGGGACTTTAACATTCTAAAGTAACATTTACATCATACTGGAAAGGTGTGGCCTAAGAGACCTTAACATTCTCAGATAACATTTACATCATAATAGTAAGGTGTAATTTATACCAGTATGGCATAGACACTGCCAATGTTTGATCAGTGTGGCATAGACACTGGTTATGTTATACCAGTGTGGCATAGACACACGTTATGTTATACCAGTGTGGCATAGACACTGTTTGTGTTACACCAGTGTGGCATAGACACTGTTTATGTTACACCAGTGTGGCATAAACACTGTTTGTGTTACACCAGTGTGGCATAGACACTGTTTATGTTACACCAGTGTGGCATAGACACTGTTTATGTTACACCAGTGTGGCATAGACACTGGTTATGTTATACCAGTGTGGCATAGACACTGGTTATGTTATACCAGTGTGGCATAGACACTGGTTATGTTATACCAGTGTGGCATAGACACTGTTTATGTTATACCAGTGTGGCATAGACACTGGTTATGTTACACCAGTGTGGCATAGACACTGTTTATGTTACACCAGTGTGGCATAGACACTGGTTATGTTATACCAGTGTGGCATAGACACTGTTTATGTTATACCAGTGTGGCATAGACACTGTTTATGTTATACCAGTGTGGTGTGGACACTATGTTATACCAGTGTGGTGTGGACACTGTTTATGTTATACCAGTGTGGCATAGACACTGGTTATGTTATACCAGTGTGGCATAGACACTGTTTATGTTATACCAGTGTGGTGTGGACACTGTTTATGTTATACCAGTGTGGTATAGACACTGTTTTTTGTTATACCAGTGTGGCATAGACACTGTTTATGTTATACCAGTGTGGCATAGACACTGCTTATGTTATACCAGTGTAGTGTGGACACTGTTTATGTTATACCAGTGTGGTGTGGACACTATGTTATACCAGTGTGGTGTGGACACTGTTTATGTTATACCAGTGTGGCATAGACACTGGTTATGTTATACCAGTGTGGCATAGACACTGTTTATGTTATACCAGTGTGGTGTGGACACTGTTTATGTTATACCAGTGTGGTATAGACACTGTTTTTGTTATACCAGTGTGGCATAGACACTGTTTATGTTATACCAGTGTGGCATAGACACTGCTTATGTTATACCAGTGTAGTGTGGACACTGTTTATGTTATACCAGTTTGGCATAGACACTGTTTATGTTTTACCATTGTGGTATAGACACTGGTTATGTTATACCAGTGTGGCATAGACACTGGTTATGTTACACCAGTGTGGCATAGACACTGGTTATGTTATATTAGTGTGGCATAGACACTGGTTATGTTATACCAGTGTGGCATAGACACTGTTTATGTTATACCAGTGTGGTGTGGACACTGTTTATGTTATACCAGTGTGGTATAGACACTGTTTTTGTTATACCAGTGTGGCATAGACACTGTTTATGTTATACCAGTGTGGCATAGACACTGTTTATGTTATACCAGTGTGGTGTGGACACTGTTTATGTTATACCAGTTTGGCATAGACACTGTTTATGTAATACCAGTGTGGTGTGGACACTGTTTATGTTATACCAGTGTGGCATAGACACTGTTTTTGTTATACCAGTGTGGTGTGGACACTATGTTATACCAGTGTGGTGTGGACACTGTTTTTGTTATACCAGTGTGGCATAGACACTGGTTATGTTATACCAGTGTGGCATAGACACTGGTTATGTTATAGCAGTGTGGTATGGACACTGTTTATGTTATACCATTGTCGTATGGACACTGTTTATGTAATAACAGTGTGGCATAGACACTGTTTATGTTATACCAGTGTGGTATGGACACTGTTTATGTTATACCATTGTCGTATGGACACTGTTTATGTTATATCAGTGTGGTATGGACACTGCTTATGTTATACCAGTTTACTGCTTTGGTGTCAGCCACCATACTTTCTAAGTATCTTTTAAGTCATACCAGTAAAGTTTCAATTTAAATAACCTTTTCTTCCCTCAGTAACATCCATGTCATACAGTAATGAACAATTTAAACCACCACTGTCATCAACAAAAGATACTGACCTTTTAAAATACTGGTCAGGTATTTAGCCATTCCTCTTACTTCTTGCAGTAACATCCATGTCATACAGTAATGAACAATTTAAACCACCACTGTCATCAACAAAAGATACTGACCTTTTAAAATACTGGTCAGGTATTTAGCCATTCCTCTTACTTCTTGCAGTAACATCCATGTCATACAGTAATGAACAATTTAAACCACCACTGTCATCAACAAAGATACTGACCTTTTAAAATACTGGTCAGGTATTTAGCCATTACTCTTACTTCTTGCAGTAACATCCATGTCATACAGTAATGAACAATTTAAACCACCACTGTCATCAACAAAAGATACTGACCTTTTAAAATACTGGTCAGGTATTTAGCCATTCCTCTTACTTCTTGCAGTAACATCCATGTCATACAGTAATGAACAATTTAAACCACCACTGTCATCAACAAAAGATACTGACCTTTTAAAATACTGGTCAGGTATTTAGCCATTCCTCTTACTTCTTGCAGTAACATCCATGTCATACAGTAATGAACAATTTAAACCACCACTGTCATCAACAAAGATACTGACCTTTTAAAATACTGGTCAGGTATTTAGCCATTCCTCTTACTTCTTGCAGTAACATCCATGTCATACAGTAATGAACAATTTAAACCACCACTGTCATCAACAAAGATACTGACCTTTTAAAATACTGGTCAGGTATTTAGCCATTACTCTTACTTCTTGCAGTAACATCCATGTCATACAGTAATGAACAATTTAAACCACCACTGTCATCAACAAAAGATACTGACCTTTTAAAATACTGGTCAGGTATTTAGCCATTACTCTTACTTCTTGCAGTAACATCCATGTCATACAGTAATGAACAATTTAAACCACCACTGTCATCAACAAAAGATACTGACCTTTTAAAATACTGGTCAGGTATTTAGCCATTACTCTTACTTCTTGCAGTAACATCCATGTCATACAGTAATGAACAATTTAAACCACCACTGTCATCAACAAAAGATACTGACCTTTTAAAATACTGGTCAGGTATTTAGCCATTACTCTTACTTCTTGCAGTAACATCCATGTCATACAGTAATGAACAATTTAAACCACCACTGTCATCAACAAAAGATACTGACCTTTTAAAATACTGGTCAGGTATTTAGCCATTACTCTTACTTCTTGCAGTAACATCCATGTCATACAGTAATGAACAATTTAAACCACCACTGTCATCAACAAAGATACTGACCTTTTAAAATACTGGTCAGGTATTTAGCCATTCCTCTTACTTCTTGCAGTAACATCCATGTCATACAGTAATGAACAATTTAAACCATCACTGTCATCAACAAAAGATACTGACCTTTTAAAATACTGGTCAGGCATTTAGCCATTCCTCTTACTTCTTGCAGTAACATCCATGTCATACAGTAATGAACAATTTAAACCACCACTGTCATCAACAAAAGATACTGACCTTTTAAAATACTGGTCAGGTATTTAGCCATTACTCTTACTTCTTGCAGTAACATCCATGTCATACAGTAATGAACAATTTAAACCACCACTGTCATCAACAAAAGATACTGACCTTTTAAAATACTGGTCAGGCATTTAGCCATTCCTCTTACTTCTTGCAGTAACATCCATGTCATACAGTAATGAACAATTTAAACCACCACTGTCATCAACAAAAGATACTGACCTTTTAAAATACTGGTCAGGTATTTAGCCATTACTCTTACTTCTTGCAGTAACATCCATGTCATACAGTAATGAACAATTTAAACCAACACTGTCATCAACAAAAGATACTGACCTTTTAAAATACTGGTCAGGTATTTAGCCATTCCTCTTACTTCTTGCAGTAACATCCATGTCATACAGTAATGAACAATTTAAACCACCACTGTCATCAACAAAGATACTGACCTTTTAAAATACTGGTCAGGTATTTAGCCATTACTCTTACTTCTTGCAGTAACATCCATGTCATACAGTAATGAACAATTTAAACCACCACTGTCATCAACAAAGATACTGACCTTTTAAAATACTGGTCAGGCATTTAGCCATTCCTCTTACTTCTTGCAGTAACATCCATGTCATACAGTAATGAACAATTTAAACCAACACTGTCATCAACAAAGATACTGACCTTTTAAAATACTGGTCAGGTATTTAGCCATTACTCTTACTTCTTGCAGTAACATCCATGTCATACAGTAATGAACAATTTAAACCACCACTGTCATCAACAAAGATACTGACCTTTTAAAATACTGGTCAGGTATTTAGCCATTCCTCTTACTTCTTGCAGAAACATCCATGTCATACAGTAATGAACAATTTAAACCACCACTGTCATCAACAAAAGATACTGACCTTTTAAAATACTGGTCAGGTATTTAGCCATTCCTCTTACTTCTTGCAGTAACATCCATGTCATACAGTAATGAACAATTTAAACCACCACTGTCATCAACAAAAGATACTGACCTTTTAAAATACTGGTCAGGTATTTAGCCATTCCTCTTACTTCTTGCAGTAACATCCATGTCATACAGTAATGAACAATTTAAACCACCACTGTCATCAACAAAGATACTGACCTTTTAAAATACTGGTCAGGTATTTAGCCATTCCTCTTACTTCTTGCAGTAACATCCATGTCATACAGTAATGAACAATTTAAACCACCACTGTCATCAACAAAAGATACTGACCTTTTAAAATACTGGTCAGGCATTTAGCCATTCCTCTTACTTCTTGCAGTAACATCCATGTCATACAGTAATGAACAATTTAAACCACCACTGTCATCAACAAAAGATACTGACCTTTTAAAATACTGGTCAGGTATTTAGCCATTACTCTTACTTCTTGCAGTAACATCCATGTCATACAGTAATGAACAATTTAAACCAACACTGTCATCAACAAAAGATACTGACCTTTTAAAATACTGGTCAGGTATTTAGCCATTACTCTTACTTCTTGCAGTAACATCCATGTCATACAGTAATGAACAATTTAAACCACTGTCATCAACAAAAGATACTGACCTTTTAAAATACTGGTCAGGTATTTAGCCATTACTCTTACTTCTTGCAGTAACATCCATGTCATACAGTAATGAACAATTTAAACCACCACTGTCATCAACAAAAGATACTGACCTTTTAAAATACTGGTCAGGTATTTAGCCATTACTCTTACTTCTTGCAGTAACATCCATGTCATACAGTAATGAACAATTTAAACCACCACTGTCATCAACAAAAGATACTGACCTTTTTAAATACTGGTCAGGTATTTAGCCATTACTCTTACTTCTTGCAGTAACATCCATGTCATACAGTAATGAACAATTTAAACCACCACTGTCATCAACAAAGATACTGACCTTTTAAAATACTGGTCAGGTATTTAGCCATTCCTCTTACTTCTTGCAGTAACATCCATGTCATACAGTAATGAACAATTTAAACCAACACTGTCATCAACAAAGATACTGACCTTTTAAAATACTGGTCAGGTATTTAGCCATTACTCTTACTTCTTGCAGTAACATCCATGTCATACAGTAATGAACAATTTAAACCAACACTGTCATCAACAAAGATACTGACCTTTTAAAATACTGGTCAGGTATTTAGCCATTCCTCTTACTTCTTGCAGTAACATCCATGTCATACAGTAATGAACAATTTAAACCAACACTGTCATCAACAAAGATACTGACCTTTTAAAATACTGGTCAGGTATTTAGCCATTACTCTTACTTCTTGCAGTAACATCCATGTCATACAGTAATGAACAATTTAAACCAACACTGTCATCAACAAAAGATACTGACCTTTTAAAATACTGGTCAGGTATTTAGCCATTACTCTTACTTCTTGCAGTAACATCCATGTCATACAGTAATGAACAATTTAAACCACCACTGTCATCAACAAAAGATACTGACCTTTTAAAATACTGGTCAGGTATTTAGCCATTCCTCTTACTTCTTGCAGTAACATCCATGTCATACAGTAATGAACAATTTAAACCATCACTGTCATCAACAAAAGATACTGACCTTTTAAAATACTGGTCAGGTATTTAGCCATTACTCTTACTTCTTGCAGTAACATCCATGTCATACAGTAATGAACAATTTAAACCAACACTGTCATCAACAAAAGATACTGACCTTTTAAAATACTGGTCAGGTATTTAGCCATTCCTCTTACTTCTTGCAGTAACATCCATGTCATACAGTAATGAACAATTTAAACCATCACTGTCATCAACAAAAGATACTGACCTTTTAAAATACTGGTCAGGTATTTAGCCATTACTCTTACTTCTTGCAGTAACATCCATGTCATACAGTAATGAACAATTTAAACCATCACTGTCATCAACAAAAGATACTGACCTTTTAAAATACTGGTCAGGCATTTAGCCATTCCTCTTACTTCTTGCAGTAACATCCATGTCATACAGTAATGAACAATTTAAACCAACACTGTCATCAACAAAAGTTACTGACCTTTTAAAATACTGGTCAGGTATTTAGCCATTACTCTTACTTCTTGCAGTAACATCCATGTCATACAGTAATGAACAATTTAAACCACCACTGTCATCAACAAAGATACTGACCTTTTAAAATACTGGTCAGGTATTTAGCCATTACTCTTACTTCTTGCAGTAACATCCATGTCATACAGTAATGAACAATTTAAACCACCACTGTCATCAACAAAAGATACTGACCTTTTAAAATACTGGTCAGGTATTTAGCCATTCCTCTTACTTCTTGCAGTAACATCCATGTCATACAGTAATGAACAATTTAAACCACCACTGTCATCAACAAAGATACTGACCTTTTAAAATACTGGTCAGGTATTTAGCCATTCCTCTTACTTCTTGCAGTAACATCCATGTCATACAGTAATGAACAATTTAAACCACCACTGTCATCAACAAAAGATACTGACCTTTTAAAATACTGGTCAGGTATTTAGCCATTACTCTTACTTCTTGCAGTAACATCCATGTCATACAGTAATGAACAATTTAAACCAACACTGTCATCAACAAAAGATACTGACCTTTTAAAATACTGGTCAGGTATTTAGCCATTACTCTTACTTCTTGCAGTAACATCCATGTCATACAGTAATGAACAATTTAAACCACCACTGTCATCAACAAAAGATACTGACCTTTTAAAATACTGGTCAGGTATTTAGCCATTACTCTTACTTCTTGCAGTAACATCCATGTCATACAGTAATGAACAATTTAAACCACCACTGTCATCAACAAAGATACTGACCTTTTAAAATACTGGTCAGGTATTTAGCCATTACTCTTACTTCTTGCAGTAACATCCATGTCATACAGTAATGAACAATTTAAACCACTGTCATCAACAAAAGATACTGACCTTTTAAAATACTGGTCAGGTATTTAGCCATTACTCTTACTTCTTGCAGTAACATCCATGTCATACAGTAATGAACAATTTAAACCACCACTGTCATCAACAAAAGATACTGACCTTTTAAAATACTGGTCAGGTATTTAGCCATTCCTCTTACTTCTTGCAGTAACATCCATGTCATACAGTAATGAACAATTTAAACCACCACTGTCATCAACAAAGATACTGACCTTTTAAAATACTGGTCAGGTATTTAGCCATTCCTCTTACTTCTTGCAGTAACATCCATGTCATACAGTAATGAACAATTTTAACCACCACTGTCATCAACAAAGATACTGACCTTTTAAAATACTGGTCAGGTATTTAGCCATTCCTCTTACTTCTTGCAGTAACATCCATGTCATACAGTAATGAACAATTTAAACCACCACTGTCATCAACAAAAGATACTGACCTTTTAAAATACTGGTCAGGTATTTAGCCATTACTCTTACTTCTTGCAGTAACATCCATGTCATACAGTAATGAACAATTTAAACCAACACTGTCATCAACAAAAGATACTGACCTTTTAAAATACTGGTCAGGTATTTAGCCATTACTCTTACTTCTTGCAGTAACATCCATGTCATACAGTAATGAACAATTTAAACCACCACTGTCATCAACAAAAGATACTGACCTTTTAAAATACTGGTCAGGTATTTAGCCATTACTCTTACTTCTTGCAGTAACATCCATGTCATACAGTAATGAACAATTTAAACCACCACTGTCATCAACAAAGATACTGACCTTTTAAAATACTGGTCAGGTATTTAGCCATTACTCTTACTTCTTGCAGTAACATCCATGTCATACAGTAATGAACAATTTAAACCACCACTGTCATCAACAAAAGATACTGACCTTTTAAAATACTGGTCAGGTATTTAGCCATTACTCTTACTTCTTGCAGTAACATCCATGTCATACAGTAATGAACAATTTAAACCACCACTGTCATCAACAAAAGATACTGACCTTTTAAAATACTGGTCAGGTATTTAGCCATTCCTCTTACTTCTTGCAGTAACATCCATGTCATACAGTAATGAACAATTTAAACCACCACTGTCATCAACAAAAGATACTGACCTTTTAAAATACTGGTCAGGTATTTAGCCATTACTCTTACTTCTTGCAGTAACATCCATGTCATACAGTAATGAACAATTTAAACCACCACTGTCATCAACAAAAGATACTGACCTTTTAAAATACTGGTCAGGTATTTAGCCTTTACTCTTACTTCTTGCAGTAACATCCATGTCATACAGTAATGAACAATTTAAACCACCACTGTCATCAACAAAAGATACTGACCTTTTAAAATACTGGTCAGGTATTTAGCCATTACTCTTACTTCTTGCAGTAACATCCATGTCATACAGTAATGAACAATTTAAACCACCACTGTCATCAACAAAAGATACTGACCTTTTAAAATACTGGTCAGGTATTTAGCCATTACTCTTACTTCTTGCAGTAACATCCATGTCATACAGTAATGAACAATTTAAACCAACACTGTCATCAACAAAGATACTGACCTTTTAAAATACTGGTCAGGTATTTAGCCATTACTCTTACTTCTTGCAGTAACATCCATGTCATACAGTAATGAACAATTTAAACCACCACTGTCATCAACAAAGATACTGACCTTTTAAAATACTGGTCAGGTATTTAGCCATTCCTCTTACTTCTTGCAGTAACATCCATGTCATACAGTAATGAACAATTTAAACCAACACTGTCATCAACAAAGATACTGACCTTTTAAAATACTGGTCAGGTATTTAGCCATTCCTCTTACTTCTTGCAGTAACATCCATGTCATACAGTAATGAACAATTTAAACCAACACTGTCATCAACAAAGATACTGACCTTTTAAAATACTGGTCAGGTATTTAGCCATTACTCTTACTTCTTGCAGTAACATCCATGTCATACAGTAATGAACAATTTAAACCAACACTGTCATCAACAAAAGATACTGACCTTTTAAAATACTGGTCAGGTATTTAGCCATTACTCTTACTTCTTGCAGTAACATCCATGTCATACAGTAATGAACAATTTAAACCATCACTGTCATCAACAAAAGATACTGACCTTTTAAAATACTGGTCAGGTTTTTAGCCATTCCTCTTACTTCTTGCAGTAACATCCATGTCATACAGTAATGAACAATTTAAACCACCACTGTCATCAACAAAAGATACTGACCTTTTAAAATACTGGTCAGGCATTTAGCCATTCCTCTTACTTCTTGCAGTAACATCCATGTCATACAGTAATGAACAATTTAAACCAACACTGTCATCAACAAAAGTTACTGACCTTTTAAAATACTGGTCAGGTATTTAGCCATTACTCTTACTTCTTGCAGTAACATCCATGTCATACAGTAATGAACAATTTAAACCACCACTGTCATCAACAAAGATACTGACCTTTTAAAATACTGGTCAGGTATTTAGCCATTACTCTTACTTCTTGCAGTAACATCCATGTCATACAGTAATGAACAATTTAAACCACCACTGTCATCAACAAAGATACTGACCTTTTAAAATACTGGTCAGGTATTTAGCCATTACTCTTACTTTTTGCAGTAACATCCATGTCATACAGTAATGAACAATTTAAACCACCACTGTCATCAACAAAAGATACTGACCTTTTAAAATACTGGTCAGGTATTTAGCCATTCCTCTTACTTCTTGCAGTAACATCCATGTCATACAGTAATGAACAATTTAAACCACCACTGTCATCAACAAAAGATACTGACCTTTTAAAATACTGGTCAGGTATTTAGCCATTACTCTTTGTTGCTGTATACTGCAGTGATTTTCCAGAGAAAGTATAACAGGAAACCTAGTAACAGGAAGTAAAAACCACTTGTTATAAATATGGTGTACACATGATATCAATCTTGCTTGTTAAGTAAATGTTATTACTGACAATCATAGAACCCATTGAGATGCTGATAGAGCACCAGTAACAGCAAAACTCCTCCCACAACGATAGGTCTGAACTTAAGGCCATGGCATATACAACTTTGCCAAAACCCACATAGGAATGCTCACTTGAGTTGACTCATGTCACTAGTACCACAGCCATCATTCTTGAAAGAAAATCAACACCAACCCTACCAGCTAACATCCCCCACTACCACGACACTCTAAACTTCATCCCTCAGACTTACTCTGATGTTTCAAAGGAGTGTTTATTTATTGCTTCAATGACATCCTTGAAGAGAATCTTGCTTGTGAAGGTGTGGCCATGGTAAATCACTGGTTCATTATTATTACCATCCCAGCAATCAACTGTAAATGAGGCAAGAAATCAGCAAAGTCAATATACTGGTGGATAACCTTTTGGTACTGGAGGATCAGCTTAGAGTACTGGTGGATCATCCTACAATACTGGTGGATCACCTTACAATAATGGTGCATCAGCTTACAATACTGGTAGATCAGCTTATAGCACTGGTGGATCATCCTACAATACTGGTGGATCACCTTATAGCACTGGTGGATCAGCTTAGATTACTGGTGGATCCCTATACAATACTGGTGGATCAGCTAATAGTACTGGTGGATCACCTTAAAATACTGGTGGATCAGCTAATAGTACTTGTGAATCAGCTTAAAATACTGGTGGATCAGCATTCAATACCGGTGGATCAGCTTACAATACTTGTGGATCAGCTTATAGCACTGGTGGATCACCCTATAATACTGGTGGATCACCTTATAGTAACTTAAGAAAACTGCTTACGTTCAACCCAACGGCATCCTTTTTGTAGAGCAGAGATATAAGCCTCAACACTAGAGGGACCCTTAAGCTGATCTTCTATCAAGTACCTGTAAGTTAATATGTAAGAAATCAATTATACATGAGAAACAACTAACAGAGAGTGACTGTGAATCAAAAGCTGGCACTTTAGGTGAACAAGTTAGAAAATAAACAAGAAGTAAATAATCATAGCTAGCAGCCATACCTGGGAATGGTCTCTCAAAAACACACATCATTAAGTTGATTCAACGATATTGCATTATTTATGAATTACTGATTGATCCAAGGATCAGGCCAAAGCATATTTTAAACTTACGTGTTGTGTGAAGAGGCAATGTAGTAATGTGACAGAGAGTGGGTCATATCTTGGCAAACTTTGTGGTGTTTTGGATCAAATACATCACATTCCTGAGATAGAAGGTACTTGGTGAAACCTGTTGATGAGAAAGTACTGAATAATCAACTAACATTAACATGTTGTACATTACTCATAACTGGAAAATTACACAATCATAATTTAAACAGCACTGAGTCATACTCATGATGATATTCCTTGACCTTGTGGTCCATCTAAGTTTAGGTACCATTATGACATCATTCAAAAACTAAGGTACTGGCAACAATGGTAGTACAGGTACCATTATGACATGGTTCAAAAATGGAGCTTCAGGTACCATTATGACATCATTCAACAACTAAGGTACTGGTACCATTATGACACGGTTCAACAACTAAGGTACTGGTACCATTATGACATTGTTAACAACGAAGGTACAGGAACCATTATGACATCGTTAACAACAAAGGTACAGGTACCATTATGACATTGTTCAACAATGGAGCTACAGGTATCATTATGACATCGTTCAACAATGGAGTTACAGGTACCATTATGACATGGTTCAACAATGGAGGTACAGGTAACATTATGGCAACCTTCAACAAAGGTACAGGTGTCATTATGACACCCTCCAACAATGGAGGTATAGGTACCAATATGACATCCTTCAACAATGGAGGTGCAAGTACCATTATGACATGGTTCAACAATGGAGGTACAGGTAACATTATGACATCCTTCAACAATGGAGGTAAAGGTATCATTATGGCATCGTTCAACAACTAAAGTACAGGTACCATTATGACATCGTTCAACAATGGAGGTACAGGTGCCATTATGATATGGTTCAACAATGGTAGTACAAGTACCAATATATCATCCTTCAACAATGGAGGTACAAGTATCATTATGACATGGTTCAACAATGGAGCTACAGGTACCATTGTGACATCCTTCAACAACTAAGGTACAGGTACCATTATGACATGGTTCAACAATGGTAGTACAGGTACCATTATGACATGGTTCAACAATGGAGGTACAGGTACCATTATGACAACACACACATACATTACATACAGTGCTGTTAACCACAACATCACTTGATGTTAAAAAAAGTATATCGTTGTTATAACCATTGTTATGTAACTAACCGTCAATTCCTAAATGGCCCTTTTCCCGACCTTCAACTGAGGGTTCGTACTTCTGAGTTAGTTGTAGACATCTCTCCTTGGTAACTCCAGTCATCTGTGAAAGCAATATTATCACATACTGTTTTCATGACAATCTTGCTGTGATTCTTAGTGGCTCAACATCTTATTGAAAATGGATACAATTTTTCATAACCAATTCTAGTCATCTTCTACCAACATCCAAACCTTAAGACACCTTCGCATTCCACCAATACTACAACAAATTCCTCAACAGACTTCCCTCCATCTCAGAGCTCAGCCATCGATTCATCCATCGATGAATCCAATCAATACAAATGTTATCAGCTCCTAGTCTCCTTCCATGCAAACATCATCTAAAGAAAACCTGTTATATCATCTATGACAACAGTTTCAAAGCCTTTTAACAGGCTCTGCACTGCTTGAAAATCAGACTAGCTGGAAAATCAGACCAGCTGTTTATTTACTGCTTGAATGTGGAATATCAGCGCAGCTATCACTTTACTGTTTGAATGTGGACTATCAGAGCAGCTGTCACTTTACTGCTTGAATGTGGACTATCAGAGCAGCTGTCACTTTACTGCTTGAATGTGGACTATCAGAGCAGCTGTCACTTTACTGCTTGAATGTGGACTATCAGGGCAGCTGTTTCTTAACTGATTGAATGTGGACTATCTGAGCAGCTGTCACTTTACTGCTTGAATGTGGACTATCAGACCAGCTGTCACTTTACTGCTTGAATGTGGACTATCAGAGCAGCTGTTTCTTAACTAATTGAATGTGGACTATCAGAGCAGCTGTCACTTTACTGCTTGAATGTGGACTATCAGAGCAGCTGTCACTTTACTGCTTGAATGTGGACTATCAGACCAGCTGTTTCTTAACTGATTGAATGTGGACTATCTGAGCAGCTGTCACTTTACTGCTTGAATGTGGACTATCAGACCAGCTGTCACTTTACTGCTTGAATGTGGACTATCAGAGCAGCTGTTTCTTAACTAATTGAATGTGGACTATCAGAGCAGCTGTCACTTTACTGCTTGAATGTGGACTATCAGAGCAGCTGTCACTTTACTGCTTGAATGTGGACTATCAGACCAGCTGTTTCTTAACTGATTGAATGTGGACTATCTGAGCAGCTGTCACTTTACTGCTTGAATGTGGACTATCAGACCAGCTGTTTCTTAACTGACTCTTTACTGCAATGTAATCTATCAATATATCAATCTCTCAATATATCTCTTTATTAACACTTCTTGAAGGTTATCCTAGTTCTTTGCTCTTACGCCTTGCTCTGCTTCCAGAAACATCAGGAGGTCATCTGCAGCCATGTACTCTCCACTTGCATACCTGAATAAAGTAAACAACATAACTGAATATCATTCTGCAATATTTCTTTCTCTTTGCCATTGATATTGCCTAGAAAGGATCATGAAACAATTAAGTATTAACACTTTCCGACAAAACATCAAAATGACTATAAGGCATTCGGCAAAGTGCTAACATGTGGAGTAAATTAGAACTTAAACAAGTTGTGGTACTTCACCAGATCAGCAAATTCAAACAGACGAATAGCATCATGTGTCTGCCCAACCAGTTCATATTTCCATAGAAATTGGCATATTCTAACATCAATATGGTTACCTGTCATTGAAGTAGTTTAGTTACTGCATCCACATGGGCAGTGTGGGTAGCCAATGTGTTACCTAACTCCTTAGCTCTAACTTATAAAGTGAGATGCATGGCATAACTTACATAGCAATCTCTGTTAGAATATCTAAATCCTCACATAATGTGGATCAAAGTAATTATGAATCTGTGGTATCTCATGTTGCTACTGTCTGTGATAAAAAAAACTTACTTCTGAACCAAAAAAAATTTAGAGAGATGACTTTTGAAAATTCCAACATTAATCATGAGGGCCTTCTCACTGCCAAAGCAAGGAAAGCAGTGACACAGGGTGCCACGGTTAACCGTTCTGAACAGACGATGTATTTAGAGTTGTATATAGACAATATGCTTAATTTTCTGTGTCATATTCCATAATTTTAAGGAATACCCCATTGACTTATTGTGGTGTTAGGCTACCATATTGAAGAAATTTAAAGAATTCTCAATTATTATTTATTCATTCGTTTATGTAAAAGAAGGAAAAACTGGCAAGAAATTTTCCAAGATGTTACTAATGGATTGAAGACGAGATGCAAAAAACTATTAAACGCAAATGGCATTTTCCTTAATGTTTATACTAAATGCGATCAAACTGCGGGAATCACGCAATCCCGCGGGCCCGGGATAAAAGATAGTAGTAAAAACTGCTTTAGAGCTAATTGGATATTTATATGGTCTGATCTAATAGAGGTGGAGAGCAAACATAAGCAGCGGTGTGATGTTAGTAGTGATGTTAATTATATGAAGTTATTAACAAGTTAATGAAAGAAACAAAGCAAATAGAAATTTATTAAAGAAGGCTTTATACCTTATCTTACACAAATTTATGTATTTGAACATGAAAACATTGTCAGTGGAGAATATAATTCACTTATAATAGCATCCAATATGTAATTCCTTGAAAATCGAGATACACGAGGGAAAACAAACTTTTTCTGGGTACCCGGATACCCGATGGGTAACAGCTCTTGAGTACCAGGTTCACAAGTTTTGGAATGTGTAAACAGTACACAAAAGCTACTTTAATTCTTTTACAAACTTTTGATTTATTATTTGTACATATAGTACATGCTATTTCAAGCTTTATAACTCTTAACTGTTTTTCATATACTATTTATAAATATGCAACTTTCATGTACTTATACTGTATTTTAATAAACTTTAAGTGAAAACTAATGTTTGCTTAAGTTGATTTGTTTATCTTAACCTTGAAAACTACCTTTTTGTAAGCTGCGCAACTAAGATGAAATGTCTGACAAGGGTTAGGGAGTGTTGAACAAAGAAACACAGAATATATCTTGAAACGTCAACTTTGGCTAAGACAAGAATAGTATAAATATGAACACAGCACAGTCAGTAGATTTAAATCCTAGTATGGTTTGGCAAAATAACAGAAACCAACTGTTATACAGCAAATGATAAGAGCTGCAATCCTTGTACGGGGGAAGCCAAATGTACATGCACCAATAGCATAGTGATAATCATGACAACAACTCAATATAAAATCACTGAGCTACTCTAATCTATGGATACTTGCTTACTCACCTAACCAGGAGAAAATATATTTCTGGTCTTGTGGACATTTCCTTAAATAAATCCAAAAATTCAAGACTAGAGAGAGTTGGATGCGCATCCCCGGATCTTTTCTTGACCTGCGTCATTTCCTATAACACCAAACATAATTCAAAGTTCAATATACTGTAGTTTACATCATGTTTAAGAACATATGTTATTTTACTTCTTTCAAACACCATAAAGGTTTAATGAGCTTCCCACATCTTACAAATACAGTAAGTCTGTGCATATGTAAACAAGATGATGGTACAAAGATATGTGGTGTAATGACAGACGGACGGACGGACGGACGGACGGGCGGGCGGGCGGGCGGTCGGGCGGTCGGGCGGTCGGTCGGGCGGGCGGGCGGGCGGGCGGGCGGGCGGGCGGGCGGGCGGGCGGGCGGGCGGGCGGGCGGGCGGGCGGACGGACGGACGGACGGACAGACGGATAGACAGATAGATAGAAACTTTATTGTCCATTTCAGAAAACAGAAAATGGAAATGGACACACATTATCCTAATCTTATTCAACAACACACTCAAAAGGTACAACCACAAAAAATCAGACAATTAATCAACAGCAGGTATCACAAACATACAACTGCAGATACTGTAAACTGCAGATACAGTAAACTGCAGATACTGTAAACTGCAGATACAGTAAACTGCAGATACTGTAAACTGCAGATACTGTAAACTGCAGATACAGTAAACTGCAGATACAGTAAACTGCAGATACAGTAAACTGCAGATACTGTAAACTGCAGATACTGCAAACTGCAGATACTGCAAACTGCAGATACTGTAAACTGCAGATACTGTAAACTGCAGATACAGCAAACTGCAGATACTGTAAACTGCAGATACCGTAAACTGCAGGTACCGTAAACTGCAGGTACCGTTAACTGCAGATACAGTAAACTGCAGATACCGTAAACTGCAGATACCGTAAACTGCAGATACCGTAAACTGAAGATACAGTAAACTGCAGATACAGTAAACTGCAGATACTGTAAACTGCAGATACTGTAAACTGCAGGTACAGTAAACTGCAGGTACAGTTAACTGCAGATACCGTAAACTGCAGATACCGTAAACTGAAGATACAGTAAACTGCAGATACAGTAAACTGCAGATACTGTAAACTGCAGATACAGTAAACTGCAGCTACAGTAAACTGCAGATACTGTAAACTGCAGATACAGCAAACTGCAGATACTGTAAACTGCAGATACTGTAAACTGCAGATACAGTAAACTGCAGATACTGTAAACTGCAGATACAGTAAACTGCAGATACAGTAAACTGCAGATACTGTAAACTGCAGATACAGCAAACTGCAGATACTGTAAACTGCAGATACTGTAAACTGCAGATACAGTAAACTGCAGATACTGTAAACTGCAGATACTGTAAACTGCAGATACTGTAAACTGCAGATACTGTAAACTGCAGATACAGTAAACTGCAGATACTGTAAACTGCAGATACAGCAAACTGCAGATACTGTAAACTGCAGATACTGTAAACTGAAGATACTGTCAACTGCAGATACGGTAAACTGCAGATACTGTCAACTGCAGATACTGTAAACTGCAGATACAGTAAACTGCAGATACTGTAAACTGCAGATACAGTAAACTGCAGATACTGTAAACTGCAGATACTGTAAACTGAAGATACTGTAAACTGCAGATACAGCAAACTGCAGATACTGTAAACTGCAGATACTGTAAACTGCAGATACTGTAAACTGCAGATACAGTAAACTGCAGATACTGTAAACTGCAGATACTGTAAACTGAAGATACTGTCAACTGCAGATACGGTAAACTGCAGATACCTGTAAACTGCAGATACAGTAAACTGCAGAAACATTAAACTGCAGATACAGTAAACTGCAGATACAGTAAACTTAAGATACTGTTAACTGCAGATACTGTAAACTGCAGATACAGTAAACTGCAGATACAGTAAACGGCAGATACAGTAAACTGCAGAAACATTAAACTGCAGATACAGTAAACTGCAGATACTGTAAACTGCAGATACAGCAAACTGCAGATACAGTAAACTGCAGATACAGTAAACTGCAGATACAGTAAACTGTAGATACAGTAAACTGCAGGAACAGTGATTTGCAGATACTGTAAACTGCAGATCTGCAGTAAACTGCAGATACCGAAACTGGTTGAAACGGCAGGGAGGGCAAATTGAGTATGTATTGAGTATAACATTCACAAAGTAGACATTAATATGATCTTACAAACAGCTTACCTTGAATCTCTGCCTGACCCTACAGACTCACCAATACAAACAGCTTCTCTTGGATCGATGCCTGACCCTACAGACTCACCAATATTACAAACCGCTTATCTTGAATCTCTGCCTGACGCTACAAACTCACCAATATTACAAACAGCTTATCTTGAATCTCTGCCTGACCCTACAGATTCACCAATATTACAAACAGCTTACCTTGAATCTCTGCATTACCCTACAGACTCACCAATATTACAAACAACTTATCTTGAATCTCTGACTGACCCTACAGACTCACCAATATTACAAACAGCTTATCTTGAATCTCTGCCTGACCCTAAAGACTCACCAATATTACAAACAGCTTATCTTGAATCTCTGCTTGACCCTACAGACTCACCAATATTACAAACCGCTTATCTTGAATCTCTGCCTGACGCTACAGACTCACCAATATTACCTTCAATCTCTGCCTGACCCTACAGACTCACCAATATTACAAACAGCTTATCTTGAATCTCTGCCTGACCCTACAGACTCACCAATATTACAAACAGCTTATCTTGAATCTCTGCCTGACCCTATGGACTCACCAATATTACAAACAGCTTATCTTGAATCTCTGACTGACCCTACAGATTCACCAATATTACAAACAGCTTATCTTGAATCTCTGTCTGATCCTATGGACTCACCAATATTACAAACAGCTTACCTTGAATCTCTGCATGACCCTACAGACTCACCAATATTACAAACAGCTTATCTTGAATCTCTGCCTGACCCTACAGACTCACCAATATTACAAACAGCTTATCTTGAATCTCTGCTTGACCCTACAGACTCACCAATATTACAAACAGCTTATCTTGAATCTCTGCCTGACCCTACAGACTCACCAATATTACAAACAGCTTACCTTGAATCTCTGCCTGACCCTTGTAGAGGCAACACCATTGTTCAATTTCTTCATGAGTTGCATCACTTCGAATTCATCCAATTGCCCGACAGATGTACCTGCAGCCTTCTCAAACATATCATGGAGCCAAGTAACATAAATGTCAAGGAACACTGAAACATTTCAATAACAACAAACTCCTCCCTTTTGTGTTTGTGCAATGTACAAGTTTACCCTAAAACAATGGTTTGCAGTCTACCAGCTCTAATAACATGATGACTACATTCCATCCAGTACAATACACTGGGCCACATGTTACGCACTGTTGTATTATGATCCACAACATACTTAATACCCAAATATCCTGGGCCACAAGGTCCCCCCTGTGATATCATGATCCACAACATACTTAACACCCAAATATCCTGGGCCACAAGGTCCCCCCTGTGATATCATGATCCACAACATACTTAATACCCAAATATCCTGGGCCACAAGGTCCCCCCTGTGATATCATGATCCACAACATACTTAACACCCAAATATCCTGGGCCACAAGGTACCCCCTGTAATATCATGATCCACAACATACTTAATACCCAAATATCCTGGGCCACAAGGTCCCCCCTGTAATATCATGATCCACAACATACTTAATACCCAAATATCCTGGGCCACAAGGTCCCCCCTGTAATATCATGATCCACAACATACTTAATACCCAAATATCCTGGGCCACTAGGTCCCCCCTGTGATATCATGATCCACAACATACTTAACACCCAAATATCCTGGGCCACAAGGTCCCCCCTGTAATATCATGATCCACAACATACTTAATACCCAAATATCCTGGGCCACAAGGTCCCCCCTGTAATATCATGATCCACAACATACTTAACACCCAAATATCCTGGGCCACAAGGTCCCCCCTGTAATATCATGATCCACAACATACTTAATACCCAAATATCCTGGGCCACAAGGTCCCCCCTGTAATATCATGATCCACAACATACTTAATACCCAAATATCATTGGCCACAATGTAACTACGGTAATACCATGATCCACAACATACTAAATACCCAAATATCCTGGGCCACAAGGTCCCCCCTGTGATATCATGATCCACAACATACTTAATACCCAAATATCCTGGGCCACAAGGTCCCCCCTGTAATATCATGATCCACAACATACTAAATACCCAAATATCCTGGGCCACAAGGTCCCCCCTGTAATACCATGATCCACAACAGGCTTAATACCCAAATATCCTGGGCCACAAGGTCCCCCTGTAATATCATGATCCACAACATACTTAATACCCAAATATCCTGGGCCACAAGGTCCCCCTGTAATATCATGATCCACAACATACTTAATACCCAAATATCATTGGCCACAATGTAACCACGGTAATACCATGATCCACAACATACTAAATACCCAAATATCCTGGGCCACAAGGTCCCCCTGTGATATCATGATCCACAACATACTTAATACCCAAATATCCTGGGCCACAAGGTCCCCCCTGTAATATCATGATCCACAACATACTAAATACCCAAATATCCTGGGCCACAAGGTCCCCCCTGTAATACCATGATCCACAACATACTTAATACCCAAATATCATTGGCCACAATGTAACCACGGTAATATCATCATCCACAACATACTTAATACCCAAATATCCTGGGCCACAAGGTCCCCCCTGTAATATCATGATCCACAACATACTTAATACCCAAATATCCTGGGCCACAAGGTCCCCCCTGTAATACCATGATCCACAACAGGCTTAATACCCAAATATCCTGGGCCACAAGGTCCCCCTGTAATATCATGATCCACAACATACTTAATACCCAAATATCCTGGGCCACAAGGTCCCCCTGTAATATCATGATCCACAACATACTTAATACCCAAATATCCTGGGCCACAATGTAACCACGGTAATACCATGATCCACAACATACTTAATACCCAAATATCCTGGGCCACAAGGTCCCCTGTAATATCATGATCCACAACATACTTAATACCCAAATATCCTGGGCCACAAGGTCCCCCCTGTAATATCATGATCCACAACATACTAAATACCCAAATATCCTGGGCCACAAGGTCCCCCCTGTAATTCCATGATCCACAACAGGCTTAATACCCAAATATCCTGGGCCACAAGGTCCCCCTGTAATATCATGATCCACAACAGGCTTAATACCCAAATATCCTGGGCCACAAGGTCCCCCTGTAATACCATGATCCACAACATACTTAATACCCAAATATCCTGGGCCACAAGGTCCCCCCTGTAATACCATGATCCACAACAGGCTTAATACACAAATATCATTGGCCACAATGTAACCATGGTAATACCATAACCCACAATCTTCATTATACCTGCATATCATGGGCTGTAAGTTACACCCTCTCTAATATTACATTTCTTGCTCTGGACAGAAAATTTATGTATAAATGTGAAAGGTGTAAAGAGTTTCTTTATTTTGTGCTAGGAATTTTGGAAGGCAATATCCAATTTCGTGTAGCTCTTCGAAAAAAGTTGGGAAACTGAATGTTCGCAGCTGGACAGCGGCTGTGAAGTTAACAGCGATAACGAAAGTATTCCATGGATATCTTATAACCGCGTCACAACTTCAGCTAATGAACATATGGCGAGGCTAGATTACCCCATTGACTTAGTGTGGTGTTAGGCAACCATGTGGTAGAACGTAACAGCAATAATGGAAGTATTAAATGGATATCTTATAACTGCGTCACAATTTCAGCGAATAAACAGATGTTTAGGCTTAGCTAGATTCTCATTGACTTAGTGTGGTGTAAGGCTACCATTTGGAAAAACTTAAATTTATTCATTCGTTTATTTCATAGAAGGAAAAGCTGACAAAGAATTTTATGAGATGTTTATGGATTATAGACGGGATAACTAAAAAATAATAATCGCAAGTGGCTTTTTTCTAATCGTTTATTCTAAATGCGATCAAACTGCGCGAATCACGCAATCTCGCAGCTAATTCGAACCCTGGGCCTGCATAATAGATAGTAGTAGTAATAACTGTTTAAGAGCTTAATTGAATATTTATATGGTTTGATCCAATAGACATGAGGAGCAAGCATAAGCAGCCGCGGCAGTGCGGTGTTAGTAGTAATGCTAATTATATGAAGTTATTAACAAGTTAATGAAAAAAACAAAAGCAAATAGAAATTATTGAGGAAGGATTTATACCTTATCTTACACCTACATATTTGAACAATTTGGACCTGTGTAAACACTAGTCCTAACGTGTGGTGTAACAGCACCATTGATGTAAACAAATGTAGTTATTGCACACACTGTATCATTATTGTATACAATGTAGTTATTACACACACTGTATCATTATTTAAAACAATGTAGTTATAACACACTGTATCATTATTGTGTACAATGTAGTTATTGCACACACTGTATCATTTATGTATACAATGTAGTTATTGCACACACTGTATCATTAATGTATACAATGTAGTTATTGCACACACTGTATCATTATTTAATACAATGTAGTTATAACACACACTGTATCATTATTGTATACAATGTAGTTATTGCACACACTGTATCATTATTTAATACAATGTAGTTATAACACACACTGTATCATTATTGTATACAATGTAGTTATAACACACATATCATTATTGTATACAATGTAGTTATTGCACACACTGTATCATTATTGTATACAATGTAGTTATAACACACACTGTATCATTATTGTATACAATGTAGTTATTACACACACTGTATCATTATTGTATACAATGTAGTTATTGCACACACTGTATCATTATTGTATACAATGTAGTTATTACACACACTGTATCATTATTTAATACAATGTAGTTATAACACACACTGTATCATTATTGTATACAATGTAGTTATTGCACACACTGTATCATTAATGTATACAATGTAGTTATTACACACACTGTATCATTATTGTATACAATGTAGTTATTGCACACACTGTATCATTATTGTATACAATGTAGTTATTGCACACACTGTATCATTATTGTATACAATGTAGTTATTACACACACTGTATCATTATTGTATACAATGTAGTTATTGCACACACTGTATCATTATTGTATACAATGTAGTTATTACACACACTGTATCATTATTTAATACAATGTAGTTATAACACACACTGTATCATTATTGTATACAATGTAGTTATTGCACACACTGTATCATTATTGTATACAATGTAGTTATAACACACACTGTATCATTATTGTATATAATGTAGTTATTACACACACTGTATCATTATTGTATACAATGTAGTTATTGCACACACTGTATCATTAATGTATACAATGTAGTTATTACACACACTGTATCATTATTGTATACAATGTAGTTATTGCACACACTGTATCATTAATGTATACAATGTAGTTATTACACACACTGTATCATTATTGTATACAATGTAGTTATTGCACACACTGTATCATTAATGTATACAATGTAGTTATTACACACACTGTATCATTATTGTATACAATGTAGTTATTGCACACACTGTATCATTATTGTATACAATGTAGTTATAACACACACTGTATCATTATTGTATACAATGTAGTTATTACACACACTGTATCATTATTGTATACAATGTAGTTATTGCACACACTGTATCATTATTGTATACAATGTAGTTATTGCACACACTGTATCATTATTGTATACAATGTAGTTATTACACATACTGTATCATTATTGTATACAATGTAGTTATTGCACACACTGTATCATTAATGTACACAATGTAGTTATTACACATACTGTATCATTATTGTATACAATGTAGTTATAGCACACACTGTATCATTATTGTATACAATGTAGTTATTACACACACTGTATTGATCATTATTGTATACAATGTAGTTATTGCACACACTGTATCATTATTGTATACAATGTAGTTATTGCACACACTGTATCATTATTGTATACAATGTAGTTATTACACATACTGTATCATTATTGTATACAATGTAGTTATTGCACACACTGTATCATTAATGTACACAATGTAGTTATTACACATACTGTATCATTATTGTATACAATGTAGTTATTGCACACACTGTATCATTATTGTATACAATGTAGTTATAACACACTGTATCATTATTGTATACAATGTAGTTATTGCACACACTGTATCATTTATATATACAATGTAGTTATTACACACACTGTATCATTAATGTATACAATGTAGTTATTGCACACACTGTATCATTAATGTATACAATGTAGTTATTGCACACACTGTATCATTATTGTATACAATGTAGTTATTGCACACACTGTATCATTATTGTATACAATGTAGTTATTGCACACACTGTATCATTATTGTATACAATGTAGTTATTGCACACACTGTAAGGATATCGATCACGCATGTCTTGATTTCGTTCAACAGCTTCAGGAGCTGAAAGGAAAAAAAACAACATGTTTGAAACTTTCTTCTTCAAAGCTTATGATTGCATGTTTACTAAAAACAGATTGAAAGAGTTTTAAAACTCACTTCAGAAACAATAAGTACTGTAGCTCTCTGCTGGAATATAAACATGTTAATATTGCTTCATGGCCAGAAGGATAACAGTAATTCAACAAAGTGTACAGTATAAGATAATCCTGCAAGCTTTTCAAATAACAAAGAATAAAAGCAAACAAAATCACTATTAATGAAGACCACCTGAATGTGAAGAATTTTCTTGCCAAAAACTGAAATCAAATTTGATGATTAAACATTAACAGGTTTTTCTGCCTGCATGTCTACAACATACTGTAAGTACTTGCACAACTAACAAGTTAAAATAGCATTCGGACTACTAATCAGCAAAACTTCATTAATTGCAATCAACTAAATGTAAGTATGAATATATGCTAACACTTCAATCAAATTAAGGTTAGCATGAAATATGCTAACACTTCAATCAAATTAAGGTTGGCATGAAATATGCTAACACTTCAATCAAGTTAAGGTTAGCATGAAATATGCTAACACTTCAATCAAGTTAAGGTTAGCATGAAATATGCTAACACTTCAATCTGTGAATCTGAGAGAAAAGAATCTAGACTCAATAAGTAAACACTGTTACCATGTACAGGTGTTTAATACAAGTTCACATTGTAAACACAGGACATGTTGCAATGTACAGGTGTTTAATACAAGTTCACATTGTAAACACAGGACATGTTGCCATGTACAGGTGTTTGATACAAGTTCACATTTCAGTAACAGGACATGTTACCATGTACAGGTGTTTAATACAAGTTCACATTTCAGTAACACAGGACATGTTACCATGTACAGGTGTTTAATACAAGTTCACATTTCAGTAACACAGGACATGTTGCCATGTACAGGTGTTTAATACAAGTTCACATTGTAAACACAGGACATGTTGCCATGTACAGGTGTTTGATACAAGTTCACATTGTAAACACAGGACATGTTACCATGTACAGGTGTTTAATACAACTTCACATTGTAAACACAGGACATGTTGCAATGTACAGGTGTTTAAAGTTCACATTGTAAACACAGGACATGTTGCCATGTACAGGTGTTTAATACAAGTTCACATTGTAAACACAGGACATGTTACCATGTACAGGTGTTTAATACAAGTTCACATTTTCAGTAACACAGGACATGTTGCAATGTACATGTGTTTAATACAAGTTCACATTGTAAACACTGTTCTATTACCATGTACAGGTGTTTAATACAAGTTCACATTTCAGTAACACAGGACATGTTTCCATGTACAGGTGTTTAATACAAGTTCACATTGTAAACACAGGACTAGCGTTGTGCGGTAGTCGGATTTCACACAACCGGTAGTGTTGCAACATGAATCCCGGTATCGTAACTACAACCGGTATTTTCTTCAACTTTCATCTACGGTTCAAAGCACTTAGTTACGAGACAGTCAATGTCATACATTCAATATGCATAGCCTAGGCTATGTACATACTCTTACACGCACGTTCATAAAAAAAAATAACACGCTATATTAGGGCCTTTGTTTTTTAACATACACTTCCAAAAAGAAAAGCACAAACCTTGGAAAAAAGCAACCCACACCATCCTTCATTCATACTCGACGTACGATATTAGATTAACACGTTCGCACGTGGATTAAACTTGTAATCCGTACACAAACATAAATTGGGAGTTCCCCACTAATCCATGATATTGGAATAGGGCAACCCCTTCAAGTTCAAAAGTTCACAATGAAAAGTTTTTAACTATCAACAAGTCACCACGTGTTTGGAACTTCAGACAATAAGAATGTTACATAGGGGCTACGTAAATACGGGATTATAAACTACATACATAAGAATAGTACAGATTTATTTATATCGTTAATCGGCTTTTGTTTACTCCAGAAAATATACTTTCAATACGTACAATATCAATCTTTCGTACAAAAGATCTTAAAAATTAAAAAAGTAGCGAAAGATAAATATAAATGACATCGTGGAACCCCCCGCATTAATAAACGAATCCATTTCATTACATCATCAAATCTCAAGTACTGAACTGTTGTGTGTACCTGTACCGTACCCTAGGCTATAATAATATACAGTCCCATGCGAAGATGGGTTTAAACTGGATATACTCCCTGCGGTTTTGGCTCAAAATTGATTAAATCGTTATAATTATTATAACAAAATGAGGTGAAATGCATAAGAGTAAGATTTTGTACATGGGAACCTTGACAATCATCGTTTGAAGGAAGAATAAATAACGAAAATTTCAGAATAACTTTGAGGTCCCGTAACATGCTGAGCGCAAGTAACGTTCGATATTTAGTGTAGCCTAGGTGCAAATTACTACGTGATAAGTTGATTCGTTAATACATAGGTCTAGGCCAGTACGTAAATTGGTCAGATATTATTCAAACTAAGAACACAGAAACCAGAAAAAATCGTGTTTTGTTTTCTTTATTTCAAATAGTAACACGTAGAAATTTTTATTATGTCCGGGATTCCCGGGAATGATACCGAAACGAATGTAATAACCGGTTGTTTTCCCACTACCGGTAGTATTTACACATTGCTTTGTGATCGGGATTAGTCAATACCGGGATCGGGATACCGGGATTCACTTGACTACCGGGATCCCGCACAACCCTACACAGGACACGTTGTCATGTACAGGTGTTTAATACAAGTTCACATTTCAGTAACACAGGACATGTTGCCATGTACAGGTGTTTAATACAAGTTCACATTGTAAACACTGTTACCATGTACAGGTGATTAATACAAGTTCACATTGTAAACACAGGACATGTTGTCATGTACAGGTGTTTAATACAAGTTCACATTGTAAACACAGGACATGTTGCCATGTACAGGTGTTTAATACAAGTTCACATTTCAGAAATTGAAATGTTACCATGGGAACCATCAAAATGTTAGAAAGTCTTCACAGGTAATCTCAGAAAAAATGATTAATTGTTCATTTGAAATGTTAATAACTATATATACAATTTTCTTCAAAATTCTAAAAGGATCTTCTTGAAACTTAATATTTCCACTGTTTGCAACAAAATGTTAAATTAATCGAATAAAATAGTCAATTGACCATTTTTGTACAAAATGTCAACCTACAAATTCTAAAGGAGTAAGTGAAAGTAGTTTTTGCAGGAAATCAATGAATTGATAAACACATGACAGACATGAGTATTTCATCATCTTGAGCAACACTGTGCACTCATTATTAAATCCATGCACGATCTCTGCTAGAGCAGCAGCGGCAGCAGCTCACGATATTAAATGACTCTTATTGTCAAATCTTTAGATGACAGGTTTTTTAGATACATTCCTTGATTCACTGTGCCATCATCAGTCTGTCAATAGCAGACCTCACAGTACACAATCACACATCATTCAGATGTATACATCAGTAGTAGACTAGAGATAATTCTTTTATTTAATGAAAGCAGCATTCAGGTCAATCTGACTGCTTTTATTGATCTCCTTCACTGAATGTCACGAATCTATCAGGCTGGACTACTGTACGTAGTAGTAGTACAGGAGGTGTGTGTAGAGTTATATCGGAATACTTGGCCTAATTATAGACATCATGTCTCTACCACCAATCAAATCTTACTGTATATGTAAAGTACTGACATAGCAAGATCTCAGCATGATACAGTATGGATGCAGGCATACAGTTAGCACTAGAACATCAACTCAAATGGTTTGGATTTACAGTATACTGTCAGAGAGTACTTAATGCATCAGAGAGTTTGGCTGTATACATCTTACTATATATATTAAGATCTCAGCATGATAGAGTATGGATGCAGGCATACAGTTAGCACTAGAACATCAACTCAAATGGTTTGGATTTACAGTATACTGTCAGAGAGTACTCAATGCATCAGAGAGTTTGGCTGTATACATCTTACTATATATATTAAGATCTCAGCATGATAGAGTATGGATGCAGGCATACAGTTAGCACTAGAACATCAACTCAAATGGTTTGGATTTACAGTATACTGTCAGAGAGTACTCAATGCATCAGAGAGTTTGGCTGTATACATCTTACTATATATATATATATTAAGATCTCAGCATGATACAGTATGGATGCAGGCATACAGTTAGCACTAGAACATCAACTCAAATGGTTTGGATTTATACTGTCAAAGAGACAGACCTACAGTAGCAATAGTTTGGTTAGTACCCACTGCAGTCACACAATTGTAAACTGTGGCTTGTTGGATGGTTGTCAATGGTACACAGTCTACATATTACATACAGTGGTACACTATAGATTCATGGACCAGTATCTAGCACCACTTAGTCATTTGGTACAGAAGCTGAAAGCATAGCACCAAAGAGGACACTTTAATCTAACAGCACTGCAAACACCTTACATGAAAAGTTAATGATCAGTTCATTATTTCCCTTGATACTGATCCATACATAAAGAATGATACATACATATTATTGTATTATTTATATTAATGTATTATGTATATTAATGTATTTTGTATATTAATGTATTATGTATATAAATGTATTATTTATATTAATGTATTATGTATATTAATGTATTATGTACATATTAATGTATTATGTATATTAATGTATTATGTATATTAATGTATTATGTATATTAATGTATTATGTATATAAACTGTATTTATATTAATGTATTATTTACATATTAATGTATTATGTATATTAATGTATTATGTATATTAATGTATTATGTTTATTAATGTATTATGTATATTAATGTATTATGTATATAAATGTATTATTTATATTAATGTATTATGTATATTAATGTATTATTTACATATTAATGTATTATGTATGTAATCTATCATGCCCCTTGATCTGTTACTAGCACATTGTAACACAATCCTGATGTAAGAGATACTGATCTGCATACATAGACAATGTTCCATATATGTACAGTTCATTAATGTATTATTTATATTAATGCATCATGTACATACATACAGTATATTAATTAATTATGTAATGTAAATGTACAATTGTGTATTTTGCCCCTTGATCTGTTAAGTTGTATCCTGATGTAAGAGATACTGATGCATACAGAATGTTCCATAGTCAACCAAAGCTTTGATGACTGGCTGGTAATTACCAGTATTGAATACCGCTTACTGTTGTAACCAGCATACAATGACATGCAATCAATATACATTGTGCAGCATCTAGCTAAGTACAGTATTCATCAGGTACATCTTAGCTGTTTATTGTTGTAAATGTAAAGACCATGATCAGTGAGTGGTGAGGGTCAGTTACTGTACAGCACTGGTAATATACAGCACAATAACTAGCACCAAGATCATTACATGGCATTAATGGGGCAAAACATTGACCAGTTACTGATTTCAGATATTTAAATGGGTCCCAAGTTTACAATATTAGAGACATTCCAGAATCTTTTTGGTGTTTATATTTAACTGTTGTATAACTATTTAGTTTTTTACAAAGAAATAAGAAGATTTACCGTTAATTGTATAATATCTATAGATATCTGCAGAGGGAGATACAGGACGAACAAAAACTTGTTTTTTGCACCAAAACACTCAAACTAAAAATGCTCTGAAAGTAAAAGTGCAACAACCATGCCTTTATCATTTTTTAATTTTATTTGTAGTAAGCTACTAAGCATTTAGGTTAAATTAGTTTGTGAGGTTTTGTTGAGTAATGATATCATTACTCTTGGCGCTTTACAGAATATCTAAAGAAACATAGTTGTTTATCCCTATTAAAATCTAAAAAAAATAATCAAAGTTGTGACGTACATGACATTGGTATTTGGAATCTACCGAATTAGCATAATGAATTCACAAAAAGCAAACTTTTTTCAAAATTGCTGGCTGGTAGATCAAATTTCAAATGTCCCATGATACATCACACTGATATTTTAATTATGCAAATTAGCAACCTGTTATTAATGGAATATGGACAAAATTTGTCAATATAATAGACCTTGAAAACTTAAGTTATTCAGCTTCAAAATGATACTAGTATGTACTCACTATTCTAATGAAATTTAAAATTTGACTTTATACAGTAGGATAGAATAGCTTGGAATTGCAGTGTTAGCTTAAAGGCACTTAGACTGTGTTCTATCATTGTAACATCAGTTGCAATATGTAGCATGTTGGTCTGTTGGATAAGAATGACAAAACTGGAGTATGTTTTTGATGCCTCCCCTTCCTCTCCCCCTGCCCCACCCCTCCCCCTCCTACTTACTGATCTACAATAATAGTAATATGTAAAAAATTATGTGAATGTAATAGAATGGTAGAATGAAGCCAGAATTAATTACTTTAGTG
This sequence comes from Apostichopus japonicus, assembly GCF_037975245.1. NCBI lineage: Eukaryota > Metazoa > Echinodermata > Holothuroidea > Aspidochirotida > Stichopodidae > Apostichopus > Apostichopus japonicus. The sequence continues at coordinate 45,985,040 of NC_092576.1, forward strand.
TATTTCTGAAAGCAGATTGCTTCACTGGTCATAATATAAAACCTTCACTAACCGCAGGTTATAAATTATGTACAGGTAACAAGTTAACAAATGGTTTTTAATGTTCAGTGTGATGGGTGTCAAAGGATAGTAAGAGGATTTTGGTGTCATGAAAGGTCTAGGAAAGATAGGAGGCTTGTGAGGGATGGGTAGACTTGGATGAAGGACACCTATTTAGTGTGGTGAGGTGACTAAGATGGTGACAAGGCATTGAGATGATGGGAGGGGATGTGAGGGATGGGTAGACTTGGATGAAGGGCACCTACTGTATTTAGTGTGGTAAGGTGACTAAGATGGTGGCAAGGCATTGAGATGATGGGAGGGGATGTGAGGGGATGGGTAGAGTTGGATGAAGGGCACCTATTTAGTGTGGTGAGGTGATTAAGATGGTGACAAGGCATTGAGATGATGGGAGGGGATGTGAGGGATGGGTAGAATTGGATGAAGGGCACCTATTTAGTGTGGTGAGGTGATTAAGATGGTGACAAGGCATTGAGATGATGGGAGGGGATGTGAGGGATGGGTAGACTTGGATGAAGGGCACCTACTGTATTTAGTGTGGTGAGGTGACTAAGATGGTGGCAAGGCATTGAGATGATGGGAGGGGATGTGAGGGGATGGGTAGACTTGGATGAAGGGCACCTATTTAGTGTGGTGAGGTGATTAAGATGGTGACAAGGCATTGAGATGATGGGAGGGGATGTGAGGGATGGGTAGACTTGGATGAAGGGCACCTATTTAGTGTGGTGAGGTGATTAAGGTGGTGACAAGGCATTGGAATGATGGGAGGGGATGTGAGGGATGGGTAGACTTGGATGAAGGGCACCTATTTAGTGTGGTGAGATGACTAAGATGGTGGCAAGGCATTGAGATGATGGGAGGGGATGTGAGGGGATGGGTAGACTTGGATGAAGGGCACCTATTTAGTGTGGTGAGGTGACTAAGATGGTGGCAAGGCATTGAGATGATGGGAGGCATGTGATGGATGGGTAGACTTGGATAAAGGCTATTTAGTGTGGTGAGGTGACTAAGATGGTGGCAAAGCATTGAGATGATGGGAGGGATGTGAGGGGATGGGTAGACTTGGATGAAGGGCACCTATTTAGTGTGGTGAGGTGACTAAGATGGTGGCAAGGCATTGAGATGATGGGAGGGATGTGAGGGGATGGGTAGACTTGGAGGAAGGGCACCTATTTAGTGTGGTGAGGTGACTAAGATGGTGGCAAGGCATTGAGATGATGGGAGGGATGCCTTAATTGTGGTGCTGTTTCTGGTATGTGCAATCCCTGAATATATAATCATAAATTTACTCAGAGATACATAACCTGACTATTTCTTGGATTTATTCTGCTGGTGGGAATACTTACTTCGATTGGTTCCAGTTAAATATGCCAGTCCAGTCACCCAGATGTTTGCCTCATCTGGTGATGAAGCCACCAAGTCCAGGCTCTGGTAATTATCTCCAAAGATTATAGAGAAGGAACAATCTTCAGGAAATGACACAGAAGAACTGTCACAAATCCTGAATGTTTCAGTATTTTTTCCTAGTCGCACCTCTTTGATGTTATCAACAAGAACTGTAAAGGAAACAAAGATGTGATGTTTGATGTTAGCATTGTATTAACCACCAACGTATGTAGTCTAGATAGTGTCCTGATATTTCGGGCGCACAGTGTTAAAAGGTTACCAGTTTTTCCTAGGTGCTAAGGTTGTGAGGGGACAGGTAAGGGAGGAAAGAAGTACATACTAACCACCAACATATATGTAGCCTACATAGTGGAACCAAGATATGCTCAAGTACATACTAACCACCAACATATGTAGTCTACATAATGGAACCAAGATATGCTCAAGTACATACTAACCTCCAACATATGTAGCATACATAGTGGAACCAAGATATGCTCAAGTACATACTAACCACCAACATATATGTAGCCTACATAGTGGAACCAAGATATGCTCAAGTACATACTAACCACCAACATATGTAGCCTACATAGTGGAACCAAGATATGCTCAAGTACATACTAACCACCAACATATGTAGCCTACATAGTGGAACCAAGATATGCTCAAGTACATACTAACCACCAACATATGTAGCCTACATAGTGGAACTAAGATATACTCAAGTACATACTAACCACTAACATAAGTAGCCTACATAGTGGAACCAAGATATGCTCAAGTACATACTAACCACCAACATATATGCAGCCTACATAGTGGAACCAAGATATGCTCAAGTACATACTAACCACCAACATATGTAGCCTACATAGTGGAACCAAGATATGCTCAAGTACATACTAACCACCAACATATGTAGCCTACATAGTGGAACCAAGATATGCTCAAGTACATACTAACCACCAACATATATGTAGCCTACATAGTGGAACCAAGATATGCTCAAGTACATACTAACCATATGTAGCCTACATAGTGGAACCGAGATATGCTCAAGTACATACTAACCACCAACATATATGTAGCCTACATAGTGGAACCAAGATATGCTTAAGTACATACTAACCACCAACATATGTAGCCTACATAGTGGAACCAAGATATGCTCAAGTACATACTAACCACCAACATATGTAGCCTACATAGTGGAACCAAGATATGCTCAAGTACATACTTAACCATATGTAGCCTACATAGTGGAACCAAGATATGCTCAAGTGCATACTAACCACCAACATATATAGCCTACATAGTGGAACCAAGATATGCTCAAGTACATACTAACCACCAACATATGTAGCCTACATAGTGGAACCAAGATATGCTCAAGTACATACTAACCACCAACATATGTAGCCTACATAGTGGAACCAAGATATGCTCAAGTACATTCTAACCACCAACATATGTAGCCTACATAGTGGAACCAAGATATGCTCAATTAAATTAATTCTATAAAACAATGCAGTGTACAGTAGTTAACGTGGCTAATTATTCTTGAACAATCCAAACAGTATATACTGTTATAAATACTGTCAGTATTCCTTCTTCCTAACTAGAACAACTGTATTTGTGTACAAACACTTGTCATTGTAGTGCCTGGTGAAGGTCAAAGTTAGTTTGTTGTTCATAGTCAATGGAGGGGTCTTTGTTACTGCAACCACGTTCACGAAGGAGCCAGTTCGGAGTTTGGTCCTTTAACGTAGGCCAAAACTAGGCTATATTGTGTAATGTGTATAAACAGTACTCTAGGTAGCATGCATCTGCCATATAAACGAAAAAATGATAACTAAACCTAATTTGCTGAAAATTGCATGGAAGGCCTTACGAACGATTAATCTTACGAATACATGTAGGCCTAAAGTCTATCAAATGTGCAAAAGTAAGTCTATTAAAAACTGCTTGGTCGATTTCCTGGCCCTGGCTTATCATCATCCAAACCATGTAATATATGCCATACACGGCCATAGTATAATAACGCCCTGCCCCAATAAGAACGTTACTATTGCCTATGTTGCAAGGGCTGAAGTATTACAGATAACGCTGAGTCGTTGCGGATAAATGCGGTTAACATTTGTTGCGTGCAACTTTTTTGAAGGATGTTGTTTAAGTGTTCAAGTAGAGAATTTTACGTATTGTTTTGAAGTAGTATGCTACTCGAAGCCAACCTGTGAATCCCAATATTGTAACGCCATGCGCACTAGCCCTTTTGTTAAATATCCTTACTCCCTATGATAGAATTACAGACACTCAGTGGCTTTTCTTATTCATTCAACTTTTACAAGAGCTCTTCTGTTACCTATCCTTACTCCCTATGATAGAATTACAGACACTCAGTGGCTTTTCTTATTCATTCAACTTTTACAAGAGCTCTTCTGTTACCTATCCTTACTCCCTATGATAGAATTACAGACACTCAGTGGCTTTTCTTATTCATTCAACTTTTACAAGAGCTCTTCTGTTACCTATCCTTACTCCCTATGATAGAATTACAGACACTCAGTGGCTTTTCTTATTCATTCAGCTGTCACAAGAGCTCTTCTGTTACCTATCCTTACTCCCTATGATACAGTAGAATTACAGACACTCAGTGGCTTTTCTTATTCATTCAGCTGTCATTCAGCTGATAATTACCTATTACTGTCTGAATTGATAACAATGACCTATTATTATCTGAATTGATAACAATGACCTATTATTATCTGAATTGTGTAACAGAAATCTGTTGACTCACCCCTGGCTCTGTCTGGCTTCTTGGAAGATGGGTGCCATTTTATTTCTTGGTGGTCTTCACTGAGAGAGAAAATTCTGTGGAACTGACGTGAGGGTGCACGTAACTTGATCAATTCACTACCAGCCTGCATAATAGCAATACAATCTGAAACTGAATAAGAATTTGCTAAACGTTAAATAGGCTTGAATACGATCATATTTCACTCTACTTCCTTACTCTAACCCTACATTTTAAATTATTTAATCTAGAGAGAGATACAATATCAGATATCATCCATGTTTATTATTATTGCTTCTATATACATGTACTAAATGTAGTTTTAGGGATATGACCTAGCAGCTGCAATCAGGATGCACCAAGCACTTGCAATGACAAGCTGCTTCTTATATGTATTGCACAAAATATGTACCTTATGTAGGCAAAGATGATGAAATCAACAAACAACATTTTGTGTACCAGACTAAACACTTCAGGGATCAAATATAACAGATGTCCGACATCCGAGACAACCAAAACTCATGTTGGACTATTAAAACCCTGCTTACAGTAGGTTTGACAGACGAATAGCTTATTTGCCGTATGTGTTCAACACTTCAAACAAAACTTGTCAATTCAAAGGAGATTAGAAGCATACCCGGAGATTAGAAGTATACCCAGTTATACATGTTTATGATGAGGATGTCTTTTCCAAGGGTATTTGAAGCATACCGGGTTATACATGTTTATGATTGGGACATGTCAATTCAAAGGAGATCAGAAGCACACCCGGTTACATGTTTATGATTGGGATGTCTATTCAAAGGAGATTAGAAGCATACCCGGTTATACATGTTTACAGTATGATTGGGACATGTCTTTTCAAAGGAGATTAGAAGCATACCAGGTTATACATGTTTATGATTGGGATGTCTATTCAAAGGAGATTAGAAGCATACTCGGTTACATGTTTATGATTGGGATGTCTATTCAAAGGAGATTAGAAGCATACCCGGTTATACATGTTTATGATTGGGATGTTGGGATGTCTATTCAAATGAGATTAGAAGCATACCTGGTTATACATGTTTATGATTGGGATGTCTTTTCAAAGGAGATTAGAAGCATACCAGGTTATACATGTTTATGATTGGGATGTCTATTCAAAGGAGATTAGAAGCATACTCGGTTACATGTTTATGATTGGGATGTCTATTCAAAGGAGATTAGAAGCATACCCGGTTATACATGTTTATGATTGGGATGTTGGGATGTCTATTCAAATGAGATTAGAAGCATACCTGGTTATACATGTTTATGATTGGGATGTCTTTTCAAAGGAGATTAGAAGCATACCCGGTTATACATGTTTATGATTGGGATGTTGGGATGTCTATTCAAATGAGATTAGAAGCATACCTGGTTATACATGTTTATGATTGGGATGTCTATTCAAAGGAGATCAGAAGCATACCCGGTTACATATTTATGATTGGGATGTCTATTCAAAGGAGATTAGAAGCATACCCGGTTATACATGTTTATGATTGGGATGTCTATTCAAAGTAGATAAGAAGCATACCTGGTTATACATGTTTATGATTGGGATGTCTATTCAAAGGAGATTAGAAGCATTCCGGTTACATGTTTATGATTGGGATGTCTATTCAAAGGAGATTAGAAGCATACCCGGTTATACATGTTTATGATTGGGATGTCTATTCAAAGTAGATAAGAAGCATACCTGGTTATACATGTTTATGATTGGGATGTCTATTCAAAGGAGATTAGAAGCATACTCGGTTACATGTTTATGATTGGGATGTCTATTCAAAGGAGATTAGAAGCATACCCGGTTATACATGTTTATGATTGGGATGTTGGGATGTCTATTCAAATGAGATTAGAAGCATACCTGGTTATACATGTTTATGATTGGGATGTCTTTTCAAAGGAGATTAGAAGCATACCAGGTTATACATGTTTATGATTGGGATGTCTATTCAAAGGAGATTAGAAGCATACTCGGTTACATGTTTATGATTGGGATGTCTATTCAAAGGAGATTAGAAGCATACCCGGTTATACATGTTTATGATTGGGATGTTGGGATGTCTATTCAAATGAGATTAGAAGCATACCTGGTTATACATGTTTATGATTGGGATGTCTTTTCAAAGGAGATTAGAAGCATACCCGGTTATACATGTTTATGATTGGGATGTTGGGATGTCTATTCAAATGAGATTAGAAGCATACCTGGTTATACATGTTTATGATTGGGATGTCTATTCAAAGGAGATCAGAAGCATACCCGGTTACATATTTATGATTGGGATGTCTATTCAAAGGAGATTAGAAGCATACCCGGTTATACATGTTTATGATTGGGATGTCTATTCAAAGTAGATAAGAAGCATACCTGGTTATACATGTTTATGATTGGGATGTCTATTCAAAGGAGATTAGAAGCATTCCGGTTATTAGTCTACGCCTTCGAGTACGAGTCGAGAATGATTAAGACTGCCACTAAATATGAGCAATCAGGAAGTCAAAGTTCGATGTTGAACAATCATGTTGGTAATCATGCATAACATTAAATCTTGCATTAAGCCAGTTTCACGAAAATGATGAAATGATAAGTAATCGGTAATAACCGCTTATTATATCCTGCAACATACTGAGCCAAAGTAACTTTAGATATTTGGTGTAGCCTAGCTCATAATTATTACGTGAAAGGTAGATTCCTTAGCTTTAGGCCAGTACATACATTGATCAGATATTTTTTACACTACAGTAAGAACTATAATAATACCCAGGTATTGGAAGATAAACATGGAAGGATGCTAACTGAAGCTGAGCCAATTAAAGCAAGGTGGATAGAATACATAGAAGATCTGTATGGAAAGTCTGCAAAACCAAATGAGCTCCCCTTGGAGGAAGAACAACACATACAAATTGATGACATCGGACCGGACCTATTGGAAAGCGAGATAAGAGCGGCGATAACCAGACTGAAAGGAGGAAAAGCAGAAGGAGAAGATGGCATCCCCGCCGAATTCATAGCAGCCTTAGACAAGGGAGCACAGAGAGAATTTTTCAACATCTGTATGGATATTTACCAAGGCGGTAAATGGCCTGATGATTTCTGCAGAAGCATTCTCGTGCCATTGCAGAAGAAGAAGAATACAACTAAGTGTGAAGAACATCGAACTATCAGTCTAATATCCCATGCATCAAAAGTTCTCCTACATGTGCTCACAACCAGACTGGAGAAACATGCCAACGAATGGATAGGAAGAGATCAATTTGGATTTAGAAAAGGCTGTGGAACTAGGGAGGCGATTGGAATTATGTGAGTACTAAGTGAGCGCGGCATAGAATTCAATCAAGATGTGTTTGTCTGTTTTGTGGACTTCGAGAAGGCCTTTGACCGGGTAAACTGGAGCAAGTTAATGGAGATTCTAAAGAAGATTGGTATAGACTGGAGGGACAGAAAGCTCATCGCCGAGTTGTACATGAAACAGACAGCGGTAGTAAGAACTACCATGGGCAAAACAAAATCAGCCACAATAGGGAGAGGAGTGAGATAAGGATGTCTTATGTCTCCAGTCCTATTTAACATCTACGCAGAAGCCATGATAATTGACGCACTTGATGAAATTCAAGAAGGAATACAAGTTGGAGGACAATGGATAAAGTCGGTACGTTTTGCAGATGACCAGGCAATGTTAGCAAGCACGGAGGCTGGACTTCAACGTATGATGGAGAATACCAACAGAGTTGTCAACCAGTATGGGATGAGGATTAACATGAAGAAAACGAAAGTCATGAAGATTGGAAGGGAACAAAGGAGAGTTCACATAGAGATAGAGGGGAAGGAACTTGAACAGGTCAGAGCAAGAGTGGCAATGGCCAAGGAAACTTTCAAACTACACAACTCTCTTTTTACTGCTAGTCTTGAGTTACAATTAAAGAAGAGACTAATGAAATGTTTTGTGTGGAGTGTATTCCTGTATGGCTCAGAAACCTGGACACTAAGGAAAGAGGACAGAAAAAGAATAGACGCATTGGAGATGTGGCTATGGAGAAAGTCTGAGAACATAAAGTGGTCAGACATGGTCACAAAGGAAGTTCTACAGAGGGTTGGTGAGGTCCGCAGGCTGGGAGAAACTATTAAGCTGAGAACGAAAAGGTGGATTGGGCACATCTTGAGACATGACGGACTACTGAAAGATGTGCTTGAAGGTAGAATGAACGGGAAGCGACCAAGAGGGAGAAAGACAATAATGTTGATGGATGATATCAGAGATGGTAGAAATTATTTCACTATGAAAAGGAATGCAGAAGAGCGGTTATTATGATTTTGTGTTTGGTGAGGGACCTGCCTTAAGGCAGATCACCTTTAGAGAGAGAGAGAAGAACACAGATACCAGAAATAAACGTGTTTTGTTTCCTTTGTATTTCAAATAGTAACACGTAGATATTTTTTATTATGTCCAGGATTCCCGGGAAAGATATCGAATGTAATAACCAGTTATTTTCCCACTAGCGGTAGTCTTTACACATTGCTTTGTGATCGGAATTCGTCAATACTGGGATCTGGATACCGGGATTCACTTGACTACCGGGATTCACTTGACTACCGGGATCACAACATAGGCAGCAATGATTTCAATATGAGATTGATGTACAGCTAACAAGTGATCCCTGTGGTTGGGTGTGCCCACTTTACTCAGCAATGATTTCAATATGAGATTGATGTACAGCTAACAAGTGATCCCTGTGGTTGGGTGTGCCCACTTTACTCAGCAATGATTTCAATATGAGATTGATGTACAGCTACATGTAACAAGTAATATACTTGATCCCTGTGGTTGGGTGTGCCCACTTTACTAAGCAATGATTTCAATATGAGATTGATGTACAGCTAACAAGTAATATACTTGATGCCTGTGGTTTGGTGTGCCCACTTTACTAACAGTTGGCATCCTCTAAGTTCAACTGTTACTGTATAATCTTCATTATGAATTCCATTACAGGATAAACAAATGAGATGAAACCATTGAAGCTAGGCCAAGGAACATCTGTTACAAATATTATTAGTAGATACTGTAGTGGTTATGCCTTAAATAAGTAGCCGAATATATTGGCTAGCCACAGTTATTATCCTATGAAGGCTAGCCGCAGTTACAGTACTAGCCTAGTATTAGGGCTAGCCACACTAACTAGCCTATATAGGCTAGCCACACTAACTAGCCTATATAGGCTAGCCACACTAACTAGCCTATATAGGCTAGCCACAGTTACTAAACTCGAAGGACTGCACGTCAACAGCCACATCAGGGGCAATTTGTGCAGTACCACACCAAGCATGGTCTTTAATGTACATCTGCCTGATGTCCTCACATGTGTCCAATTAATGTTTTTGATAAAGAAATGAGGGACAATGTTTTTATCTGAATATTTCATTCTCTTGATCTGAGAATGGGCAAAATTTGTTGTCAAAAGAAGTTCATTGTCATGAGAGATTATCGGTACCAAGTTAGAATCTGTACCATTCGATTATACCCCTAACCCTACCTCCTAACCATAATTCCTAACCCCTAACCCTATTCCCTTTTTTGCCCCTTGTTATCTTGGTGGTAAATATGCAGACCTAGGCAATATATCTTTCCGATTCACAGCGGCCTTGACCGGAGAAATACAACAAACAATGGATAGCCTAGACTCATTGAAAACGTATACCTGGGGACCTTGTGCAGTTGGCACTAGGCGCACTCATTGTACTCAAGGCCTCGCATCTTGTATTCAGTAAGCTAGCGTACATAATTAACATTGTCTTCGGGAACTTACCTTTCGATATCGGCTTATCTTCAGGAAAACTAGAAAACGAAACCGTTTTCTTCCGAGAGTTTTTCCTGGAATTATCCTTCATGATGCTTGGTTTCCTAGGGATACCAGATTTCCCTGAGAAGGACGATTCATCTTCAGGTTCATCGGAACATTTGTCTTGATCTTGTAGTGCTGTGTTCTGCATGATCGCAACTTCCTGCCCCTCGGAATCCATTTTGCACGACAATACTGTTTGTACAGTGCAGAATAGTGTTCGCTTCAATATGTGTGTTACAACGACCACAGTATTGTGGCATTACACTAGTGCGTACCGGGGAAGGCCTAACACATAGGTTAACACAAAACAAAAACATTCTGCAATGCCGCCACCATTTTTACAGCAGACTGACACTGGACAGTCACCTCTCCAGGAGGAAGGGGAAAGAGGTAGGGCATAGGGGAGAGAAAGTGTCCATATGAGAGGTAGGGCATAGGGGAGAGAAAGTGTCCATATGAGAGGTAGGGCATAGGAGAGAGAGAAAGTGTCCATATGAGAGGTAGGGCATAGGGAGAGAAAGTGTCCCTATGAGAGGTAGGGCATAGGAGAGAGGAAGTGTCCCTATGAGAGGTAGGGCATAGGAGAGAGAAAGTGTCCATATGAGAGGTAGGGCATAGGAGAGAGAAAGTGTCCATATGAGAGGTAGGGCATAGGAGAGAGAGAGAGTTTCCATATGAGAGGTAGGGCATAGGGGAGAGAAAGTGTCCATATGAGAGGTAGGGCATAGGGGAGAGAAAGTGTCCATATGAGAGGTAGGGCATAGGGGAGAGAAAGTGTCCATATGAGAGGTAGGGCATAGGGGAGAGAAAGTGTCCCTATGAGAGAAAGAGTGGAGAGAGGGGAATTCCCCAGAAAGTTAAAGTATCGAAATACTAGAGCAACGGTTTTCTTGAAATGTCATGAAATAGATTGCGTTTTTCGTGAAATAGCTTTCAGGGTGACGATCCATTCGGTATAAGTAACACGATCGGTCGGTGTTTATGTGAAACAGTTGCGGCGTCTGCTCACATGTACGCGATTTCGAAAATAGTTATTGCCGAAAATATTGATACCTTATAGTAAGAATTGTCGTGGAATAAAGTAACCATGTCTTTTAAACATGTCTTTGAAAGTTTGATACAACAAGTTTAATGGCTTTAAGAACTCGGTCAGGACCACCTGCAACTCGCGTATATTAAAGAAGAATACATGTTCAAAGGGTTTCGGGTTCATTCTATCTTAGGTACCATTCCAACCGGTCACACAGTCACATACGTCAGCAGAAACTCTAGGTGTCTTGGGTGGGGCACGACAAATTTCGTCTTTCGATAACCGGTTAAAAGGGAGTGAAGATTTGCTTACAAAGGAATGTCTAATGTCCGGTAATCTGACCTAGTTTCGAATGAGGTGTAACAGAAGTGTTAGACACCACCATCGATCCCAGAAAAATACACACACAGCTTGCTACCGTCATTAATTAGACACTAGTGTACAGTCAATACATGCAGCTAAGGTCATTACCCACAACACAGTGTACATAGCAGCGATGGACATCTCAGGTCTAGATAACAGATAACAAGGTATTACGTTTCATTGCTGTGTGCATTTTGTAGCGAAAAGAAAACAACTTCACTTGCAAGCAACAGAAAGTTAACCCTGTAGAGGGCGGCACGCGAGTCTTATAACCGGTTCACAAAAAAGGAAAGTAAATTAACTGTTTCACCGTTAACTGTCAAATTTGTTATTTGTAGACCCAACATTTAACAAGAGAGTACAGTTTAATTTTAGTTCAGCTTAAGTTTGTTACTACCTTGATTTCCTGCATAACCGATGAACACAATGTTAATGTACTAGTTATGATCATAACACAGTTATTCTGGTTCTTACAATAAAAACGGTAGATCAGTTTGCATGGGGTCTCGAAAACCTCACCTTTGATCTCAAACCTTAGATGTTGGTTATTGAATATTGAACTTGTTATTAAAACAAAATCATGTTAAATGTGTGACATTTAACCTTGATATGGTTTGTAATGTTGACTTTTTTGACTGGAATTTGGTGCCGCCACTGCCCTGGAGTGGGCGGAAAGTGGGACAGGAGTACGGATGGTACAGAGAAAGGGCTATCATAAACTATCGCATTACATATAATTGGCAGTGGGCGGAAAGTGGGACAGGAGTACGGAGGGTACAGAGAAAGGGCTATCATAAACTATCGCATTACATATAATTGGCAGTGGGCGGAAAGTGGGACAGGAGTACGGAGGGTACAGAGAAAGGGCTATCATAAACTATCGCATTACATATAATTGGGAGTGGGCGGAAAGTGGGACAGGAGTACGGAGGGTACAGAGAAAGGGCTATCATAAACTATCGCATTACATATAATTGGCAGTGGGCGGAAAGTGGGACAGGAGTACGGAGGGTACAGAGAAAGGGCTATCATAAACTATCGCATTACATATAATTGGCAGTGGGCGGAAAGTGGGACAGGAGTACGGAGGGTACAGAGAAAGGGCTATCATAAACTATCGCATTACATATAATTGGCAGTGGGCGGAAAGTGGGACAGGAGTACGGAGGGTACAGAGAAAGGGCTATCATAAACTATCGCATTACATATAATTGGGAGTGGGCGGAAAGTGGGACAGGGGTACGGAGGGTACAGAGAAAGGGCTATCATAAACTATCGCATTACATATAATTGGCAGTGGGCGGAAAGTGGGACAGGAGTACGGAGGGTACAGAGAAAGGGCTATCATAAACTATCGCATTACATATAATTGGGAGTGGGCGGAAAGTGGGACAGGAGTACGGAGGGTACAGAGAAAGGGCTATCATAAACTATCGCATTACATATAATTGGCAGTGGGCGGAAAGTGGGACAGGAGTACGGAGGGTACAGAGAAAGGGCTATCATAAACTATCGCATTACATATAATTGGCAGTGGGCGGAAAGTGGGACAGGAGTACGGAGGGTACAGAGAAAGGGCTATCATAAACTATCGCATTACATATAATTGGCAGTGGGCGGAAAGTGGGACAGGAGTACGGAGGGTACAGAGAAAGGGCTATCATAAACTATCGCATTACATATAATTGGGAGTGGGCGGAAAGTGGGACAGGAGTACGGAGGGTACAGAGAAAGGGCTATCATAAACTATCGCATTACATATAATTGGCAGTGGGCGGAAAGTGGGACAGGAGTACGGAGTGTACAGAGAAAGGGCTATCATAAACTATCGCATTACATATAATTGGCAGTGGGCGGAAAGTGGGACAGGAGTACGGAGTGTACAGAGAAAGGGCTATCATAAACTATCCATTACATATAATTGGCAGTGGGCGGAAAGTGGGACAGGAGTATGCCTGCTACAGCGAAAGGGCTATCATAAACTATCGCATTACATATAATTGGGAGTGGGCGGAAAGAGTGACAGGAGTATGCCGTGTACAGAGTAAGGGCTATCATAAACTATCGCATTACATATAATTGATATTGAAATATGCATACAAGCTTGAATCAAATCCACAGTCTTCATCAAACTTCTATGATATGTTGCTAAATATGTACAAATCTAACTAGGGTCACATATTTAAATTGTAGTTATTTCTGTGTCGTTAACCGAAAGAAAATATTGGGATCTATTTTGTGTTTTTTTTAATCTATTCCTTTAGTTTCGAAGCATCAAACGAAGATATTTAAATGAAGAATTCTTTATCGTATAAGGGTCAAGAAGGTCATCTATTCCGGTGCGTCAAATATATTCCTAACCAAAGTTTATGGACCGCTACGTGTTTGTGCGGGGCGACGTGGGTGAATATGAATATGAATATGAAATAAGATTCTGCAGTAGATTTGCCTTACTGGCATGCTCCTACACCAAAATGTGACCAAATATCTTGGCGATTTACTTTTATTTGAAACTACTTGAGTATGTTATCCACGTAATTCCACTGTAGGCGTTTGTCACCTGTATCGAACAATACTAGATCTGTTTTCGGTGACATCTAGTGATCAAACATGATGCTAACCAACTCGAAAATCATTTGTGATTCCTAAAGCCGGATCTCGAAAGAGAGCATAAGCTAACATGGCAGCACAGCGTAAGTAGCTTCGACACGTTGTCGTTCAGTCAATCGGTAATAGCTATCGGTGTACCTTCGATACAAGAAACAGATCTGTAGATTCGAGACATCATGTACTACTTCATGTGCTTACGGCGATTAGATAGCTTCGACACGAGTAATATATGACGTATACAATGTAATTGCCTATAGACGATCGGTAATAGCTATTTATTGACCGTGAAAACAAATTATACCTTTAAGTAGTTACAATGCAACAGATTCAAATTCTGCATGTTCAACAATAGTGCAAATCGAAATAAAAGGATAAAATGTAAGGAAAACATGTTGACTGGGAGTCGAACCCGGGATCTCGCTCATACAGAACGAGAGCCATACCTATTAACCAACAGGCCGCTTGTACTTAAGTTAACATGGTAGCATAGCCTAAGTAGCTTCGACACGTTCTCGTCGTCCAGTCAATCGGTAATAGCTATCGGTTTACCTTCGACACGAGAAACAGATGACGTAATCGCTGCAATTGCCTATAGCCGATCGATAATAGCTATTTATTTCCTAACCGTGGAAATGCTTACCCAGGTGTTTCTCTTTGCAATTCATGTAATTATTTACAAATCATTCCCGAAATCAGCGTCTATGTCGTTCCTTATAGACGCGATCTTCACTAAGTACTGCTCACTCCTAAGCCTATTTTGTATTTTAGCAATAAAAGTGCGATGTGACAAGGGCATTTATCCCTAACAAGTTGCTTCGAGACGTCATCTATGGGTAATTCATCAGCTTACGGCAGCTAGATAGCTTCGACACGACTAATATATGACTTAAACACTGCAATTGCCTTTAGACGATCGGTAATTGCCATTTATTGACCGTGAAAACATGAAAACAAATTATACATTTTTAGTAGTTAGAATGCAACAGATTGAAATTATGCATGTTCAACAATGCAAAATGACACAAACATTGCCTATTGTATTTCTTCAATTCTGTTAACCCTGTATACAACGAATGCTTTCCCAAGTACCGTGTAAATGCCAAAAAGAGACGAAGCAAAAGGAACCCTTGTATTACTAAAGGTATTCTTGTTTCTATTAAAAGAAAAGATAAGCTATTTAAAAGACATATAAAGAACCCGTCTGATGTAAAGAAAACTATATATTCTCAATATCGCAATAAGCTCAATCATGTAATCGAATTTTCTAGAAAATTATATTTCAACAACAAATTTTATAATGCGAGGAGTAACCCAAAAGGCACATGGGATACCATTAACCAAATACTCCATAAGGGTCGTAAACAATCATCGTATCCCTCTTCTTTCAAGGATGGTGACTAACAGATTAACACCGACCATGATATTGCTAATAAATTTAATGACTTTTTCGTCAATCTGGGGCCATCACTGGCAAGTAAAATCTACCACAAACGTAAAACACATGAATCCGTGAACATTGATGTTAACACTAATTCCATGTTTGTTCATCCAGTTATTGAGGAGGAGTTGTTCAAAACAGCAACCTCCTGCATAAAACCCAATAAAGCAGCTGGATCCGATGATTTTAAGACTGGTATTGTAAGACAAGTTATTCGATTTATTACCAAACCATCAACCCATATTTGCAATTTGTCGTTCAATTCCGGTATTTTTCCTGATATGCTAAAAATTGCCAAGGTCATCCCTGTCTTTAAGAAAGGGGATTCAGAAAACTTTGAAAATTATCGACCTATATCACTATTATCATGTTTTTTTCCAAAATAGTTGAAACGCTTATGTATAATCGTATTTTTAACTTTATTTCAAAATATAACATTTTATGCCACGAACAGTAGGGATTCCGTCCTGAACACTCCACTGAGCTAGCAATAGCTGATGCCATTGACAATTTAAACAGTAATCTTAACAAGAATAGTACCTGTGTCGGGGTTTTCCTGGACCTCTCAAAGGCCTTTGACACAATAGACCACACAATTCTGCTTAATAAATTACACTGTTACGGCATAAGAGGAACCCCTCTTAACTGGATCGACAGTTACTTAGCAAACGGCTACCAATATACATCCTACAAAAATGCTCATTCCCAACCGGAGAGAATTCAATGCGGTGTGCCACAAGGCTCTATACTTGGTCCATTGTTTTTTATCCTATATGTCAATGACATTACCAATGTTTCTGATAAAGTTAAAGTTGTTTTGTTTGCTGACAACACAAATATTTTCTTCGTATCACAATCGAGAACTTTATTTCTTATTGAAGTATCAACTGAATTAGACAAGTATAGCGACTGGTTCGCTGGCAACAAATTATCATTGAATATTGATAAAACAAAAGATATAGTTTTTAATATTTCTAAAAAAAAATACATGGAATGCTGATATTAATATGGGTGGTAAATGGAATAAGGCATGGAATGGACTGTTACCAAATGCTTTTAATGACTACTTAATATGTAACAGTGATATTCATCATTACAATACCAGATTTTCAGGCAATGCACATTATAACAGGTATAATTCTACAATGGGGATGTTATCACTAAGGGCACGTACACTCAGAACATGGAATTCTCTATCAGACGATATTACAAATAAACCCTCTGCAAAATCATTCAGAAGAATGATTTATTCCAAAAATGATTGCAACTTATTAATTGAACATGCTCATATTTTCTTATACATTTAGTTTACTTTTTCCTTTTTTAAACAGGGAGTCATCTACTTTGTTAAGCCATCTGAAGGTTATTTAGAGGACTTCCTGTCACATTGTATATATTCACGTGATAAAACAAATAAATCAATCAATCAATTATACATATTTACAAATCATTCCCGAAATCAGCGTCTATGTCGTTCCTTATAGACGCGATCTACACTTAGTACTACTCACTCCTAAGCCTGTTTTGTCTTTTAGCAATAAAAGTGCGACGTGACAAGGGCATTTATCCCTAAAACGTTGCTTCGAGACGTCATCTATGGGTAATTCATCAGCTTACGGCGACTAGATAGCTTCGACACGACTAATAGATGACTTAAACACTGCAATTGCCTTTAGACCATTGGTAATTGCCATTTATTGACCGTGAAAACATGATAACAAATTATACATTTTTAGTAGTTAGAATGCAACATATTCAAATTCTGCATGTTCAACAATAGTGCAAATCGAAATAAAAGGATAAAATGTAAGGAAAACATGTTGACGGGGAGTCGAACCCGTGATCTCGCGCATACAGAACGAGAGCCATACCTATTAACCAACAGGCCGCTTGTACTTAAGCTGACAAGGCAGCACAGCCTAAGTAGCTTCGACACGTTCTCGTCGTCCAGTCAATTGGTAATAGCTATCGGTATCCCTTCGACACCAGAAACAGATGACGTATGAAATTCTCAGCAATGACAAGCTTCGTATAAGCTAGAAAATACTTTGTCATTTAGTAAAGTATACTTACATACCTTCGAGGTTAATACGGTTTCAATCCAGGATGTTTACGGCGGCTGATTTTTTCCCCAAAAAATATGCTGAAAATTGGCTGTATGCATCTTAAGTTAAGTAAAAACCACACATAATCATTGTCTGTATGGCTCAGGTTTATAAACTCTACAAAGTCGCTGATATATTGCATTTGGAAAATGAAGAATGATGTTATCATGGTAATTGTGTTAAAATTGTTGTTGCATTCTTTATAATATTTCAGTGATTTATCCACAGAGGTAGACACTATTTCTACCAGAATAAAAATGGAGTTTTTAAGAACTTTTAAATACAGAGAACATCACTGAAATCCAAGTAAGCATTCCAGACTCATCATATTCAACGATAAATCAACAAAGATATTATAATAAGAAATAAACCTTTGGAAAAACGTATGTAGATTGTAATTATGACCATCTATACTATGTGTCCCATCCAGGAGTGAACTGATGATTTAATTAGTATTAATAGTATAAAAAGGTTCAATTCCACCAGCCATATATATATATACCTGAAAATTCCACGCGACAAGGTCGTGGAAATTTCGTAACCACAGTTTCTTCTTAGCTCCTGCACAATTAAATCATTGCAAAAGACAACACAATTACAACCGGATACCGATGTAGAGTCCTGTAACGGTACGAAGAGACACGACAAGACTCTAAGGAGTGTTAGCTCAGTAGTTAACGCCGGTGCATTTCAATCATAAGTTCCCGAGTTCGAGTCACTCCAAGATTAATGTATGTCGTCCAGTTACAGAGTTGACAATTGTTGACAATTCATAGCCACGGACGTTAAATATGAATCTAAGAGACTGACTTCGGTCAGCTTGTGGCTTTGATAAGCCAATGTGGCTTCTTCCCGAGTTCCTGCTTGCAGGAGGATCTAAAATACATACATACACACACATACACACATACACACACATACATACAAAAGCTTTTGGTCGTTGAAGAATAATCCTATAAACCACAAAATTTATCATGATTGCAACATCCGATTCGCATGTAGTTTGCTAGGACAACATTGCTCGGTCGAAAAACTTCTTTCAGTTCAGTTCAGTTCAGTTCAGCTCAGTTTCTACTAAAACTCTCTTATAAACACAACTATAGTACTTGAAATAGGTTTCAGATTTGTAGTGTTAGGTCTTTGTTTGTTATTATTTAGTATTTCATATTATCGGTGCAGACTTTAAGTAAAAACAACTATATTTAGCTAGGTAAGTGCAATGATATTATCTTAAAAGCAAATAATGAACAGTAACTGACCAGGAAGTGCTTTTATATTGTAAAACCGAAAAGTAATCATTAACTCACATTTTTTAAGCATACAGAGATGCATAGATCTTTGTTACGCAACTAATATCTAATCAACGTTAAGTGCGGTGTTTGAAATTTAATTATTAATGTTGAATTTACATATTAAATTATCGGGGACCTATAATGATATTTACATGGTTTTGTTAGATAAAGTGAAATACTGATGGTTAAGACATATCATTTCATGAAGTATACTCAGCTGAGACTGGCAATTATTAGTTGTAACAACAATAAATTATCGTCAGTATATGACTTTATTGATGTGAAATAAATTAATGTGATGACGAAGAACCATAGGGATAAGAAGGGGTGTGTAGAGGGGAGCTCCTCCTACTTGTTTGGCCATGTTTAAGTTAATTTTTTGAAGAATATTTACTAAATCAAAATAATCTTCATCACTATTAATACTTGACTATTATCATTTCAAATTTGAAAAAGTCACAACAAGTAGTTCTTTATCGCCCACTTAACCAATTCCTCACTCATACTGATACCTAATAGTCCATCGAAGCTATGACTTTTTTTAACACAAATTTCTTTAACCAATCGAAATTTGGCTGAAACACAGATATCCTTCAAGAGATCTTTCGTTACAGTAACATGCCTACACACTACCCGGCCGTACTTAATACCATTCCACCATGCTTATTACTACCCTCATCCTAAATTTCATGAAGAATTGATATTTTGTGCTAAAATAGTCAAACCTTTGAGATAAAATGTTGCAATTTCAAGACATAAGTGGAAATATGCATATCATGATATTGGAAGATATCGTAGACGTTTAAGATAAAAAAAACTTTAGTTAAAATTCTGATATAAACACCAAAGCTTGAATAAACACACGAAATATTGGTATAAGAAGTAGAAATATTAAACTAACAAAATGACCAAACTTCGAGTGATAACAGTAAAAAAAAAAAAAAAAATGAATGAGAGAAAAAGTGTTATTTCTTAGAAAAAGTAAAACCTCTGAGAAATGAAGCGAAATGTTGACGATATTTATGTCCCATCTGTTCGACTGTAGTATAAGCGAAAGTAAATTCGTCTGCTCTGTAGATACATAAACTGGCCACAGATGTTTCGCCCAGCCCCCCACACCCCTCCATAATTGTTTGATAGTTTTCTACCTTCCGTTCGGCGCTCTTCTTAAACGACTTGAAACTTCACAGATGGCACAGTTCGAGTTATCTTGATCTCACCCCTACTCCCTATCCCAATCACCAAGTAGGTGGCGTTGTTCCGTCCATAAACTAAAATGTCTATAAACTTTGTTTCTCCCACTCTGCGAACCTTCTTAAATTAAGATAATATTTGTGTTCGTTTCAATGGTGTTGGTTTCGTTGGCTTCCCTCCTGTAGTGATTCTGCTACTCAAGGCCGGAACTTTTGGAGGCGGTAAGGGCGGCTTCATAATTTTTTTTTTCATTTCCTGTTGTTCTGTCTTTACTTGACCTTTGCTTTTAACGGTCACAACACCCCTCTGATGCTTTGATATCTTACCTTGTCTTTTGGTTATGCGGATCTGGTCACCAGTACATGTCTCTGCTTTATAGCTCAGGTTCTCACATATCTCTGGAATCTCGCTGTCTTTTCTACCTCTTTCATCCGTGTAGTTTATCATTGCTTTTAGTTTATTATGTTCTTTCTTCTTCGAAAGCTGTCTCTTCACTTTAGAAACGTATCGTTGTAGGTAATACCTGGAAGGACAATTTAGGTTATTTGTAGAAGGAGGTTGTTTTCCAAGAAAAATACATTTTTCGGTTTTCTTTTAGCACACTGACACTCGGAACACAGTCAGCGACATTTATGGACCTGATTTCATAAGATTATACATTCAGAAAGAACCAAAATGGAGTTGACTTCAGTCTGAACAGTTTGCTAACTATAAGTGTAAGAAACGTAGGGCCTAGTTTAACACGGGACTTACTTTCGTACACAGCGATCAGCACAAAGTGAAACAATGGAACCCAGGACAAACGTGCATGAGATTACAATCCACCAGTAGCTGCATCTGTACCAATCTGCAAAGGTAAGAGATTCATTAAAGAACGACCCTACGGTCCATTAAATGTAAAGGTAAGGTTATTAGGTAATAACATCTAACCTACTCTAGGGCACACAGCCTACTGTATATGACATGTAGCCTACTGTATGGCATGCAGCCTACTGTATAGGACATGTAGCCTACTGTAGGGCATACAGCTTACTGTATAGGACATGTAGCCTACTGTAGGGCATACAGCCTACTGTAGGGCGTACAGCCTACTGTATAGGACATGTAGCCTACCGTAGGACATGCAGCCTACTGTATATGACATGTAGCCTTTGTAGGACACACAGCCTACTGTATAGGACATGTAGCCTACTGTATGGCATGCAGCCTACTGTATAGGACATGTAGCCTACTGTAGGGCATACAGCTTACTGTATAGGACATGTAGCCTACTGTAGGGCATGCAGCCTACTGTATAGGACATGCAGCTTACTGTAGGGCATGTAGCCAACTGTAGGGCGTACAGCCTACTGTATAGGACATGTAGCCTGCTGTAGGGCACACAGCCTACTGTATAGGACATGTAGCCTACTGTATGGCATGCAGCCTACTGTATAGGACATGTAGCCTACTGTAGGGCGTACAGCCTACTGTATAGGACATGTAGCCTACTGTAGGACATACAGCCTACTGTATAGGACATGCAGCTTACTGTAGGGCATGTAGCCAACTGTAGGGCGTACATCCTACTGTATGAGGACATGTAGCCTACTGTATGGCATGCAGCCTACTGTATAGGACATGTAGCCTACTGTAGGGCATACAGCTTACTGTATAGGACATGTAGCCTACTGTAGGGCATGCAGCCTACTGTATATAGGACATGCAGCTTACTGTAGGGCATGTAGCCAACTGTAGGGCGTACAGCCTACTGTATAGGACATGTAGCCTGCTGTAGGGCACACAGCGTACTGTATAGGACATGTAGCGTACTGTAGGTCATTTAGCATACAGTAGGTCTGGAAATACTTATAATTGTATGAATAAAACTGATGAATGAATAGAAGAAATGCAATCCATAACATGGGGATGCATGGGATCCCTAACCGCACCTCATAGCTAATGGGGTATATCCTTATATACACGAAAAAGCTAATAGAATCGAATGAAGAAGAAATAGTATAGCGAATGCAGAAGATGCAATCAATTGAATCTCAAAGCATAGCTTCACGCACGTATAACAACAATAAGGGGTTAATCAACGGTCTAGCGTGCGTTACTCACAGGATTAATGCATGATCGGGGGATAATGCAAGCGATGCACGAGGGCGGAGCCCGAGTGCATCCAGCGATAGCATTAACACCCGGAGTGCATTTATCATGTGAGTAACGCACGCCAGACCGTTGATTAACCCCGTTCATTCATACACTACCATTTGTGTGGGGGGAAAATCATAAAACAAACATTTTTGGTTACATATAACCAAAGATTTATTAAAGTGATGCCCCGTAATTTTACCGTGCATTACTCATAGGATTAACCACGGTCAGCTGACCTGAATGGACCAATAGGATTTAGGAATCTTTACTAAGTATGAATGATAGTAATTTATCGGGAAAGCATCACAGAAAGACATGCTTTTATGTATAACACCGGTTAATTGACATATGTTATTCATTGAAGGTAATACTAACAATTTAACGAATTAAACCGATACTATTTTAATTGTTCTCTGTCTACTGTTAATGGGCTGGTGGTGTATGCTAACATTACCCATCCCAGCAGCTTGACTGTGATGTTAACTAACCGATTAGGGAATCGGGACGGTGTTGGAAACCGGTAATGAATACTACTTATACTGTACATATTTGTTGATACACTGTTTGACATATTATATACATTGACAAAATACCTTCCAGCCAAACCGTTATTGTTGAATTGACCTCTCCGCATCGTGAATCCTATGGGAGAAATAGTTCATGAAGCTGATAAATACACTAAATGATTTACTTCTATACATGCAGGTACAAGCCTACTGTACCTGGACAATGACATATGTAAGTCCCGCGCCTTTCGGGAGACTGATACATGCAGGTTACAAGCTTAGCGGGAGATTGATACATGCAGGTTACAAGCTTAGCGGTAGATTGATACATACAGGTTACAAGCTTAGCGGGAGATTGATACATACAGGTTACAAGCTTAGCGGGAGATTGATACATGCAGGTTACAAGCTTAGCGGTAGATTGTTACATACAGGTTACAAGCTTAGCGGGAGATTGATACATGCAGGTTACAAGCTTAGTGGTAGATTGATACATGCAGGTTACACGTTTAGCGGGAGATTGGTACATGCAGGTTACAAGCTTAGCGGTAGATTGATACATGCAGGTTAAATGATTAACGTGAGATTGATATATGCAGGTTACAAGCTTAGCGGTAGATTGATACATGCAGGTTACTAGCTTAGCGGTAGATTGATACATGCAGGTTACAAGCTTAGCGGGAGATTGATACATGCAGGTTACAAGCTTAGCGGGAGATTGATACATGCAGGTTACAAGCTTAGCGGGATATTGATACATGCAGGTTACAAGCTTAGCGGGAGATTGATGCATGCAGGTTAAATGGTTAACGTGAGATTGATATATACAGGTTACCAGCTTAGCGGGAGATTGACACATGCAGATAAAAAGATTAACGTGAGATTGATACATGCAGGTTACAAGCTTAGCGGTAGATTGATACATGCAGGTTACAAGCTTAGCGGGAGATTGATACATACAGATTACAAGCTTAGCGGGAGATTGATACATGCATGTTACAAGCTTAGCGGGAGATTGATACATACAGGTTAAAAGATTAACGTGAGATTGATACATGCAGGTTACAAGATTAACGTGAGATTGATACATACATGTACGTTAGAAGGTCAGATGCAGATTGATAAATGTAGGTTACAGACTTAGCGGTAGTTAATACATGTACGGTACGTCACAAGTTCAACGGGAGAATGTATCATTCTTATAGCATATTCATAATGTTTTAACATATTTAATAGTGGTTTGATTAAGCATATCATAATTTTATCGAGGTATTATTTCAAAGATGACTGTTAGTTTAATCAAATTACATTTTCTGTGTTGAGACTGCCAACTTTTGAGTGTATACTAAAATGTATCCTATATCTTTATTTTGTACTTTAATATCATTAATAATCATATTAATAAAAAAAATGTGCATCCGTATTTCAAACGTTGTCTTTATGGAAACAATCAGATCTCTTTTCATGTGGTAAGATCCTAACGTGATATTTTTCTAACTTCATAAAATTGAAATAAAAATACGTTACCATGTTACAAATCATCAAGAAAGCCTCTTCCCTAATGGTTTATTTGAGGTACCATTATATGGTAGCAGCAATACTTATCTGTCCAAATGGTTTATTTGAGGTACATGTGCAAGCTCAACATAAGTAAAAGACTGCGATGTTACTTACCATTACGGTAGCAGCAACCAGAAGCACACATGAGATATAGGAAGTACACTACTCTGCCAGTGCAATCATGTATGTGAAAACTGTTGTACTAGAAGTAGATCACAACTCATACAGGAAATAAACGGCTTTTACTTTCGGATTATCGCTTCAATATCACAAGCACATAGCCATGCTGTTTGAAGTGTTATGTAAGTATACTGTTGAGTATTTCACTGTAATCGACAACAGAACTGAGTGTTCTCCTATCAACATGTAACCGCCCTAAGTGACCCTCATTAAGTTAACCTCATGCGAAGTTGAACGATTTTAATGTTGTTTGCAGCTGCATATCAAAACTTAGGCTTTGATTGTTCATCACATGCAGAGAAGTTGATTGCACACATTTTTTTTTATAAATAACAAAGACATTGTTTCTACATATGCCATAGTTGTTGTTTTGGACTCTCTCAGATAGTTATTTTTAACTGAGTTTTAAACCCAATAGATATTACATGTATCCTTGGAAATGGTGGTTAGCAATTTGTCCAAGTTGCTAAAAGTATGGACCCCATGGAAGCCACCAACAAGACGAGTACATAGCATGAAATGAAGGAAACGCCCTATTTTATTTGTTGTTACTAGCATATATGAATGAGTTGATTGCTAATTTTGAAATAGTACACTCAGTTTAGCTGTTTTGAGGTCTGTTTTGTACGCGATCACTAATTGGTATTTTGTACAAGTTATTGAGGGACCAAATATGCACACCTTATATTTTTGCATCGCTGCTAGGTGTAGCGTTTCACCATAACTGATATGTGTTATATTCACTAACTGATTGAACCATGGATGTTTAGCATTAGTAAACTTATATTCATGAGTAATGGCACACAGAGTAATGTCGAGCCAGCCGATTACCATTGTAATGTTTAGTAATGTAACAACTCCAGGACAAACCTGTAAGATAATTATAGATAAAGTTTGAAATGCCAAATAAGCCAGGATCAATGTTACTTCTTTGAGACTAGCAGTTTAATGCTTTAACAATGTGCATCTTTATATTAGAGATAGAATGAGTCAAGGTTATGTTGTATTCATGATGACCTTGTTACAGTCACTTTGATATGCTTTCTGACACTAATTATACTTTGTGAACTTTTAAATTCTATGGGACAGTTGTCTTTATCGATCAAGCAACGTCGGAGGAAATCTATTTTCATCGAATTTTTCCGGTCAAGTTAGCTGAAACAATTTGCAAATCTTGCGCATGGATTAATATACTAGAGAACCCTTGAGTATCTTATTCACGGAAATATTCAGATGTCATGGAGTGGTATTGCTTTATCATTTCTTGTACAATACATTTATGCATCTTCATGAAACTTCATCATGGTATAATTACCTGCAATTTGAGAATATTCTTGTGATGTAGCTATTTTTAGTTTCTATTTGGTTGTGGGCGCAAACACTGACATCTTCTATTGCAGCCGATTCTCATAGCTTTATCAGTTAAAACTTGTAAGGATGCGTAACCGTTAATCAATTAACACATGAGGTGTGTCATCATTTCTTGACATGTGTTACATCCGTGAGCAGGTCATACTGAGAATGACTTACTAACAGAAATCCTATGCATAATGATTGATTGGAATAACTAGACTACTCTAAAGGCTCGCCATTACCTTCGTCTAGTGTATGACACTTTATTGTAAACCGCAGTAAAATCTGCAATTCTAACCATCGTTACAAGTTAAACTTCCTATTCCAACATAGAGACATTTGTTTTCACTCCTAACCAACCATCTTTAATTAAAGCAGTCTTTGGTTAATGAATTCCTATACTATTAGTTTCTCCATAGTACCATCACTGGTCTAACATGTGTTACGGTGTTATAACACACTTCATTTTATACTGATCAACGGTTATCTCCTCTTCACAGATTTTTAGATATCTGCTGCGACTCTGAATACTAATAACATGTTCTACAGCTCTATGTTATTGTAAGAAGTCCAAACTAGGTTGATTGGATGATGATGATCAGTAACAAATGACCTAACATATGTTGATATGACTAAGGAAAGCAAAATTTATGCCATTTCACCAATCTATCAAGACACGACTGTTAAAAACTTATTTTAAATGATATTTAAGCAAGAATTTTCGGAATCCCAGTTAACTGTTGTGAAAGCAAAAACCTTTTTTTTTTACATTTCAATAGTGACAAAATTTGTCCAGTTTGTTCTTTTTTCATTTAATTCTAGTTATATGTCCGATTATACTGATATCATTGTTCCTGACGATGATTCATATGCAAGTGATGAGGACCTGAAAGCCGTTATTGAAGAGAGTCTGAGGGACCTGGACGATACAAGGTAAAGTGTACAGTTCAATAGTTCAAGAAAAATGCCATCTGATTATATTGCCAGATTGTGTTAATATTTCTACCTATATTTACATCGTATGATGCAGTAAATTGGCTGAATGTGTTTAATTTCTCATATATTGTCGTTGAAATGTTTAGATTCTCTTACTTTGTGTTATTCTCTGTACATTATAAGTAGAAAAGAGTAAATTTTCACTTTAATGCATTAAATGTTCACTCTTTCTGAGAGTGTATTGAGTGATCACTCTGTGACGAATGAAATTAACTCTTTTTAAAAAGTTAGAATGTTCACTCCTTGAAAGATTGAGCTGTTTAATTGAAAAAAAAGTTGGCTTTGACACTCTAGAAAGAGTGAGAATCACTCTTGAGTCTTGAGTGAATTTCAATCTATAAAGAGTTAATGATATTTTACCGCTGCTTGAGAGGAATGTGATTGGGTCACTAGAAAGAGTGTAACGCTGGCCCGAGCTATTCACCAAAATATGGCTATTTAAACAAGGGGCTACTACACTGATGAAAAATCTATTTACTAGATTTGGACAGTTACCAAATCTAAAATAGGACAAAGACAGCAATTTATGTTATTAAATATATTCAACAGTGAAAAAGATACCAAGTTTCAGATACCAAAACAGACATTACAAAAATGACTATTTGCTTAATTTGACGGCAAGTGGTAGTGGCTAGTGGTATAAATAACTCAATACTGAACCACAGTAATGTAACTAATACATTAATTAATTATAGTGTTAATTGACGGGATTTCCGGTAAGGTGTGATCAGGTTATTTATTCATATCTGACAATTAGCATGCAGGGCGGTGGACTAAAGCCTAGCTAGAAGCGAGGGAGCCTATGCACAACTGCTGATTAGAGGATATAAAAACCCTTATGAAATAGCCTATTACTAGTAACTCACAAAGTAGATCCTGTAACCGGTGGAACCATAATATTTCCAGGTAAGCTTGTAAATTTTTCACCATGGGCGATTAAAATCTCGAAAAGAACGGGTTCATTGGGTACTTGCTTGGTAACTTTCTTAACCAAATAGTATAATTTATTCATATATTTTTTATCTATTATTCCAGTTGTTTTGAATGCCTGGATTGTCATCAAGGTTTTGTAAGAAAATCCTTAATCTCGTTGGGAGTAATACCCGTAAAGAATCATTTACAGTCTCTACAGATGACATGTTTCTATGGAAACAGTTACCGGTACTTTAATAAGCACACAGCATCTAAAATAGAACGGACGACATATAGCATTATCTCAAATATTTGAAGGAAGGGGTGCAACAACAACATATCAGGAAGATCAAGATGACTATCAACAGTACGCTGAAGATACTGTCTTATCCTACATTATTTCTACAACAACAACATATCAGGAAGATCAAGATGACTATCAACAGTACGCTGAAGATACTGTCTTATCCTACAATATTTATACAACAACAACATATCAGGAAGATCAAGATGACTATCAACAGTACGCTGAAGATACTGTCTTATCCTACATTATTTCTACAACAACAACATATCAGGAAGATCAAGATGACTATCAACAGTACGCTGAAGATACTGTCTTATCCTACATTATTTCTACAACAACAACATATCAGGAAGATCAAGATGACTATCAACAGTACGCTGAAGATACTGTCTTATCCTACAATATTTATACAACAACAACATATCAGGAAGATCAAGATGACTATCAACAGTTCGCTGAAGATACTGTCTTATCCTACAATATTTATACAACAACAACATATCAGGAAGATCAAGATGACTATCAACAGTACGCTGAAGATACTGTCTTATCCTACAATATTTATACAACAACAACATATCAGGAAGACAAGATGACTATCAACAGTACGCTGAAGATACTGTCCTATCCTACATTATTTATACAACAACAACATATCAGGAAGATCGAGATGACTATCAACAGTACGCTGAAGATACTGTCTTATCCTACAATATTTATACAACAACAACATATCAGGAAGATCAAGATGACTATCAACAGTACGCTGAAGATACTGTCTTATCCTACAATATTTATACAACAACAACATATCAGGAAGATCAAGATGACTATCAACAGTTTATTGTACGGCTTGTAGGTGTACCACATTGAGAAGAAGAAGCTTGTTGTCTTTGGTAAAGATCAATTTGTACATGCTGAATACAATTAAAGTTTCCATCTCGGCAATAAGCTGCCAATGTGAATATTGTTTGAAATATCCCCAGCACTTTGCTGTACTACTTAGATTGAAGTAACGTTGTTCATGCTGGTTATACCCAACAGCCTAGTGTATCACATTCATTTAATATTATTCATGTAGCATCATCGAAACCACACTGCAGTTTCGCTGTCTGGTTTATTTCTCTATGGTGGTTTATATATTGGTTTCTACTAAGATGTGAAAACTTGTAGCAAGGTAAGAATATATATATATACGGGAATGTGTTCCTTTAAATGGAAAGTACATCAATCATGTAATGTATGCCATTAAACACTGGTTGACTAGGAGGGGAAAAGGTGTTCATGAAAAGTGCGGGCATGAAACTGCAAACGTTTGGTTTACGTACATTTTATTCATTCCATCATATGGACTGTGTGTGTGTGTGTGTATACATACAGTATACATCATCATAAGCCTTCTCATTAGTAATGAATAAATGACTTATTCAGAGCAAATTATGTACTTCCTCGTCGTTGAAATCTAGTAGCTTATTCTAGTATTAAACTTATTCTAGTAGCTTATTCCAGTATTGAACTTATTTTAGAAGCTTATTCTAGTATTAAACTTATTCTAGTAGCTTATTCTAGTATTAAACTTATTCTAGTAGCTTATTCTAGTATTTAACTTATTCTAGCAGCTTATTCTAGTATTTAACTTATTCTAGTAGCTTATTTTAGTATTAAACTTATTCTAGTAGATTATTCTGGTATTAAATGTATTCTAGTAGCTTATTCTGGTATTAAACTTATTGTAGTAGCTTATTCTAGTATTTAACTTATTGTAGAAGCTTATTCTAGTATTTAACTTATTCTAGTAGCTTATTTTAGTATTAAACTTATTCTAGTAGCTTATTCTAGTATTTAACTTATTCTAGCAGCTTATTCTAGTATTTAACTTATTCTAGCAGCTTATTTTAGTATTAAACTTATTCTAGTAGCTTATTCTGGTATTAAACTTATTCTAGTAGCTTATTGTAGTATTTA
This sequence comes from Apostichopus japonicus, assembly GCF_037975245.1. Classification (NCBI taxonomy): domain Eukaryota; kingdom Metazoa; phylum Echinodermata; class Holothuroidea; order Aspidochirotida; family Stichopodidae; genus Apostichopus; species Apostichopus japonicus. The sequence goes on from NC_092576.1 coordinate 46,015,104, forward strand.
ACTCATTCTAGCAGCTTATTCTAGTAGCTTATTCTAGTATTAAACTTATTCTAGTAGCCCATTCTAGTATTAAACTTATTCTAGTAGCTTATTCTAGTATTTAACTTATTCTATAGCTTATTCTAGTATTTTGAAGTTATTTTAGTAGCTGGTGATGTCATATTTTGATAAATTGTCTTCAAAAACGTCATATGTCACCCATCGAAACTGCCTGAAGTGGTTAGTTTGGACATTGCAGTGATTGCTATATTTATACTTTCACCGGCTCGTTGATTCTTTCGTTTTTCATTTTTCTCAGTCTGCATGATTTTATGATACATATGAAAAGAAGGTGCGGCATCCAATCAGTCAGTTATAAATATAGACCTAGGTATTACTGTATCTCGTTATGTACTGGTATAATATTGTACACTATTATATTAGCCTATACAATATTTTATATTAAATTAAATAAACTAAGAAGGTGCGGCATCCAATCAGTCAGTTATAAATATAGACCTAGGTATTACTGTAACTCGCTATGTACTGGTATAATATTGTACACTATTATATTATATTAGCCTATACAATATTTTATATTAAATTTCGGCAAAACGCCTTGGTAATTTGCTGGGTGCGTTATAGTCAGCTGTTACTCAGATGAATACAGAAGAGCACTCTCTTACAAGAAGCTCTCGAAACCAGATCGTTTACATAACCGAGGTGAGCATGAATTGTATGTTGAACATATATGCCTATATACTCGAAAGCAGTTTGCGTTGTATTCTGCTATATAGCCTAGTATACATATAATTACTTGTAAGTAGTATTCTGCTTGTTGGAAATCATATGTCTATTAGTTGTATTGTTTAAATATTGAATATCTTGTATGCATTTTACTCTAGAAATGTGTCCATGTACACAAAATATTATCCGCGTCATCTGTTCGTGGTTCTAGGGGGCAGTTGACGTACGTCTATATATTCAACATATTGAAAATCGCGAGCATGTGTATGAAAGTGACTGAAACCTTTAATGTGTACTGCAACGCGGGGTCTACTTCTAATTTCACTCCTATGGAAACAAATGATATTAAAGGAAAATAGTACTAAGCATATATTCTCCGTCTAACACTATCAAAGCCCCTTATATTACCGGCGTTCCCCTTAAAAACAAACTAGTATAACGTAAAATTAAACTTTACCTTTATTACGATTATCCTTTAAAGGTCAAGTGACACGTAGACTTGACTTTACATAATATTAAACTTAACAATTCCAACATTAAGAAAAACCCAATACCGCGATTTTTTCCCGTCTCCAAAGGGGTAGAAATCGTTAAAAAGTACTATTACGTAATAGATTCAGTGACGTCACGGGGGAGCGCAGAAGAGTGAAAACTGTATATGTTCTGCGCAGTGCATTGGGTATGTAGAAATCTCAAACTTCTCGAAAATATTACCTTCTTCAGCAGTCTGTTACAAGAAAGTTAATATTTGGATTAAGATGAAAGATCACAAATTGATACATAAGACATCGAACAAAACATCTAATGACATCTTTTTCATAAATTCCTTTAATTTTTTTCCTATCAAGCAACATAAACTCCAAAAAAATCGGATAGATTGACTCGTTCAGGGAAAGTCGAAAACAAATGACGTCATTTGTTTACCAAGTCGAGAGTGCATGATATCGCCGCATTATTGCTACCACATACAGTTTCTATACACGCACTGTAGTACGCATATATACACAGCATAGCTTATACATATCGCGAAATGGCTGCCGGTGGCATTGACACACAGTATTCAGATAGCAATTGATAGCGAAAAAGGCAGGGAAATGGAGGACATGGTCGACGATCGTGGGGAAGTTTTTCCCTACATGTTCGAAGCGGAGACCAGCGAAGAGGAAGCGGGATCGGACAGCGATGTCGAAATTGATCGTCTTGACGAAACAATGGTAACATTACGCCTAGCGTACTATACTGTATATATGATAGTTGTCTTACTAGTTAGGCCTAGAACCGATAAATGTTTCCTAACTTTGCTCATACTCTTAGCTAGCCAATTTGTTGATGGGGCAGCAAAATTAACATGAGAGTGGGGTCGAGCTCAGTTAAGGAAGTTACTATTTTCCTTAAAAGTTGTGGCAGCACATGCCCCAGGAACATTTCACACAGACATATTTCATTTGGTAAGTAGATTGAAGGAGCCAACTGGAAGAGTGCACAACAAATTCAGGGGTGGTCTATTATTAATTTCCTAGCATTTGTAGTGGCAAATTAGTGAAGTTACCACAAATCAGGGAAAGTGTGGGGGGAGGGAGAAGGTGGCAGCTCACACCAGCTTTTCGCCAAATTTCCACTTAAGCTAATTTCATAACCAGATTTTCTCACTCTAGGGAATGGATTCAGAAGTAGGAAAAAGAGTTGGAAACAAGGCAACATCCGCCTGTTTTTTTTTTCTATTTTGACATGTTAGTATGTCCCAATAATTCATTGAAAATTGGCTCTTTAGCATTTGAACTGGTTTGCATTGTTTACAGGTGTCATTGTGGCCAGTGTGCAGCTGTGATGCCTACAGCAAGGGAGTGTAGATGCTGCAGGGAAATAGAAAAAGTAAGGAATGTGATGGATGAAGAAGGTGCTGCATGCACCTTACACCCAGGTTTTGAAGCTGTGTGCCTGAACCCATGGGTGCAACAGACAGCCTACTACGTGTACCGTCAACAGTATGGTGGCCGTGCACAGGAAAATAGCATCCTTGAGTAAGTAGAGAATACATTATATTTGTTGTATACCTTTATTCATTGGTCTGACCTGCTATTGAATGATGTAACAATACAGAGGGTATGCTTGTAGTTTGTTTTGTTGTGAAGGGAATTACATTAAGATATAGATTAGATCTAGAAAATGTGTGCACCATGTTCAAAACCTGCTTCTGATTAGGACATTTTGTGCAAAAACAAAAACTGGTGCAATGTCCTTGAGGTTAACCCTCATCATACTGACTGACATAGTAGTCATTTACACTGAGCCACGGAACCAAATGCCACACAAAAAATGTCCACCATGCTTGGGCATGATCCATTTACAAATTTTAGTCACCGAGATTCAATGATCAGTTTGTGTAAATTGCATAGCTAGGCCTAAAACGTTAGGGGAGGCAGATTTAGGGGCCAATTAAAATTCTGGAAATCATATGGAGATTTATTTTAAAATTGACGTCCCCAGATGGCTACCAAGCTTTTGTGTGTCATCTTTCATAGCTGGTTTTCATATGATTATTTTGCAGGAAATACAGACACACAGAATATAGACAACTTGTACGGATGTGCTGGCAGTTTTTAGGGAAGGAGGTTTGTGTTTTTCTCCCATCCTGTGCAGTAAGAAGGATTCGAGCAGCTTTTCCATCTGAACAGTATGAAGGGTTTAAATTACCAAGACTGAGAATGTGGACTTTGTATGCCAAGTCAAACTATCATTTCTGCAAAGTTTAATGAAACAGGGTTCAGTCCTGTCTGTTTTGTGGCTGAATGGTGAACATTTTGGAATTCCAGGATACATTTTTCTGGTTCATGGTATTAACTACAATCTTGGATGAAATTTTACATTTTCAAGTTTGGGAAGTACATAACAGAAATAAATAATAAAAACTCAAGTTAAATTTTTGTATGTATTCTCTCTTATAACAAAAGCTGTAACTTCTAGTAGCCTGCCAACAAAATCTGGATGATTGAAATCTCAAATATGCTAGGTTCCAATAGAAGAACAGTCTGAATAAAGTAGCCTAAACCACTATGTCAATGGGATCTTTTAGGCTTTCATTTAAATAAAAGTGTATTGAAAATCAATCTGAAATTGTTCAATTATCCATGTAATATTAAGGTTAATTGTTCATAAATGGAACCAAAAAAAAATCACATTTTATCCCATGTGGGGGGGGGGGGGAACAAACAGCAAATTTCTGTCAATTCATTTCGAGAAAAACAAAATATTGGCAACGTGTTTGAAACACCAAATATTAAATTAAGTCAGCATGAAATTGGTATTTATGAAGTCTAAGCTCTTTAGAGAGGAATACTTGTCATTGGAACTTTTGTTTAAATATAATGTTATCATCTAGCCTAGTTACAATGGAAACCAGATGTAAGTAAAACTTTAATGTAATACTTTAGCAACTTCCCTAAAGGCTGGTAGTAACCTGTTAATTAACACTGCTCTGCAGCTCTGCCAAAACATCATGTGAACAGACAATTCACAGAGTCGATTGCTCCCCACTACAATGAAACAAAATTAGAAATTGGGAGGCCATCAACCACTTCAGCAAAGCTTTTGAAATCTGCTTTGGTGTTGTTTTATGGCATCCTCATTGTTTGGATGAACATAGGAGCTTGCAAGTGGTGGTGGCTCTTTTTGGACAGGAACAGGACACTCCTCTCCCAGAGTTCCACTTCTGCAGAAGTTGTGCAATCAGTCAAAAAGTTCCCATACATAATCTGTAGAATAGTAAAGATATGAAGAATAATATAATAATAGTTTGTAAAAACATACCATTTAGATAGAGGCATTCCAATCACTCCATTTCTTTCAATAGTCATGGCACAATGCACAGTTGTCAGTCAAGTCTTTGGATGCCCAACTAAGGCGACAGCAGATACACCTCGATTGGTGTGGATACATGGGTCAGGTTTTACCTGACAACTTGTGCCTGAACTTGTGCCTGATGTAACATGTGGACAGAGTAACATCCTGTCCCATCCCCTTGTAATCCATGGTAAAAGAGTGTATAAGATGCAACTTTCACCCTTTGTATTCAGTAGCAGATATCCAGTCCAGTGAAGATATAATATACCCTGTTAAATCCAACTACTTGTTTGTGCCTTCATTTCTTGTTCACATACCGCTGTGACAACTCTACCAGATACAGCATGTATACGCTAATTGAAGAAAAGACTGATGGCCTCACCACACATTCCAGACTGCCCCACGGTGTTGGTGTCAAAATTAATAATGATCCTCTTTTCAGAAAGTGATAGCACCAATTGATTTGCCAGACTAATCTACTATCAATCTTGAAAATTACCTTGAAGCGTCATCTTTGTCATGTTCAGTCACATCAGATGAGTGAGTGAAGTGATGGAGTGTAGTCCGGACTACCTGGTGGTTTTTCGGTGTATCCCGATGAGGATGCCACTGCAGCAGACGGACCATCATCGCCACTGTGAGATGGCCCTGGTTGCTTTGATGGTGTTCTTGTCTCTGTTGGTCCAGTCAGCAACTTCAATGGTGGTAGGGGGACCAGTGAACACTGGACTTCTACATGTGTTACATTCACTGAAAATTAGATTAAACACTTATTATACCACACACATACAGTAGGCTGCTCTTGGACAGGGGTCAGCTGCCTAGATGGTTCTCTTATCTTTTCTCAAGGAGAGCATATCCTCCTACTTTATGTGGCTGCAAAAATATGGGCCACACCATGAGCATTGCAAATGACGAACAGCTTGGTTTCATATAGTATAACTACAATCTCCCTTCTATCAGTAACTATTGATGTAGCCTACATATTTTCCTGTGAAGCCATCAGCCTCCTCAACCACTCTCGTCAGGCAGGCGGATATGATGGATAAAATACAATGTATGTTATCCCCTAGTCAGCCTGCCCCGATGTGCAGTTTTAATTGCTATTTTGCCTTCAACTGTTTCTAAAATTTTGGCCCCTGTACTCACTTCTGCTATAGAATACTCTATAGATGTATGAAAGTTTTCCATTCTTCCTTGTATTACCCTAGCTTACACTCCACCACATTTCCATCCCCACCCCCCACCATCCATCACTCTATTTATGCCTATTTATGGGGACCTTTTGGGCGTAATACTGCTGCCTCCTTTTTGTCTGGTAGCTTGCCCCCATATACATGCCTCGATGTTTTACTGGTGGAGATTCCTTGTATCCCGTTCAAAACTGACTACTGAAATTTTTAATGCCTGCCACCACCCTCCCCCATTTCCCAACTGTTTTTCGGTAATTACAAGCACATGTATAAGATCATGCTACCTTTAGATGGAGATGTACATTCTGCAGAATCCTGCCTTTGTATTTTCACTGCAGTTGGTTGGGGAACAGCTTCTAGATTAATCTAAGTAGTGAAAATTGGGAAAGAAAATAACAAGGAAGTTATGAAAGTTCATTTAAGAAAGCAGTTTGATTTTTTTGAAAGCATGTGCACCTGTCACAAGCGTTTCCTCTTGTAACCAAAATTGCAGCCCTACTACCAAAAATGGCAAAATATAAGGATGTCAATTACTGTGCAACATATGAGCCATGGCTCTGAGTATGAAGATAGGTGGGAACACATTATTTAGCAAAATGACATGTAAACATCTGATGCTTGTCATTCTGGATTCTTCATGATGTACCACTGATCAAATGCTTTAGTAAGCCCTATAGTCTACGCCTAACTTTATCGTCGCCGTACCTAATCTAGGGCCTAAGTAACTGGACGAAATTATAAGAATTAGCCTACTGTAAGTTAGTAATAATACTAAGTTAGTCCTTGTAGTAGGCCTAGGCCAGAAAATACACTTACTCTTTTCCGATCCAGCTTCGCAACTACTGGTCTACTTGTTTCTATACCTCCTCGAGATTTGAAGATACTTTCTCCAAATAGAGAAGGAACGGCATTGTCTTGTAGACGGCGAGCTGTTGGGTTCCAAAGCCAAGTTGCGCGGATAGGCGATTGGAAACGAAACTTTAACTAGTGAAGTGCGCACTGCACACATAAGATTCGCTCGAAGGTCCAAGCCAATCTTTACTTAGGCAGCTAGGCTGGCTGAGTGCACTGGTACTAAGCTATCGCTGTATACAGTGTTTGACGAACACAAACTTTCTTGTACTGTTGTGCACCCATTCTCATATGGTATTTTGTTTACTGTCCGTGACGTATTGTTTACGGCTTTGATCTCGGTTAGCATATTAGGCCTACTTAGTTTTGGTAACATTGGCGGTTCCCCCCGTGACGTCATTATCTTACGGAATTAGCTTGGTTATTAACCTAATTAAAACAGCAAAGAAACAATCGTGGAACTCCAAATTTGGAATATAGGGTTTTGATATGCAGCTTCTCAATTTGTGCAAGTTTGAAGGAAATCTATTACGTGTCACTTGACCTTTAAGTAATCGATTTTTCTTAACTTGAAATATACTGAAACACCCAAAGGAATGTAGGAGGTATGGAACGATACTGCATAATAGAGGATCCACAATATCTGCATGATTTAAAACACTTATTACAAAGAAGACAAAAAGTATACTCTCACATTTTAAGTTGGTCCCATGCATTTCAGTATATCTGCAAAAATGTAATATTATTAACTCTTAAACTCCTCCATGTATGATTTTCCAACTTTATACAAAAATGGTAAATTACGTAAATGAATATGGTTGAGTATCTCTGTCATTGCATGTAGGCTACACTGCTAGCTTCTCATCGGGTCTTGACAAGATCAAGTTTAACGCCCGCCACGTTCCCATGACAGCATCTTATTGGCACTGTGTTCAACATACACCGATACGCAGATTGTTATACATTGTATGTAAGCTTGACTGATAGCTTCTTATCGGGTCTTGACAATATCAAGTTTAACGCCTGCACGCAACGTTTCCCATGCCAGCATCTTATTGGCACTGTGTTCAACATACACCGATACGCAGATTGCAATACATTGTGTGTAGGCTACACTGATAGCTTTTTATCGGGTCTTGACAATATCCAGTTTAACGCCTGCACGCAACGTTTCCCATGACAGCATCTTATTGGCACTGTGTTTAATATGCTTTATTTGACAGTGCATCTGAATTCAGTCAAAGGTACACTGTCAAAATGTTACCATTTCTCCCTGTATTGGTAACTGGTATTGCTAATCTCCCTTTATATCTAATACATTGGGCTTTCCATACAACGTATGAACCGTTGTGCTCAACAAATCCGTAAAATGGGAACTACATTTACAAAGGGCATCCGTGACGCTGTAAACGATACACGTAGGCTATTCGAAGAAAACTTAATGTACATGATTGTGGCGGAACAACTTGCTTGACGATTATGAAGTTGTTATTGAGCTCATACTGTGTATATATGTAGAATGTGTATCTTCGAAAAAAAGTAGTCTTGGAGTTCACTTTTGCAGCTAGATATGGTTATGATCTACACATACTTGCACAACTGTACATTACAACTGTTTACGCCTTGCCGAGCTCGTTTAAGAAACGCATTTTTGCTGTGCATACCATACCATACCATAAAATAGCTGCAGATATTGTGACTAAAGTTGGGCAAAAGTTGTGCATATTGTGCGCACTTTTTTAACAGTGGTAATCTTTAATAACGTTCGTTTTCTATATATATGCTTCATGATTTCCTGGAATACTTGTTGTATTCAATGACATCAGTTTGATGTGATCACTCATTTAATTCCAAAATGTTTTTTTTTTGTACACCCCAAACTATTGCTATTTTAATGGTTTTATTAGTTGTACCGATCATTCTGTATTTGTTATTTTACCTCACATATTATTGAGAAACATGGATCAAGGTTTAATAACATTTGTGTTAGCATTTCGAACTACAGTGGTTAATCTGTTCTTAAAACTACGATAATACAGTAACTTATACTATATGGGGTTTCGTTTATGCGCGCAATACAATACATTTTTTCTTGCGAATCGACTTTAATATACCTGAGGTAATTCAAGATGATTCTATATTTTTTTCTTAAACTTAATTTGACGCTTTGGCCAGTGTCTATGGAAAATATCACAAAGTTTATTAGTAAATATAGTAAAATCAAGTTCCGCATTATTGTCGCACAAACCATAATTTCCGTCAGTGGAATTTGAAACCATTTTAATATTTGATATTATTGTATATACTAGTGTTACGCTTATATGTATCAGCATTATTAACATTTCCTCTGAATGGATTAATTGGCACATAAGCAAGACGTTAATGGTCAGATATATGAGTTCAAATGATAGTGGATTTAGTTATAAGATTACTATTAGTAAATATTTTATCGATAAGGGTTGCAGATGGATCTGTCACTCTGGTAGGTTTATCAATTGTGTGATAAAATGAGTATGAAGATAATGTATTTTCAAATATGTCCGCATTATTGAGTCCATGAAATAAATTTCCACCATAAACAACTGACATTCCGATCAACATTTAAGTTTATTAAAAATGTAACAAAATTCATCAATAAATGCATTCACATCTTTCCTTATAGTGCGGTATATAACTCCCAGTTATAATGTTTTTATGACCTTCACTATTGATTTGCACAAGTAATGATTGAAAGTGATGTGAAATTCATAAATTATTCATAACAGTAAATACCGGTCCAGTCTTAACACAAAGAGATACTCCTCCCACGTATATGTGATCACACTTTACACACTAACGTTTGCTCTGGGATATTGTATAGGTCAGTATATATTTTATTATGTTTCAGTAATTACACTAATAGACAATTGATATTGACATAAACAATGAAACTTACAACGTTATCAGAATTTTTTGGTAAAGGCCTGACATTTGTGTAGTATAGCAAAATCTACATTACCATTACTACTGGCAAATGCATTAAAGATATGAATAAGATGAATTTACTGGAACCTGTAAAAGACTTAAGTCATCCTCGTATATCATCAAGGTGAATCAAAGAAAGACAAATATAAATAAATAAATATTCAAGAATATAAAACAATTAAAGCACCTCACTTCAGTACGTGGACTCCAAATGCCCGGATTGATAATGTATCTCATTTCAATCGTGAATAAATTATTACTTCTAAACTTCCAATTAATGGTGCACAGCAATATATTAATTATGATTGCACAAGATTGTTGCTGTACACGCTTTTGGTAACAGAGAATTTCACTAGGATGAAAGTTAACGAACTAGTCATGTTGCGTCAATTTAAGTATAGTATTATTTTGTTGTTGCCTACATGAGAGTCTGGTAGTCGAACGTTAGTTTTCTATTCCAACTGATACTTCGGACGTCTCTTAAACAGTGAGACAATAGAGGTATCAGGTATTATAACATATTCCCTTTCCTCTTTCCAGTTCAGTGCATTCAGAAGAAACTATGAACACTCTTTCCGACATCATTCCACATCTAACGTCACCAGTGGTTTTGGTGACTGCGAACATGGGTTACGTCAAACTAGTTCAAAACCTTTTGAACAGCATCGACCAAGTAGGGACGAAACCGACGGTGGTTCTCGTGTGTGAAGACGAAATCATGTACAAGTATTTTCAAGAACGTCAAGGAGTGACCGTTGCACTGACAGAGTTTGGTAAGGACATTACCGAAGAACAAGAATGGTTATGTGATAACTTTAAAGATCTTGCTAAAAGGAGGATTTGGCATATTTATCACCTCGCGCGAGCAGGAATCGATACATTATATTTAGATGCCGATACAGTTTGGCTTCAAGATCCTTTCCCACGTCTAACGGGTGGTTTTGACATATACGTGCAGCAGGAGGAAAATATTCCCTACTGTTCGGGTATGTTCTTCATACGAGCGACGGATCCATCTCTTCGCATGCTGACGTATTGGAAAGAGCACGTGCACGAAGGGGAAGATTTACAGGACCAGGAAACGTACAACGAGGCTATCAAAGTTACAAAGAATTTGAAAGTGAAGAAATTACCTGCTTACGAGTTCGTCGGTGGAGAGATCTATTTCAAGTCGATCACTCCGTGGTATGAAAGACCAACGAAACCTGTAATAGTTCATGCCACTTGGCGTATCGGTGTGGAGAATAAAAGAAAAACCCTTAAAGAATGTGGAATATGGTTTGCAGAATAGTTGACGCCACTTCGGCTTATGCGATGTTATTAATACTGAACGGTGTAGGTTAATGGGAGATGTATTCTTGAATCGTAATGATGACTTATTGAACCTGTGCTAATCTTTTTAATGTCACAGTTTTCATTAATTCAATTACTGCTTCACTACTATTCTGCAGCATAATCAGGCTGATATTGCGGTCATGCAGTAACTAATTACCCGCACAAATCAGTGTCTGATATATGAGGCGTTGAATTCAGATTGAAGTAACTTTGTTTTGGCATCGCTCATAAGATAAGCAAATGTCGCTTAGACCTTCATCTCCGAAATCCCTTGAAATATAGTCTGTCTAACACTTAGCACAACATGAATATCTGTAATGCTACTTTTAAGTGAGACTATACTTTCATGGGTGAAAAGCTTAGTTTTTCTGTTGTTTTTTTGAAATCCTCAATGCTGCATGGTTTGTTCTCTTGACATAACTGATAGTAGAATACTAGAATAAGACGAAATCTCTGAATACAATAATGATTTATTATTGAACAATTTTCGAAAATGAATGCCGACTGAATGAATAAATTGCCTGCTTAAAATATCAACTTACATTTGTTACTCTCATTGAGCGTCTGGATTAGCTAATGATTCTTACGCTACATGATTAAAGGCTGTTTTAAGTAATGAACACCGTCCCTTCCTACCAACATAATCGAAGTAAGATTATTTAAGAATACCAAATCGAATGTGCTCGTTCTTTATGATATGGTGATTACAACACAGTTAAATGTAATGTTGAGTTGCATGGGCTAGAAGCGCATAATATAATTAAAATAACATTACGTAATACTTATACAGCACCTCGCATAAATCTCGAAGCTCTGTGCAATAAAAGATATTATACAGCACCTAATTATATTCCGGCCATTTGATTGGTCAATTGCTCGTCGATTGCGTGCAAAATCCGCTCTATTGCATACTATGATGATAGAACCATGCGTTATATTTTTCTGTTAGCACTTTTTTCAATGGCAAGAGAGCAGAGAAACCTGTCTGTTCCAAACAATCTGTTGCATGAGTGCATTTCACATGCAATTATACCCAAATTTGAAGGTGTTGTGTAGAACAACTAATGAATGTTTTCCATTCGTGCAATAGTGAAAATATTTCATTCGTTGAAAGATTTAGTTTGTTCCATTCAACTCGGCTGCGCCTCGTTGAATGGAACAGGGGTTAGGGGTTAGGGTTAGGGTTAAGACCAGAGCCCACTTGGGACGTCCGAATGCCCAGTCGGGACGTCAAAATGCCCACTCGGGACGTCATAATGCCCAGTCGGGAGTTGAAAAAATTTCTAAGTACAGAATGCCCTATCAGGACGTGAAATTGCCCTATCGGGACGTGAGAATGCCCAATCGGGACGTGAAAGTGCCCAATCGGGACGTGAAAGTGCCCAATCGGGACGAAGAAAATGGACAGTCTTGACGTGACAAAATATTATAAAAAAAATACTTCCCCGGGGTGGGGGTGTCGAAATTCATTTTTTTAGATACCCCTGCACCCCCTCGACAAATTGGCGCCATTTTGGTAAAAATTGGAGGTGGGTGAATTTTGGGGGTGGGGGACTCCCACCCCCAGTGCAAAACTTGGGGGCATCTCCAAACTTTTTTACCCTTCCGTTACATCCTATTGATGACGTAATAAAAATTTCATCTCATTTGCATATTCGGTTAATTAATTAAAATTCATTAACCTATCTGCCTAACACAAAATTACTCTATATACGGGAAAATACCGACTTTTATACTTTGGAGCTTACCATGGTTACTGGGTCAGTCCGATTTCCCCCATCTTTTCAGGGTAGCACCGCTAGGGTGTCATCTGTCCGAAATAGGATGAAACTCGTAGGTGCGTTACATCCCCAGGGTGGTAGGGGGTCATTTTGAAAAAAATCTAAGACGGTCATAATAATTCTTGTTACTACGTACTGGAAAATCCCGACCCTTCTACTCTGGAGCGTTACTGTGGTTACTGGGGTGGTCCGATTACGGCCATCCTTTCAGGGTACCACCGCTAGGGTGTCCCCTTTCCAAAATAGGATAAAACTTGTAGGTGCTTCTCATTCCTGGGTGATAGGGGGTCATTTTGAAACAAAATCTGAAAAGGCATAATAATTTGCTATATACGTTTTTGAAAATCCCGACCCTTCTACTTTGGAGCGTTACCATGGTTACTGGGGTGGTCCGACTACGGCCATCTTTTCGGGGTACCACCGCTATGGTGTCCCCTTTCCAAAATAGGATGAAACTTGTAGGTGCGTCTCTTCTCCGGGTGGTGGGGGGTCATTTTTGAAAAAATCCGAAAAGGTCATAATAATTAGTGTTTCTATGTACTTGAAAATCCCGACCCTTCTACTCTGGAGCGTCACCATGGTTACTTGGGTGGTCCGATTACGGCCATCTTTTGAGGGTACCACCGCTAGGGTGTCCCCTTTCCAAAATAGAATGAAACTCCTCGGTGTGTCGCTTCTCCGGGGTGTTAGGGGGGTTATTTTGAGAAAAAGTACAAACAGTCAGCCAAAAACTCTCCGTAGCGTGCGCCATGGAACGCCCGGAAGGCATTAAATTCCCCCACCACTCCCCACGCCTCCAAACAGCCAAAATAATAT